>NC_088367.1:41418445-41420945 GCF_034508935.2 Berghia stephanieae | reverse complement strand
GGTGTAGATTCCAAGAGCTTCTATCATTGTGCATAGTTTGAGATCACCTAAAAGTCGCATCCAGAAACGAGCACAGGATCCCATTAAGAACACACTCAAATGCTTCCATTATAAATTCATAACAACATATATAATAATGCATAACAGAGTGACGATTTATACACGGGAAAAAATGTCATCTCCCATAACAATAACTATACATTTGAATGTTTCTCTCTCAGCTAAGGGCCAGGACAAAACCAAGTAATCTCATTCCAGTCATCCCCACCAGTCATCTTAAAGTAATTCTTCAGCTCTATAAGGCCTATGATGAGTATGAGTCCGGATTTTATCTCGGTTTCTACAGAATTAAACATGTAACAGCAATTGCTTACCATTACTACCTTTTGGATAGGACGCTGGTCTATCGCAGTTTTTTTTCTCCTCCAGATATAACAGATCCAGCTACTCCAGATGCCCAATCACTGACTGTTCAGTGGACAGAGGTCATAAATAAATCGATGGTTGAAAACATATCACGGCGTGCACAACGCTGTGAGGAAAGGCACAGTTAGTTTCCTGGCAAGAATCCCCCCAAAAAACTGTAAGTTTAGTGTTTGAGTTGGACTGTTCCTAAGAGCAGCTGGTCCTAGTACTTTGGTGTAACGTCGAATTTCATCTTCTGGGACATCCTTCGGTCCTGGCACCCCATGAAAAATTGCAAATTTCGCAAAAAATAATTTTTAAACAAAATTTTCAAAATTTGAAAAACGTGCAGATTTTGCGGTTGCAAAGCAAATCAGAAAATTTTCCCTAATTTTGCGGCCGCAAGCTGTGCAAAAAACCGCGGGGCCAGTTTATAAGGAGTGCCTGGCCATATATAGGACGAGACATGACGTTTCTTAGACGATAGTACAATTTTTCGACAAAGACAACGTTGTTAACGGCCAGGTACTCATTTTACACCTGAGTACGATGGATGCCGATGGGTTCTAGGTTTGATCTTTTCCATAATGTGATCTTGTCATTATCTGCTGATTTTCAAAATTCTGCGGAGGCATTTTTTAAATGAAGCTCTTGATTTTGTGAGTCAGGAGGTGTTTGTGACTTTCCAAGTTTCAAATCCATGCAGAAGAGCAGGTTTTATATTGGAACCAGTTATTTTAAGTTTATTTGTATAAGAGATAGCTCTTGTTTTCCATATGGGCGATAGGGTGACAAAAGATAACATAACATATTTAAGAAATCAACGCTCAAAACATGAAAATATTTTTGTATTATTTTAATATAAAACACCAATGACATTTAAAAATCTGGATACAAATAAATGGAATCTGCATCTTTCCAATGCACCATTCTCAACACACACTAAAAGACTTGCATATCTCCATCCATTTTCTTTCAGGCATCATATTGTTTTTTTTCTCTCAATCCATAAATAAATTACTATTTCCAACAACTATTCAGTCTCTCAAATAAACTCATGTATTTTTTACCAAATACAACTACGTTAAAAAAACATAAAAATAGAAAAAAAAGAACAAGAAAAAAGAAAAAAAAAACAAACACAATAAAATTGACACCATCTATTGATTAATATCAAATTTGAAAAGACGTTTAAAAAGCAAATAAATGGAAATTGAAAAAAGAGCATTACAACAAAATGAGAACACATCGCCAGCAATAAATAGAGGGAACACAAATTATTAATCACTAACACATTTTTATGGCATATTCGGTATTGTTAAAATCCTGTTCCTTATTATTCCATATCAAATTAAATTGAGAAAAAACAAAAACAAAAAAAAAAACCCATAAAACAAAAAGAAAAAAGTAAAAAAAAAACAAACTTGATCATTCTAAATTCCAATCTACATTAGTGGGTGAAATACAACTGGCCAAATTATGGTGCTCATCACCAGTAGCCCATAGGCGCACAAAAGTTCAAATTTATTACTTTATTATGGTGGATCCCACATGTAAAAATTAATACGTGCAGGTCAAGTCAATCCTTCAAATCTATAACATTATTTCGGCCAAAATAAAAAGGAATACGATAAATAAAATATCTTAAAGAAATATCTTTTAATGAGAATCTTTTGGAGAGAAACTATTTCGGTGGAGCACGCCCACTCTTGTGTTTAGAATTCTGAAGAAGAAAAAAAATTCGAACACACTAGACGTTTAATTGCTTGCCTAATGTTTTTTTTTTTAATTTAATTTTCCTGAAAACACTTGCGTGAAAAAATTACTAATACGAATACGCGTGACGGGGGGGGGGGGGGGGGGGGGGGGGGGGAAAGGAAATGTGTTTTTTTTTTTTTTGGTTAAAAAAAAAAAAAAGGGGGGGGGGGGGGTTTGGATGGAGGGAGAATGACACTCATGGCAAATTAATCGCGCACGTAGGCCAGATCAACCATCGGTAGCAATAAGCTCATTAGAAGCAAATCTGACGCGCATATTATGAGGAGAAAAACAATATTAATATATATAAGATAAAGGACGAAAATATTTTCTTTTC
>NC_088367.1:41383445-41413445 GCF_034508935.2 Berghia stephanieae | reverse complement strand
TTAAATCATACCAACACACACACACATGCACACATACACACACAATACCAATCTGCTAAACATAAACTTTTTTTTTAAAAATATATATTTTAGTAAGAAAACATTGACTTCGATCTGGCGGATACTGTCAAAACTAAAATCTCCAAGAACAATCTGATGGATCTGGCAAAACATTTTTTCCCGTTCGTTTTAATCAGAATACTTCATAGAAAACCGACCGATTACGATGACCGCCAACTTATTAAATTTTCCAAACCTGACGCTTCTTACAATTCTCAGGTTCGAGACTTTTTTTTGACGAATAGAAGGATCATAAATAACAAGTTATGCAGTTTCAAAGGTGTCATTTATTTGGATGACCCGCAAAGAGGAAAAAAACGCGAAAATATGGGACGCTTTTTCGGCATTTTTTTTTCGACCTTTGGTTGTATCTTGCGTAGTTTAGTTTTGACAATATCCGTCAGATTGAAGTCAAGGTTTTCTTAAGCAATCGAGATTTGAAGTAAAAGTTTTTTATTTTTTTAATCTTTTTATTTTTATTTTTTTCTTTTTTTTTTTTTGGTTTAAAATGAAAAGAAAAGTAATTCAGTTGTATCGGCTTTCTCCACCGATGTCAATGTAGGACAGCACATTAACTAACTCAACCCTAACACCGACTATATCCGTAGTTTACCCGGGTAACTTTTACCCCACACCTATTTATTACAGTTTTCTGAGACAAATTATAGGCGTAGTATGAAAGCTAATGTTTTTAGTCTTTACATGTTAATGGTAGGTGAATATAACGATCTATGCACATGCTCTTTTTTAGTAGTGTTATTCCAATTTTGAAAAGTAGCAACAACCTCTAGGATTGAGTGAGTTAATACAGGGGCCTGCGTTTGCCTGACTTTTTATCCATTCTAGCTTCATCCAGACAACTCTTTTAAGGGTTAACCCTCTACTGGCTAGACTAACGCTCTTTTAGTTTCAACTCATACAAATTTAAGTTCATGGATAATTCATCTGCGCTTATAAATTAAACGTCGAAGAAACGTAAGACAGAACGAAATAATCATTTAATCTGAAAAACTCTAGACCAATATGAAAAGACACTGATAAAACTTCTTTTTTTTTTTCTTAACATTTTAGACAGGGGAATATAACCCAACAACTTTGACTTCAATGAATATATCGATGGGTTAAAATAAAATGACTTCCAACTTGTCAACATGTCTCAACCACAACTTGTTACAATGTCTCAACCATGACATTTTTGACATTTTTGACAACTCTCTCAGTTTGGAGACTTTTTGACAAATCGAATTTCATTCCATTCGATCGATATTTATTGTAGTAAAAGTTTTCTGGCCAAAAATGACAACAGGAAAAAAAAAAAAAAAAACAAAAAAAAAAAAACAAAAAAAAAAAAAAAAAAAAAACAAAAAAAAACAAAACAAAAAAAAAAAAACAAACAAAAAAAAACAACAACAACAACAACAACAAAAAAAAAAAAAACAGAAAAAAAAGAACAAATAATTAAAGTTGTGTCAGTGTTCTACACCAATGTCATTTAACCCTCTATACACGAGCCTCAAGTTTTGTTTTTGTTTTTGTTTTTCAGTTTAATTTCATACAATTACAGATTTATAGATAATTTCTATGCGCTTTTAATTCAAATATCAAAGAAAAAACACAACAACATTTTCTGACCAAAATGAAAAAAAAAAAAAAAAGAAAGAAAGAAAAAAGTTGTGTCATTGTTCTATAGCAATGTCAATTAAATCTTTACAGGCGAGACTGAAGTTGTTTCAGTTAAAATTTCTATGACTTATCCACACAGCCGCCTCCCGCCCCCCTCCCCCCCCCCCACTACCCTTTCTCGTTGGCGTAAAATCGAACCCCACCTGAATAGGGAGAGAATACGAATTTGACAAAACCAAATTATTACGCTATTTTCACGGACAAGTGAGATTTTTTTTTTTAAAAATGTCATTTCTTTTGGCAAATTAGTAAATGGCTGTAAAATGAGCCTCACCCGCTGTCGGTAAAAAATGAACCATTGGTCACGTGTTTCCCCCGTTGCGTGTTGGCACCAATCAACGCGGTCATTACGGAAGATGTCAATCTTCTGAGGGTTTTCAACAGACAAATATTGTAAGATTTCATTATTTTGCTAGTCCGCATTTATTTTTTGCTTTGGAATTTCCCTGAAATTATTCGCACAACGTATTCTGTCAATAATTTAAAAAAAAAAACCAAACCCACATGAGATAAAATAAGAAAGAATCTTTAAAAATCGAAAGAAGAAGAGAAAAAAATGAAGTTATGTAATGGGTTATTAAAAAAAAAAAAAAAAAAGATGCCTAGTTTTACAGTCACGAATGCTGTTTTAACAGGCCTAGAAGTGATTCAGGAAAATATTTTCCCCTGCTTTTCCCGGCTTTTTCCAGGCTCTGGGGAGAATTTTAAGGAAGTATTCTCAAGCATGCTCATCAAATCTAGACCAGTTACCACTACCAGTAGTAAAATTTAAGAAAATGATCTTATTAGGTCGCCGTGTACATATATGCAGGTCTGACATACAAACCCACGTATGGGCCAAGTCTAGTTTTACATGTAATTGTAATTGACAATATTTTGCGTTATTAAAAAAAAATAAAATTCCATTACAACAATGAGGAATTGGGTTATCATACCAGCGAATAAGTGCACGTCGTATAACGTCAATTCCGCCTTTGATTTAGGACTTTTAAAAAAAAGTCGTTTGCAATACTTTTTAGGTCATTTCAGCGCCTATAAAATGATAATAATGTGACAGTAAAATCGTAACAGTGTCAAACCCCCCCCCCCCCCCAATGCATTCCAAACATCATGGCCCCTCTTACATTATCATTATGTTAAGTGTCTTAAGGGGGACAGCGTGGCTCAGCGGTACGGTCTTTGCTTCGTACCCGATAGGTACCGAGTTTGATCACTCGCCGCTGCGATGTGTGGCCTTGAGCAAGTCACCTCGCCCTAGATCGATTTTTGGCGCTGCACTGCGGCTAACGCCTGGGTTATTCCATTCTTCCCTTGGAATATACCCTAGAGACAAATATCCCCAATCGGATAAATAAAGGGAACTTTATTTTATTATTATTTTTTAAATTTATTTAGTTTTTAGCATGAGAGGCCTTGTAAGCGCTCTGAGAACATAACAAGTGTAGATTTCGCTATAAATTTATTTTTTAGAGCTCAAGACCCCCCCCCCCCCTCCCCCTCTCTATTTCTGGTTACTTTGGATAGACCTAGGCAGGGGTGAATACGAACTGCGAAAGCAGTGTGATTTATTTATTACATTGACATGGATGGAGATGGTGAACTTGTAGTAGGGTTGTCGATTGCAGTTTGCAGCGGTCCGTGACAACAAGGCAAAGATTAGGCGGAGTCACTAATCAATATAATAATTATTATTACGAGAACTGAGAAGTTGTTTGTTGTTTGTTTGTTTTTAAGGGTTTTGCGGCGCTTCCAACACATTAAGGTCATATCAGCGCTAGTAAAAAGGAAGAAAATGGGATAGTAAAAAGGTCTAGAATTACAATTAAAACATCCAAGAATAAGACAGACAAAGGGGAATTGGTTCAAATAGGGAACAGGTGTAGATTCAAAGAGCACACCATCAGTGTACTCAAGTTTGAGATCACCTAAGTCTAATTCACCTAATATATATATATATATATATATATATATATATATATATATATATATATATATATATATATATATATATAAATAATGCGTAGACTATTCATTTTCATGTTTTGCAAATGATATGTTTTAAATTAATGAGCAATACACTGGACACATCACATGCTAAGCACCAAGGTCATGGCCTCCCCATCATGGTCACACGCCAAGAACTCATTCCTGTCCAACAACCATGATTACATTGAGATTGTACGACGGGAATCCGGAAGAGTACATACTTATTCTACCGTACTCTGGAAAAAAAACACATGTTTAAAAAATTTGGCCAGAAAACTCGTCCTTCAAATATCGATCGATTTAAAGGACTCTCATCTTGGCAAACACTCTCAAACCCGGGACGTCGGCCGAAGTCCCGGGTTTGAGAGTTTTTTGCCAAGATGAGTCATTTAAATCGATCGATATTTGAAGGTCGAGTTTTCTGGCCAAATTTTTAAATATGTGTTTTTCCAGAGTACGACAGTACTGCCGCGGCATCAATCTCACTGCCGATAAGAGTGACAAATTGAATGCATTAGTCGTGTGCCAATACTACTGTAGATTGAGATATGAGAGAAAGAGAGAGAAAGAGAGAGAGAGAGAGAGAGAGAGAGAGAGAGAGAGAGAGATAAAAGTAAGAGAGAGAGAGAGAGAGAGAGAGAGTGAGAGAGAGAGAGAGAGTGAGAGAGAGAGAGAGGAGAGAGAGAGAGAGAGAGAGAGAGAGAGAGAGAGAGAGAGAGAGAGAGAGAGAGAGAGAGAAAGTTTCGGGTTTGTCAATTTTGTAAAATTTTAACAGGCCTGTGGTCATTTTAATTAATCAATATTAGAAGTACCCCCCCCCCCCCCCCCAGATAAAAAAAACCCCCAAAGAAATTAAAAAAAAAAAGATAAATTAACAAATAACAAAAAGATCTATGTAACCAAGAGGTCTGAGGTTCGTTTGGTTTGTTGTTTTTAAGGGTTTCTCGGCGCTTGTGACATATTAAGGTAATTTCAGCGCCAGTAAAAAGGAAGAAAATATGAAAGTCAAAAGATTCTACAATAACAATTAAATCATCACACACAAAAAAAATAAAAAAAAATAAAAAAATAAAATAAAAATAAAATAAAAACAACCCCCCCCCCCACCCAAAAAAAAAACAAACCCAAAAACAAAACAAACCCAACAACAACAAACCCCCCCCCCCCAAAAAAAAAACAAAAAAAAAAACAAAACAAAACAAAACAAAAAACAACAAAACAACAAAAAAAAAAACAAAAAAAAAAAAACAAACAAACAAACAACAAAAAGTAAGACAAAAGGGAAATGGTTCAAATAGGGAAAAGATGTAGATCCCAAGAGCATACCATCCAATGTACTTAGTTTGAGATCACCTAAAAGTCTCGTCCCGGCACAAAGTCCAAGTAAGAGGAATACATTCAAATATTTTACATGGTATATTCAATGCAAGGGAAAAAAAATAATCATCTCCCAAAACTTATACCATACATTTGACTCAGACAAGAACTCCGGCAAGGGCCAGGACAAAACCGAGTGATCTGATTACAAGGCAAAGACAAAGGAGGACAGACGACAAAGCAAGTCACCACATAGTCAAGATGAGAAATGAAAAGATTCCACCCAGGGTCTGAGGTTCGATTCGTAGTCGTGAAAACCCAAGTTAACGATTCCGTTTCCAACCTACAACAATGGGACCGATCTATATTCATGTTTTCCTCCAACCGAGTCATCAATCACGTGATTTGTTGATGTCCAACGATTGGACATTTCTGAACAAATGTAAACACGCTGCTTTGTTTATGAAAGTTGTAAACATACCCGTGTGTCAAGCTGAACACAATGACCAATCGTAATGTTAGATAGTTCAAAATATGTGAACACGTTTCATTATGTTGGTCACTTTGAGCACATTTTGCAATGTGACCAATTATCTCGAGCGCATGGAAAGTTAATATAGATCGTGCCCATTGACCAACGACATGGGAGAAAACGAAGATCTGTCCTCGACGACTCCGCATGACGCAGGGTGCAAGAGTTGTTAACGTACACGTAACGTGTAGGCTCCCAACGATATGCAGCATCGGCATCGCCGATCTTAGCACCGTGCTGGAGATAGCGTGTGATAGTCAATGAAGCGTTTTGCATCGATCGTGACGAACGACAGGAATCCAATTCTGCACACTTACTTGCTTACTTATCCGAACCAGCGACCACCTGAGCTCTAGCCTTTGGGTCTTGTGCCATGACGTAGAAGTTAGACGTCCTTTGTAGTTGTTCCAGGTGACTATACAGTGTGTTACTGATGCTTGAATTTGGTGGGAGGAATGTGCATCTCAGGTCTTCATTCACGCAAGTGGTGTTTTACTGTTTCATTGGTGTGTTGGCAGAAGGGACAAGAAGGGGATGTGTCTTTTGTAATTTTGCTTAAATGGCTGTTGAGCAATATGTGTTGTGTTCTTAGTTGAAAGACGATGCTCTGCTGGTGTCTTCTGAGCTTATTTTACAGGAGTGGTCATATGGGTAAACATATACATGTACCCGTGGTGCTCACTGACCAAATTCTGCACACGTCTCTTTAATGAATGCGCGTGGGTGAACTAGATTTTGACTTTGACGAATTATTACTATAAGGTAGCATTTGGTGGTGATAACTTAAAAAAAAATTTTAATCTTCCATTTTTCTCTCTGGTTTAATAATAATAATAATAATAATATAATAATAATAATAATAATAATAATAATAATAATAATAATAATAATAATAATAATAATAATAATAATAATAATAATAATAATAATAATAATAATAATAATAATAATAAATAATAATAATAATAATAATAATAATAATAATAATAGACTCTTATAGACGCACGGTATCCTCAACAATGAGGTTCTTGGCGCTTTAAATTACATCATCACAAAACAATATAGAAAGTACATGACATTAAAAAAAAAAATTTCAAGGATTTCTTGAAAACAGACAATGATTTGGATTCTCGGATGCTCTGTGGAATGGTGTTCCACTCAGACGGACCAAAATGAGAAAAGGACCTTGTTCCCATTGCACGAATGCGTGGGATAGCCAAACGGGTGGTGTCGTTGGAGGAACGCAAAGGTCGGGTTGGTTTGTCTGACACTATATTATCATATGCCCATCTTTTTCGATTTGTTGGCAGTATAGCCTAGGACCGGGGCGGGAAGGGGGAGGTCATCGTGCCAAATTGCATTATCATTATACATAGCAAAATAACCCTGAATTGACCCCCCTTCGCTGTACCACTATTAAATGCCGATGCCCATTTACTTCCGCGAGGTTCCAGCGTCCAGCATCAATCAACCTTTTTGCATTCTAAGTATGAATGTTTGAGAATGATCATTATAAAATATCAAAGGAAAAATAAATAATAACACTGAATTAGGTTTTCACATTGTGAATCGCAATGAAAACGTCTTTTCCCAACAAATTTTCCATAGCCACCACGGTCTGATGGAAAAGCTCATCTCACGGATGATCCTGATAATAATAAATTCGCTCCATCCGACATGTTACTTGGAACCTGCTGGTGAAACGCACGAGGTCAATCATAATGGTCGATGTAGCAGAGGTCAAAACGTTCTCTTAACGTTCTCTTCTCCTTAAAAGAACGAAATGGAACAGAACAGAAATGGGACAAAGAAAAAAGGAAAGAAAGAACGAAGATAGAATAAAGAAAATATAATATAGAAAGAATAAAAGGAAAACAAAGAGAAGGAAAAAAAAAACAACAACAAAAAACAAAAAAAAACAAAAAAAAAAACAAAACAAACGATGGTCAAGTAATAGACAGTGTATGTATGTACACACAGACACATACACAAACACACACACACACACGCACGCACGCACGCAAACACTCACAGATGTGCAAAAGTAACTTAATGTTTATGCACGCTAAATTACAATTGTTCATCTTATGTGTTAGAGTCAAGAATTTATATGGCCAAGAGGAGAATACAGGCCTGATATATTTTATATATATAAACACACACATACACACACATACCATATCTAAGCAGGAAATCCAACAAAATTCGGTCATATTCATGCATAACATAATGCGCAATTGAATAAGGGACTATTTGGAGACAATTGTGTACAATTCAGGCAGCAATGAGATTGATAGAGAGAGAGAGAGAGAGAGAGAGAGAGAGAGAGAGAGAGAGAGAGAGAGAGAGAGAGAGAGAGAGGTGGTGGGTTGGGGGGGGGGGGGTAAGACAGAATCCACGGGGATATTTCAAACACAAAAGCTGATTGTTCCAGAACAACTCTGATACAAAGTACAACAGGCAAACCAATTCAAAGATTGGTCATCGACATTGATTCATGATCTGATCTGATAACAAATCATAAGGTCCCTGGCAACAGTCGAATCTCTTTTTTTTTGGTGTCTTTATCTCTGTTGTTGTTGTTATTGTTGTTGTTGTTGTTGTTGTTGTTGTTGTTGTTGTTGTCGTTGTTAATGTTGTTGTGGTTGTGGTGGTAGTGGTGGTGATGATAATCAAGGTGGAGATGTAAGGTTGAATAGTGGTGGTGGTAGTGATGATGATGGTGATGATGATGATGATGACGACGGCGATGATGATGATGATGACGACGGTGATGATGATAATGATGATGGTGATGATGTCGACGGTGATGGTGATGATGATGACGGTGATGATGATGGTGATGATGATGATGATGATGATGATGAGGACGAGGACGAGGACGAGGACGAGACGATGGCGAGACGAAAGCGGCACGCAAGGGGCGGCGGTGTTGGCACGCCGTTGGTGATAAATAAAGATAACAACGACGATGACGATAATAATATAAGTCGCAAGAAACAATAATATAAGATAATTTTTTTAATTGTCCAATGAATCAAGACCACAGAACCTTCCAGATTGCCTAGATCCAGACACATTACCGTCGCCTCGTACACTTTGACGGACTGTACCATATGGCGGCTGACAATATTATCGTATCCGATAAGCTGGCGTAAGTAATCTCCAAATCTCCAATAATTGTCTTTGGATGGATGATTATACTTAAAACAAATCCCCCCCCCCCCCCCGCCCCCCCCCCCCACACACACCCGAAAACGAAGGTAGGCGTAGGCATTGGAAGTGTTAAATTATTAAATAAATAAATACTACCTGCGGAAAGAACGAACGAAATTGACGTCACGGAGTTCTTTGTTATTGTTTTCAGACAGCCATTTTAACTCACTCAACCCTAACACTGACTACATATCCGTAATTGGATTCAGCAGTCTGATGTCACGCCGCCCGGCAACGGCGGCCATCTTGGTTCTAAACAAAGAAAATCATTACTTTTTATTCTTCATGCTTGCTAGAACTTTTCATATGTCTTGTGATCAGAATGTGTAAAAGTCAAAACATGATCAAATTTATGTTTTTTTTTCCCTCTGGATACGCTTTTATGCTCGCCGGAGAAATATTTCATACGGGCGTCCGCCATTGTTCCGATAGTTTAGAGCCAATGTTACAAAGTTACCATGCGTCATTAGGAAGGAAGTGACGTTACGACTGTTGAAGCGTATTTACCCCGGTTACTTTAACCCCCATGCCTATTTATTACACTTTTCTGAGGAAAATTATACACGAAGTATCAAAGCTAATGTTCTTAATCTTTACATGTTAACGGTGGTTGAATAAAACTATCTATGCACATGATAATTTTTAATACATGTCTTTCCAATTTTGAAAAGCAGCACCCAGAATACAACATGAATGACCCAATCAAGGTGCGCGACAGAAAGGAACAGGTCATCATCTTCAGACTGAGAACTGGACACAACCAGTTAAAGGAATATATATGGAGGATGTCCAGAGCAGGTGCCTCTGGACAATGTGACTGCGGACTTGAAAATGAAATTGGACATCATGTCCTACTGAAATGTCCAAGTTACAACCAGTTGAGAAGGAACTTCTGGCCTGACCCAACCCCATACTCAAAGAAGCTGTACGGCAGTGAGGACGACCTCAGGACCACTGTGGGCTTCATTCACCAGACCGGACTGACCATGTAACGTGATGGGAACGAAGAAGAAGAAGAAGAAGAAAAGCAGCAAAAATCTCTAGGATTGAGTGAGATAATGATAGTGTTCACTCAATTTTATCAACCAGGAGGCTCCAAACGTTCAAAGTTTCGTATAGTTCTGTGAGCTGGTACGTTAATCCGGCTGGGGGATGTTGTGAGTATTTTACCTTAACGTAAAGAATCAATACTTGCGTATAGATAGTATGCGCTTGGCTAAGAAGCTCATAACATTGCCATCCGGAAGTATAACGGACCAACACACAAAAACTGTGTGTATCCAAGAACGTTTATAGTCGGTTTAATACAGTTCAGTGAGCATTACTCATAAACGCGGATGGCAAAAAACAATAACAAAGACCTGAGTGACGTCATCTTCGAACTATCTATAAGACGTTTTACAGTGTGATCACGATTTCCGCGCTATAAACAACAAGCGCATGGTGTCTTCTGAAAAGTAAATACGTTTATAAACTGTCCAGAGTAATTATTATTATTATTATATTATTATTATTATTATTATTATTATTATTATTATTATTATTATTATTATTATTATTATTATTATTATTATTATTATTATTATTATTATAATTATTATTATTATTATTATTATTATTATTATTATTATTATTATTATTATTATTATTATTATTATTATTATTATTTTATTATTATATCCTCCTCCTCTTTATCATCATCTTCTCTCTCATCTTCTTCTACCTCCTTCGGACAAGGAACGTTTACCGGAAGGACTTCAGAGCAGAATTATATCGATGAAATCAGCAGAGGCATCGCAGTAGATTGACTGCGAAGCGTAAGACGGGTTGGTAGGGTTGGTCAAGTTAAGTAGTTATTCAGAACCTATAGACCCAACCAGAGTTTATCCCGCTATCTTTTGGATAGGACGCTAGTCTATTGCAAGGTACTTACCGCTAGATCATGCAGGCCCATCTACCCAAATACTGCTGGGCAGAGGGGGTCAGAAGAAAAAAATAAATCTCGACTGCACCGAGGTATTGAACGAGGTCACTTTGCGTGTGAAGCGAGTGCTCTACCAACTGAGCTATCGGGACCCCCAGGTAGGTCAATTTGATTCAGTGAAAATATTTTTAAACGGCAGGTTGCCTCAAAACGAATTCCAAGTAAATAGTGTTGATACGAAGATGGTTTGGAGTAGGTATTTTATTTATCTGTAATCAATCCAACGCATTTATTTATTATTGTCGTGGAGAGAGAAAATCATCCTGACAGCGGTAAGGAAATATTATTTGGAACTGTGATGACAGATGGTAAAATGATTTTTTTTAGGGACGGGGGGGGGGGGGGGGGGGTGAGAGAGAGAGAGAGAGACAGAGAGAGAGAGAGAGAGAGAGAGAGAGAGAGAGAGAGAGAGAGAGAGAGAGAGTATTACAATGAGAATAAAAAAGAGTGGAGTTATTTTAATGGAATATAAGATTGAAATGATAAAACAATATCGAAGACAGGTTGAAGTTGAAACAATTGCATTTTTAGAATGATAAACGTTTTTACTACGTGATAAGGAATGGGGTTTGTAGGACTCAACCTTTTAGCATGGCACACGTGAATAACATTATCAATAACACGTTCAAAATAATCCAGAAAATAGCCCGGGATCGGGGGACGGGCTGGGCGGGGGGATCCAAAGCTAAGGAGAAATTTATAGACAAATTCGATACGAAAGGAGTAAGAAAAGTGAAAATATGAAGCAGAGTGAAGAGATGATGCATGATAAAAATGTAGACGAAAATAGGGAAGACATCGTTTAAAGATAAATGAGCAAATTTATTAACAGTTTAGAAAAAAATACAATAACTTTTTATTTTCATTTTTGGTGGTTGTTATAATAATATTATATCCGATATAATTGAATGGCCTTGCGTTTCAAAGCCTGAAGCATCTCAGTGTTTCAAATAGGATTAAAAAGGTTAAAAACACATACATATCCTCTTCAATTCTCTCTCTCTCTCTCTCTCTCTCTCTCTCTCTCTCTCTCTCTCTCTCTCTCTCCCCCCCCCCCCCCCCCCCCCCCCCCCCCCCCCCCCCCCCCCCCCCCGCCCCCACTCCTTTTTACTTTTTAAATCCCCGCCTTCCTCCTCTCGCGCTTCCTCTTCTTGCATCCACACCTAACGCCCTCTCCATACATTTACATTGTTTCCACGTTTGACGAAATGTGATATTTTGTAAATTTACATATTTGTGTTTGTGTTTTTTGTCTCCTGACGAAGGCCAAGGGACGAAACGTTGTTTGTTTTGAGTTGTTTGTTGGGCGCTATACAAATAAACTTTATTATTGTTCCCTGATATATGAGTCACATCTACTCGTTATATTTTTCTCTCCATAAAAATGTTTCAATCCGGGTTATCGACATCCGAAATTTCCCCCCGAATTCGCGACTCTAATGGCAATGAATGGATGGATGGAATCATTCAAACCAAAAGATTACAACATTATAGTAAACTGACAGAAAATCTTTTTTTTTTTAATTTGATTTTGGCCAGAAATATTTTCCTTTTTTTTCTTTCTTTCTTTTTTTTTTTTAACATACTGACAGAGTAAGAATACTTTTTAAAAACTGTCGAATGGTCTTAAACTTGATACCTCTCGGGTTTAAGAATAGTTGCCTAAGATTGGAGGGAAATCATAATAGTATTATTATATCGTTTTTCTGGCTAAAGTCGTAACATGTGTTTTGCCGATATTAGACAGAACATCCGGTCTATATCTGAAAGCAAACCGGAAATCACCCAGTCATGGTTACTGACACGGGCTGCCAACTACCGCTCTCTCTCTCTCTCTCTCTCTCTCTCTCTCTCTCTCTCTCTCTCTCTCTCTCTCTCTCTCTCTCTCTCTCTCTCTATCTATCTATCTATCTATCTATCTATCTATCTCTATCTCTCTCTACGGAATTCCTTCAAAACATATTTCAAAATCCATCAGCACTCTTCGAATTTGTGAACATTTTCTGCAGTTTTTGTAACAAAGACCACGTGGAACTAGGCTGTGCGATTGCATAACCACCCCCCCCCCCCCCACCCCCAATGTACTGTTTAAGTTTTACGGCCTTTTTGACACAAATTGGATTAATCAAGATGCAGCCACTAACGTTTTAGTCAGTCAAGGCACGATAATATGGGGTAATAAGTCCTTTATAAAATTCCAAGAATTATAGGTTTGCCGATTCATTAAAAGGAGAAGATGGCAATGTTTGGTGCATGTCTGTCGCAGACCTGATGAAACACTGATAAGAAAGGCTCTGCGATGGACACCCCAAGGAAAGAGGAAGCGAGGCCGCCCCAAGGAAACTTAGAGACGTACCGTAGAGAGGGACCTAAAACAGAGAGGTCTGTCCCTCGAGATGGTCCCAAGAATAGCTGCTGACAGGACCAGGTGGAGATCCCTTGAATCGCCTCAAGTGCCAGCAGGCCCGGAGAGGATTGAGTGAGTGAGTGAATCAAGAAAACATTTAATACTGTTCTTTTTTTTTCTTTCCAGGTGGCACACCGACACACACATAAGGCCAACCGCTAAATCTGACATTATAATCATATAAAAATGAGAAACGGACATTATAATGTAATCGTTGCAAATTTATCATTTGTTGAGGGTACCGTTGGATTGACTCACACACCCATACTGTTCGATCTTGACCATTAGTTAGTGTGCTGAAGGTCGCAGAATTGAATGACTCATTGATTAAAAACAAGCAAACAAACAAAACAAAACAATAGAGAACTACAAAAAAACAAAAAAAAACAAAAACAAAAACAAAAACAAAACAAAAAAAAACAACAAAAACCCTAGACTAGATATTTGTAACTTCCCAAGAAAGCTACATCAGGACTGGACTCATTACCGTTCGATTCCAAGACGAGGACAGCACTTCGACAACTGTCATTTTGGCCATGAAAAAAATAACTTGATATTATCTATTGATTAAGAGAACCACTAACTTGTCAAAAAGACTAAAACTTCAGAAGTCGAAAGACCGCTCGCCCCAACGCATTGTTAAATGCGCTCCCCATCCTTGACAATAAAACATACAAACAATGCAACACCTTAAATTTTATAGTTGGCATCCCCATTAGAAGGTAGATTTGTTTCCATTAACAATTCCCGCACCATTACATAATGACGTCATTGGTAACTTTACCTAACTAAATACCTCCTTTATCAACGATTCCATGATTCCATTGACAATTGACCCTCAGTTAAGCCACTCAAGGACATAAAAGGTCAATTAGTCTAGACCGTGAGTTACAGAAAAAAAGGAAGCCTATGTCATATAAAACTCTGAAGAAAAAACAAAACACACGGTATTTTAAACCGTTATTTAAAAAAAATAAAAACAAAAACGGTATTTTAACCCATTAAAAAAAAAATTCCCCAAGGGGAAATTTGTCTTTAGGGTCTATTCCAAGGGCAGACTGGAATAACCCAGGCGTCATCCGCAGTGCAGCGCCGCAAAGTGAGCTAGAGCGAGTTGACTTGCTCTAGGCCACACAACGAGGCGGGTAGTCGAACTCGATACGTTTTTTGGGTACGAAGCAAAGACCATAGAGCTGAGCCACGCTGCCCCATTTATCTAAAATACACACTGAAAATTAAAGGGGAACACTACAAGCGCGGTAACACGGCTAGTGGTATCGTGGTATGACACTCGCCTTCTGATCGGAAAGTCCTGGGTTCGAGTCCCGCTCTAAGCGGCGCATAGTCGAGTCCTTGGAAAAGACCCTTTACTCACATTCTCTCACCGTACTTAGGTGTAAAATGAGTACCTGACCGTCAACAGCTTTGCCTCTGTCGGAAAAAAAATGTAAGTAATATCGCCTAACAAGCGTCATGTTTCGTCCTAAATGTTAAGTATTGCTGTTGGCTAGTGATCCCTTGTACTGCTTTGAGCACGTTTAGTGGATGTTGCGCAATATAAATGCTCACAGTATAAAAAAAAAAAACAACTAAAGGAGAAAAGAAAATTACGACAATGTATGATGACGTAATTTGATGACGGTTTAAAGATAAGCGACCAGGATGGAGAAATATTATGATACAATTGGATTCAATAGCCTGATGTCACGTCCGCCCATCAAGGAGCAGCTTGGTTCTAATCAAAGAAAACTCTTTATGCCGGAGAGATCCCCACTTCCGTCATAGAATCTTTACCAAATGGGCTGGGGATGTTCTATTATTCTTTGCAAAACAAATGAGCAGATGAACAAATAAATAAATGAATAAATCAAATTTAAAATATAACGAAATGAATAAAAAAATATATATATCTCATCTCATGTAGTTCCATATCTGAAGCAGACGTCGGAGGTCATCTTCCGCCAAGCTGATCTATCTCTTGCCAATTCTATTAAAGCAGCGCCACCTTTCTCAGCTTCACCTGTCCAAGTTCTTATCCCTTTCAAATACGTTATTCTTTGTCTTCCTCTTATTCTTTTTCCATTCATCTTTCCAGTCAAGGCGAGTATTTCCAAACCAGGGTGGCGGATAATGTGTCCTAAAAATTCCATTTGGCGTTTGATGATTTTTGTTATCAGTGATCTTTTTCTGTTTGCCATTTCTAAAATTTCTTCATTTCTTTTCCTTTCCATCCATGACACCCTCATCATTCTTCTGTAAAACCACATTTCCACTGCCTCCAGTCTTTTAACCATGGTCTTGTTTATGGTCCAGCTCTCACAACCATATAGCAGCACAGACAGTACATAGCAATCCAGGACTTTGATTTTTGTTTTCATGCTAATATTCCTGTTTTTCATAATTGTATGCAGCTGGTTGAATGCATTCTTCGCCATACCTATTCTTTTCTTTATTTCACAATCTGATTTTCCATTGGATGTTACATTGAAGCCTAAATATTTGAAACATTCAACTTGTTGTATTGTTTGTCCTCTGCTTGTTATTACACAGGCTGGTGGGTTATTTATTTTTAGATACCGTCATACATTCTGTTTTTGATATATTCAGTTCCAGTCCCATATTTTCACTACTCCTGACTACAACATCCAGTAATTCTTGTAGTTCATGTTCAGATTCTGCCAGTAGAACCGTATCATCTGCATACCTCAGATTTGTTACATTCTTTCCTCCAATACACACCCCCTTCTTATGTTCGATATCTCTTAATATCATTTCACTATAGAGGTTGAATAAATCTGGAGACAAAACACACCCCTGCCTATATATATAATAAATAAATAACAAAATAAAAATATAAATAAATAAATAAATAAATAACAACAACAACAATTATATATGAAAGAATGCAGGAATTCTATATAATTATTGACTTATCATTATACACATGTGATGGAGAGTATCTTGTGTTCGTTTCAATTCCTTTTTCCATTAGTACAATAAATACAACATTGCACGGTCAATAATAGAGCTATTTAAAAAAGAAATGATTTTCTTTATTTTCGCAGCTGTTGTGTGTGTGTGTGTGGGGGGGGGGGGGGGGGGAAGCGATCATGGGAAGTTTACCCAACTCTTCGTCCAATGAGCAAGGTAGGAGAAAATGAGAGACCATTTCAAGGATTTTTATTTTATTTTTTTCTCTCTTTCTAACATTGGAAAGATGTTAACATGTCAAATAATTGGGATTATCTCCATTTCCCAAAATAAATAAATAAATACTTAATTATCTATTCGTCTTATTTCAATTAATCAACGGATTAATTGATTGACTGATTGGTTGATTTATTTATTTATTTATCGATCTATTAATTTATCGAACGCTGCTTTCGAGTGTCGCCAAGATCATAAGGTCGCTGCCAATAGACCGGTAGATAACCACGCCTCTCGGACAATTGTCATAGTAAACTGTGTCAGTGATTGGTAGACACAGCAAACTGTACAGGTTTTACTATTTGTGGTATGTGTTTAAGTAAAATATCCACTTTTCTATCACTTGATCAATAGAAGTAACATAGAAAACTAAGTGTAAAGTTACGTTCATAATCTGATCGAGAAATTCGTGTGATAACTACTCACCCATTTGGCGGTATAAAAACAATAACAATGATCAGAGAGAGAGAGAGAGGTCGATTTCATTCACGTTACTATTTATAAACAGCCCACTATGTTTGTCCGAGCACGTGTGAGGGTGTGTCACAAACTCCGTGTTTTGATTGGTCAAAAATCTACTGGTAAATTGTCTTAAGTCCTAAACCTGAAAGTATGTAAAAGTGATACTGAGCTGCTAGAAGCTGTGGACCTTATATAAAGTAATGAAAAAAAATTGACTATAACAGCTTCCAAAAAAAAAGAACAAAACACCCAACACGGAACGTTTCGGGCTCAAAACCCTTCTTCAGCCAACACAGAAAAAAAAAAATAAAAAAAAATATATAAAACAATGAAGACATAAAAATACATTACTAAAATCCAGATTGACGACAGATAAATTTTGTAGATCCTCTCTGTTGTAGAAAAATCTTGGAAAAATATATTTGCCGTCAATCACAAGTTATGTATTTTTTTCTTCTTTTTTCTTTGTTGTTAGCCGAAGAAGGGTTTTGAGACAGGAACGTACCGTGTTGGGTATTTTGTTCTTTTTTGAAGCTGTTACTATACATTGATTTTTGTTCATCACTAATCATGTAAAAGATAAGAAGAAGAAATTAATTGCCCTTGCACGATTTGTAACATGCATAATCTGATCCCAAGTTAATGGCATAAAATTTGTCAAATAAAAATAAATAAATAAATAAATAAATAAATAAAAGTCAAATCATAAATGATGGCGGTGGCGGGTGGATAGAACATCGTCACGGTCACGTATTCATTCCGACTCTTTTATTCTCAATGCACAAGTCACGTAGATCGTGTTTGTATAACTTGATTCAGCCTTCTTATCTCAAACGCTTGAGACTAAACTCCACTTTCACCTGTCATGAGGCAAATTGCTTTCCCCCGCAGGAAGTCAATAATATGTAAAGAGAGTCGGAATAAGATGAAACCAGAATTTGGCAGTTGGCCGGATTAACTCACTCAATCCTAGAGATTTTTGCTGCTTTTCAAAATTTGAATAAAATCTATTAAAAATGAGAATGTGCATTGATAGTTTTATTCAACTACCATTGACATGTGAAAACGAAAAACTTGAGCTTTGATACTACGCCTATAATTTGTCTCAGAGAAATTTAATAAATAGGCATTGGGTAAAAGTAACGTTGGTAAACTATGGATATAGTCGGTGTTCGGGTTGAGTGAGTTAAACAAACAAAAAAATGTCAATAGATTTCCTATTTATTTATCTAACCTAAAAACCATTAACCAAATTCCAAAATATGGTCTCCTCGTTCTTTATAACCAGAAAGCTGATATCAGTGTGTGGTCTAGTGGTATGACACTCGCTTTCGGATCGGAAGGTCCTGCGTTCGAGCCTCGCTCCGTGTATAGTTGAGTCCTTGGAAAAAGGCTCTTTACTCACATTCTCTCACCGTTCTCAGGTGTAAAATCAGTACCTGGCCGCTAACAGCGTTGTCTCTGTCAGATAAAAAAAGGACCAGTTTTCTGGAAAAATGTTAAAACATGGGTTTTTCCAGAGTACGGCAGTATAGATAGTATGCAGATGACGTCACTCAGGCCTTTGTTATTGTTTTTGCCATCCGCGTTTGTGAGTTGTTCTCACTAAACTGTATTAACCAGACTATAAAAGTTCATGGTTACACAGAGTTTGTGTGTTGGTCCGTTATACTTCCGGATGGCAATGTTGTGAACTCCTTGGCCAACCGCATTCTATCTATAGATAGTTCGAAGATGACGTCACTTAGGTCTTTGTTATTGTTTTTTTTGCCATCCGCGTTTATGAGTAATGCTCACTGAACTGTATAAACCTGACTACAAACGTTCATGGATACACACCGTTTTGTGTGTTGGTCCGTTATACTTCCGGATGGCAATGTTATGAGTCTCTCAGCCAAGCGCATACTATCTATAGGATTTCACCCTTGCAACTATCTTTCCGATTGTGTTTCAGCACAGTATAAAAATAAAATAAAATTTTAAAAAGGTACCAACACACAAACTTTGCGTGACCTTAAACGTTTATAGTCTAGTTAGTGAGAACTGCTCATAAAAATGGCTGGCTAAAAACAATAACAAAGAGCAGAGTGATGTCCATTTCGTTCCATCCATACATCACCGCTAAAACAGGTGTTATTAGTAGCGCCGCAGTGGTTATTTCCACCTCTCTCGTCACCAGCCGGTTCCCGATTGAGTGACAAGGGGAGACGACTGCAACGCTACCAAATAACATATATTTTAGTCACTGATAAATGGGACAGTTTTAACTCACTCAATCCTAGAGATTTTTGCTACTTTTCAAAATCGGAAAAAAAATGTATTTAAAATGAGCATGTACATAGATAGCTTTATTCAACTACCATTAACATGTGACAACTAAAAACATTAGCTTTGATACTACACCTGTAATTTGTCTCAGAAAAAATGTAATAAACAGGCATGGGGGTAAAAGTAACCCGGGTGAACTACGGATATATTCGGTGTTAGGGTTGAGTGAGTTAAGGACCAGAAAGGGTCTTTCAGAGCCATAGGGCCCATGAAAGCAGGAGTGTATCCCAGTTTCTATAGCGTAAAATTGACCAAAAGCAATTGCTTACTACCCTTTGGATCTATCGCAAATACTTTCCATCTGATCTAACAGGCCCAGCTACCCAATCACTTTTTCTGAGTGGACAGGGGGTTAAGAAAAAATAATCTCGACGTCACCCGGATTCGATCTCGGTCCCTTTTCGCGTGAAGCGAGTGCTCTAAAATACTTTACGTGACCATACTGCCCAAAATAGGTCTCGCGGGGTCAACTGTTGCCCACGTAGTCACCGAAACCGATTCATTGTAATTGCGACCGTATAGGTAATTTATAACGACAGAATCTTGAAGTATCTCATTTTCTTCCCTTGATGAGCCAGCCCGTGGTGAGCAGGGTTGCCAGATTGGCTTTGAAATAGATGCCAAAAGTCATTTGTTAAAAGTCAAACGTTTGTTTGTTTGTTTTGTTTTTTTTATTTGTTTTTGTTTTTGTTTTTGAAATACCCATTTCTATGATAAAACACTCACTAAAATAAAAAGAAAGAACTTAATTTTCTAATCTCGCTACGACAAAGAATAGGTGTTTTGATTCAATAAAAATTTCACCTTGTTTTGTCAAAGGGTGAATATTTAAAACATTTTGTGTGATTAATGCTGATTTCTCAATTAAATCAAATGAGTAAAACTGAGTTTTATAGGACAAAAAAAAAGTCATAAAAAAAAATATGCCAAATTACCAAAAGCATTTTTCCATGCTAAAGGGCTTTATACAAACCGCCAAGATATTAGAATTCGGCGTTGAAAAATGAGCCAAACTGGCAACCTTTCACGGTGAAGAAGTCAGTTTGAGTATGTCATGCGCCATTAACACAAGATGGTTTATTAAGAGATTTTCACACGCACTTCCACTGCCACTGACCAATTTCACACAAAAACTGCGCTGAACTTTTACACGTCAAAGAAAAAAAAAAAAGAAAAAGAAAAAGAAAAAGTAAAGAAAATAAAAGAAAAGAAAATAGAAAAAAGGAGAGAAAAAAAAGAAGAAAAAAAAACCAACAAAAAAAAAAGACACCAAAAAAAAAAACACAAAAAAAAAAAATAAAACAAACAGCAAAACAATAACAATAACAACAACAACAACAACAACAACAACAACAACAACAACAACAACAATGGCGTTAAGCGAAGCTTTCATTGTTCTAAACTATCTACCATTAAAAGAAAACCGAAACAAATTAGGCGTGAACCAGCGTGTGATTTATTAACAGTGGATAGACCTTATTATAACCCAAACTGTTATGGGCTCATCTGTTGCGATGGAAATATGTACTCTCAAACCAACGCAAAATGTTGTTTATTACAACAGTGTTGCAATGGAAATATGTACTCTCAAACCAACGCAAAATGTTGTTTATTACAACAGTGTTGCAATGGAAATACTCTCAAACCAACGCAAAATGTTGTTTATTACAACAGTGTTGCAATGGAAATACTCTCAAACCAACGCAAAATGTTGTTTATTACAACAGTGTTGCAATGGAAATACTCTCAAACCAACGCAAAATGTTGTTTATTACAACAGTGTTGCAATGGAAATATGTACTCTCAAACCAACGCAAAATGTTGTTTATTACAACAGTGTTGCAATGGAAATATGTACTCTCAAACCAACGCAAAATGTTGTTTATTACAACAGTGTTGCAATGGAAATATGTACTCTCAAACCAAAGCAAAATGTTTATTACAACAGTGTCGCAATGGAAATACTCTCAAACCAACGAAAAATGTTGTTCATTACAACAGTGTTGCAATGGACACACTCTCAAACCAACGCAAAATGGTGTTCATTACAATAGTGTTGCAATGGAAATATGTACTCTCAACCAACCAACGCAAAATAATGTTTACATTACAATAGTGTTGCAATGGACACACACTCAAACCAACGCAAAATGTTGTTCATTACAACAGTGTTGCTGCAATGGAAATATGTACTCTCAAACCAACGCAAAATGTTGTTCATTACAACAGTGTTGCAATGGAAATATGTACTCTCAAACCAACGCAAAAATGTTGTTCATTACAACAGTGTTGCAATGGAAATATGTACTCTCAAACCAACGCAAAAATGTTCATTACAACAGTGTTGCAATGGAAATACTCTCAATAAACCAACGCGAAATTGTTGCTCATTACAACAATGTTAATCAATTCAAGCCCATAAATGCGTTCGGACCTGAAAAATTACGTATACGTTGGTCTGGATGTATCTTGTAATTATTTTTTTTACTAGTACTTTTATGGACAAACTAAAATATGAAAATAAAAATTTAGCTTTTGTAACGCGCAATAGTCACTAAACGTCCCCAAAGCGCTTTACAAAGGGTCTCTGACCAAAAACAACACGTAATATGTAGAACAAGACGACGCCTGTTAGTCGATAGTATTACAATTTTTCCGACAGAGACAACACTGTTAACGGCCAGGTAGTACTCATTTTACACATGAGTACGGTGACAGAATGTGAGTAAAAAGTCTTTTCCAAGGACTCAGCTATGCGCCGATAGAGCGAAGCTCGAACCCAGGCCCTTCCGATCCATAAGCGAGTGTCATACCACAAGACAACATAGCCGCACGACATACACATAGCACACGAACATACATACATGAACACACACAAACACATACAGACACGCGCGCGTGCGCACGCGCATACACAAAAAGGCAGATAATAATATGGTTAAGTTTATCAAGATAATAGAGGAGAAATTTAAGCCACAACTCATAAGTGGTCATGCTTCTCAGAAGAAGGGAGACAACTGTTATCAATCATACCGGGCGTCTCCAACAAGTCTGTCTCAGAGCTTGTAAACACTTTGATAATGTCAAAAATTAAATCTAAATTCCAACATCTCAGTATTATATTATATATATTTTCAAAGAAACGCATATTGGAACGTCAAAATTAGGAAACGCGTTTGTCTTTGTTTTTCATGTCAGGGTTTTTTCTTTCTTTTTTTTTCTTTTCTTATTTCTTTCTTTCTTTCTTTTAAATTTTTTTTTTTTTTTTTTTTTTTTTTTTTTTTTTTTTTTTTTTTGTTTTTGTATAAGGATGCAGAAATTACATTAGCAGATAAATTTGTCAGATTATCTCTACGAGACAACATCAAACCTATTTCTGGGGTGAGAGATAATTTACTTATTCTTTTATCTTGGTCCTGTCGTGAGTATTAGTGGGTGGAGCGTTTTGATTGGTGGCAACGAGATAACGGAAACGGTTAGGGGGTCGAAATGACCCGACGACCAGAGGACTCCGAATGGACTGATGATGATGATGATGATGATGATTATAATAATAATAATAATAATAATAATAATAATAATAATAATAATAATAATAATAATAATAATAAATTATTATTATTACTATTATTATTATTATTATTATTATTATTATTATTATTATTATTATTATTATTATTATTATTATTATTATTATTATTATTATTATTATTATTATTATTATTAATTATTGTCATGGTCTCAAATGAGTAAAGAGCTTCTCGACTATGCATAAAACAAAGATATGAAGAATAAAAGCCCCAGAATTTACCAGTTACTTTAAAATGAAGAACAATTAACGATTTGTTTACTCATTTTACACCTGATGTGGTGAGAGAATGTGAGTAAAAAGCCTTTTCCAAGGACTCAACTATGCGCCGAGAGAGGCTCGAAAGCGAGTGCCATACCACTAGACCACATAGCCGTCTTCAATCTATTTATTAATTTATTAATTAATTAATTAATTTATTTATGTTTATTTATTTATTTATTTATTTATCTATATATGAGCCTGTCTAATTCATTTGATCTTATTTTTTATTTTTTCGTTTTTTTCCTCTATTGTTAAAAACCCCACAGCGAGATGATGAAATCGTGAATCAAATATTAGTATACCCATTTCTGCGCATACCACGTGACCCTTTAGTCTAATCCTTCCCATTTCCGGCCAGCGTGATGTAGTAGACAACCGCCCTTTCCGATGACGTCAAATTCGGGGTTGGGTCACTTCTATATTTAGTAAATGGCCTGCTTTAGGTAAAAAAATATCCTGTTTTATAGAAATAGCACTGTCACAGTTGCATATAAAATGTTGTTAAAATATATATATATATATATATATATATATATATATATATATATATATATATATATATATATATATATATATATATATATATATATATATATATATATATATATATATTATATATATATAAATAACCCATCGGGGATATTCATTATGGCACTATGGTATTGGAGACCATTAAGTAGGCCATGTAGTCTTGTGGTATGACACTCGCCTTCGTCGGATCGGGTGGTCCATGGTTCGAATCAAGCTTTAAGCGGTGCATAATTGAGTCCTTGGAAAAGGCTCTTTACTCACATTCTTGCATCGTACTCGGGTATAAAATGACTACCTGCCGTTAACAGCGTTGTCTTTCAAAAGAAATTGTAATATCGCCTAACTGGCGTTATGTCTCGTCCAACTTGTTGTTGTTGTTGGCCGGGTACACCTTGCAAAGGGTTTTGAGCATGTTTAGTGGACATAGACCTATATAAAATCTCAAGTTTGGTTTAGTTTTAGTTGGTTTTTTTTTAAAAAGGATTTTGTATTACCTTTGTTATAATTATAGTGGTGATGACGACGACGAAGACGACATGAATGCATGGATGAATGAATGAATGAATGAATAAATGAATGAATGAATGCATGAGTGAATGAATGAATGCGTTTGATCGAAGAATATTTACGAAGGGGTTGGCTCCAACAAAATAATATCAGTAACAATTTTTTGACATCTAACTTCCTACAGAACAATCTACGGTCGTAAAACGGCGACTGTTTACAGGCCATGAAAATAAACCTTAAGAGTGACCAAATGCATGAATTAATGAGTTTTATCGAAGGTAAGTTACAATGATAAAAAGAAGGAGGGGGCGGGTTGAGAGATAAAGAAAGAGGGGGAGGGAGAAAGTAGGACGGAGAGAGAGAGAGAGAGAGAGAGAGAGAGAGAGAGAGAGAGAGAGAAAGAGAGAGAGAGAGGGGGGGGGGGCGAGGGAGAAAAGAATTAAACGAAACTAAATGTCCTTGCTCTCGAATAAGTAAATAAATACAAGAACTAAAAGGGTGAGTGAGTGAGAACTGGCCAATCTCTTGGCGATCGTTCGATGAAGTAATGGATAGCATAGAATCCCACAAAGGGCAATATTGCGTCGAAATAAAACTGCCACGTTTGTAAGATTTCCATCCGATGAAATCTACGATTCGCCCATTCGACAACAACAATGGGAGAAGTCCCAGGTTTGAGAGTTTTTGCCAAGATGAGGGTCATTTAAATCGATCGATATTTGAAGGACGAGTTTTCTGGCCAAATGTTCAATTTAGTTTTTTTCCAGGTTTTTACGACAGAAAAAGGCACCGCATCTGCCAACCGTCTATATGATTGGAAGAATTCAATGGATTTAATCAACCGTATTATTTGATTTATTTTTTGAAATTTCTTTTTTCCTTGAAGCATGAGCGTTCTCCTTTTTTTTCGGGGGGGGGGGGGGGGGGGGGGAATTCTGCTAGCTCGTCTCACAAGCAAACGGACCGGTATCAATCCCGTGTGCGCTCTAATTTTTTATTTATTTTCTGTACCGTGCCCTCCTGTCCAACCAGCAGCGATTGAGTAGGCCTTACGGAAAGTACTTTGCAATAAACCAGCATCCTATTCAAAGAGTAGCAAGCAAGTGCTGTCTCCCGTTTAGCACTACAGATAGATAGAAGGAAGATGGCGTCATTCAGGCCTTTGTTATTGTTTTTTAAATCTTTTTTTTTTTTGCTATCCATGTTTATGAGAATTACTCACAAACACGGATGGCAAAAAACAATAACAAAGGCCTGAGTGACGTCATTCATCTTAGTTCTATCTATATTTCCGGATGGCAATGTTGTGAGTTTCTTGGCCAAGAGTACCGGGATAAAATCGGGCCCTATACTATGAAGTGCATCGCAAAATCATTTCATTGCGGCATAAAAATAATATTACAAATAATAATAATAGATCTTTATTGTCCATAAATAAGGCAATTTGTCATTTAGTTACACTTGTTATAACGTTATCTGATAACTATAACATTGAACAGAGATTTCTCTCTCTCTCTCTCTCTCTCTCTCTCTCTCTCTCTCTCTCTCTCTCTCTCTCTCTCTCTCAAGTAAATTTAGTCATTTCACGGAGTAAGAAAGTGATCTATTTCGAGCTCTCGTCACTGAGGGGATGTAAATATAGACTTGAAATTGAATCTTTGAATTAAATCAAGGTACCAGCAACTCTGAATTGTCGTCATTTACTGACCGTATTCACCTCCAAGATCTTAGATTTGACGACACTCATTTAGTCGTACTCTGAACCCCCCCCCCCCTACCCCCACCAAAAAAAAAAAAAACAACTACAAAAATAGTAACCCCCCCCCCCCCCAAAACAACAACCAAAAACAAACACGTTTATAGATAGAATGAAGTTGACGTCACTCCGGTCTTTGTTATTGTTTTTTGCCATCCGCGTTTATGAGTAATTCTCACTAAACTGCATTAACCGGACTATAAATGTTCAAGGTTACATACAATTTCGGATGGCAATATTCTGAGCTTCTTATCCAAGCGCTTACTATCTATCAAATATTGGTTAAAAAAAAAGACTCGTCCTTGAAACATCGACCAACGAACACCCATTTTTGAAAGCTTTTGAATGATATGAGGGACATTTTAATCGATCAATGATTGATGGACTAGTTTTGTGGCCAAAATGGTAAAAAGTGTTTGTTTTGAGTTTTTTAAAAGTGTGTGTGTGTGTGTGTGTGTGTGTCTGTCTGTCTGTCTGTGTGTGTTGCGGGGGTGTTCAGAGTACGTCAGATTTTGTAAAATGATGTCGGATCTGAATTTCTTACCCCGATAGCAAAGTGAATATATAGCTTCTCAAACTACTTTGGTCACACTTGCGTTGTACTCCTGGACATCTCTTGGAATCCAATTATCTGAATCTTGTTTACTCAAAGACACCGAATTGAGTTTGTGGACCATATTTTTTTTTTTTTACATTCCTTCTTTTTTTTTCTAATTCAAGGAATGAGCCAAAAGCACGTATGTAGGGCCAACTGTCTTGTTTTGTTTATTCACAACACAAGCACATGTGTTGGACACACCAACGATGAAAGTGTGATTGATTTTGAGCTAGTTCTAAAAATAGACGTAACGGTGCGTCAGGCAGAACCATCTCCTGAAGATGAGGGATTATTATTGGCGGCCCCATGGGTCTGCTGGTGGTTTCTAAATCGGTCCTTTTTTAGCTGTCTCAGCTCTCCTCGATATAAATTTATTTGTCGTATCTATGCCTTGTTCTGTCCCTCCTTGTTCTGACTAGAGCAAGAAAACGTAATTTGATTCAGCAAAGGCATTGTCTGGGATTTCTTTTGTTTTTTTCTTTGTTTTGTTTTGTTTGTTTGTTTGTTTGTTCTTGCTGAGGAGCATTTTGTAAACATTTCAGTGGAACGCTCTTGGCGGAAAGCCTTTGCAGGATTCATGATGTGTGTAGCGCTGGTGACGGCAGCTGTCCTTTGATTCGCTCTGTATTTACATGGAATTTTTATATGGTAACATATACTTTTAGTCTCTGTATGCATAAGCACGTTTTGGTGAATGTGCGTGTCTTTGTGAGGGTGGGTGTGTTTTTAATAATGTTTTACAATTTTGTGCGCCAAGAGCTGTTTTGTAACGGGATTGGACGCTATACAAATAAACTTTAACCCTCTCCTTACCAACTATAGGAAAATCGCCACATTCGTTACGATACATACAACCAACATTTTTCTTATTCAAATTTCTCTTGTACATCATAACATTTAAATAAAATGAGTTGTAGAGCATGCTTTGCTGAAGAAATTATGTATGACAAGAACTTTACTGCTATTGTGTTTGAGTGATAAAAAAATCTATTTTTGTGTTAGTTGGGTGTGAGGTTTTGGGGAAAATCCTGAAAATGGCTGGTAAGGAGAGAGTTAAAGGATGTAATTTATTTCTGCTTACTATCTGAAGTCGTCTCATTCTCCATTTTCTTGATTGGGCGCTTGTCTGCTCAACGCATTCTAGATCTATCTTTCGAACATTCCATCGCCTCCATTTTTTTACTGTAGCTGAAATGACATCCACCCCATTCCCACCCCAGGAATTAAAAAAAACCCTATTGTTCATATAGACTTCCTAAGCATGTTGTGATGGGCAAATAATAGCGATAACTGGAAAGAACGCTTTTTCTATATTAAAGTACATACAATCCGCCACATCATAGTTGAAAATATCAAATTGAAAAATTAGGGAGCAGGCACCGGTTTCAGATGAAGATCTGAGCAAGTGTGTATGATGCGGACAAAGCAAGAAAAAAAACAAACACAAGACAAAAAAAAAAAGAAAGAAAGAAATCCCAAAAAATCGGTCTACCTCGACTGGGGATCGAACCTCAGACCTTCTAATGACCGGTCAGACGTGCTACCCTTACACGTTTAATGGTAGCACGTCTGACCAATAATCAGAAGGTCTGAGGTTCGATCCCCAGTCGAGGTAGATTGATTTTTTGAAATGTTTTTTTTTTCCTTTCTTGCTTTGTCTGGCACCTTTCGTACACACTTGTTCAGATCTTTATCTTACACTGGTGCCCCTCCTTAATTTCTTAATTATTGGTTAACCTAAGCTGATAGGATTTCTCTATTCGATTTTCTTTTCTCTCTCCCTTACATTTTATCATGAATGTTATTCTGATCTCCTTTTCTTTTACCGCCACTTCTTTTCTTGCCTTCTTGAATTTCGAGTCCAATGACCTTCTCATCTAGTGCTTTAGGGTACCAACAGTCGTGGCTGTTAAAAAAAAAAACAACAACAAAAAAAAAATACTAAAAAAAAAACCCCAATCAAATAAACAAACAAAAATCAATCAAACAAACAAAACGAAACCAAACAAGTATAATCTCTTTGATCAAGTAGCTTGGCGTAATCTCATTTTCTGATCCACAGAGTAGCGTGGCAGTTAAGTAATCATTGCTTGTGGTTTATTTATTAGGTTAAGATTACTTTTACAAGTCCGAAGGCGCTTATGACACTTTTTTTTTTTAGACTTAAGACAATCTCAGCGTCGAAGATAAGAATGAACACAGGACATAAAAATAAATAAATATCAACACTAATATAGCGCGTTTCCAATGATTCACCATGCTCAATGTGCTTCCCAATGCTTCATTTATTTGCCCAACATTCCGTGAGGAACAAACTTTATATTATTTCAAACGGCCGCTTGTTAGTCGTCCTTGTGTACAAGCATAGTACAAGCATAGTTATACTGTCCATCTCTACCTATTTTACAAAGTGCCCATTTACACCTGAGTCGAATGAGGTCAAGTGTGTAAAGGCCTTAAGCATGAATAAAAATCCGGAGATTGTTATTTGTACTTTTTTCTGTTTTGTTGTTCTATTTGCTTTATTTTTTTATGAAGGGATATTTAATCATTTTACTCACCTTAATTTACTATACATTTTGTACCCGACACCATCGACATCGCTTGACTTTTGTTACAAGACGAGACATCGTGCCGATCAGCCACAGACAGGCATTAAGTAAACAACAATGTGAAATTGAATGTAAGCTTTAATTTAATATACGAAAACAGATAAAAATGGACGTCCTGTTTTGTTGATAAAGGGGGAAATCCAACACGTCCACTTTATTTGTTTTCGTATATTAAATTTGAAGCTTACGTTCAATTTCACGTTGTTATTTATATCTTCGAGCTTCGAGCAGCAACATTTACACTACACAGAACGATCTGGCAGTTTGACACATGTAAACATAATTCTTTTTATTAAAAAATATGTCAAGATTCAAATCTGATTCCTTACTTAAAGCAACGCTTTTTCAACCGGGTGCATCGATCACGCTGGGGTGTACCATACCAACTTTTTAAAACGGTTTTAAACAATAATTAAAACACACAAAAATGTAAGCTTTTATATAGCACAATATCCACTAAACGTGCTCAAAGTGCTTTACAAAGGGTCCCTGACCAACAGCAACACGTAACATACATATAGAACGATATTTCAATTTTTTTTTCGCCATGAGACAACGCAGTTTACGGCCAGGTACCTACTCATTTTACACCTGAGTACCGTGAGAGAATGTGAGTGAAGAGCCTTTTCCAAGAACTCAACTAAGCGCCGAGCGAGGCTCGAACCCAGGACCTTACGATCCGAAAGCGAGTGCCATACCACAAGACCACATAGCCGCATCGATAGGGTGTGACAGGATGTGTACAACATACCAGCATAAAACATAGTCATTCTCCGAATGGATATGCCTTGAGTGAATTGTGTTATATTTATTTATTTATTTATTTATTATTCCACGTTGTATCCCCACCCCCTCCATTAAGATCGATGCAATTTTAGATTGTTGTGACGACTGGATTGTACAAGCTTATAAGTAAAAAAAAAAAAAGGATTAAAATCTATACGTCTTATATAGCGCAATA
>NC_088367.1:41360945-41380945 GCF_034508935.2 Berghia stephanieae | reverse complement strand
TCCGAAAGCGAGTGTCATACCACTTGACCACATAGCCGCACGTTTACTAACATTACATGGCGCGGCCACAGAGTCACCGAAAGTTTTGAAGACAACGAGCGATTGACTCCATAAATCGTCCGTCAGAGCGTAGCCATCGTTAACTTTTAGCCTGACACTGACCAAAAAATGACGTCAAAATGCCAGTCTTTGGCCACAACAGAAAACAAATCGTGAGTTGTATTCAATAGTCCAACCAATGGGGCCACTTGTTTCCATGAGCACTACTAATGACAACTCACTAGGCGGTTCAAAAACCAAATAATGACGTCAAAATGCCAGTCTTTTTGGGTTTCAGTGTCAGGCTATAACTTAACGACGGCTACGGTCAGAGCCATTAGGCCCGTGAAGCCGTTTATCCCGGCATCTATAGCGTGAAACTATCGCAAAGTACTTTCTGCTAGATTTTACAGACCCGGGCATTCAATCACTGCTGGGTAGACGGAGAGGGAGGAAGGGGGGGGGGGGGTCATAAACAAACCTCGACTGCCCCCGAGATGGATCACGGAAACGCATACACACACACACACACACAAACAATCAAATGTTTAACATTGATTATAAAGTGGATCAGTAAAATACTCACGGCTCTGCCTGCCAAGACCCAAACATATGACGTGGATTCTGAATTAACGGTGTAATTTTATTTTATTTCTCTCCGTCCCCCCCCCCTCCCCCCCCCCCGCCGCTTCTCTCTCTCTCTCTCTCTCTCTCTCTCTCTCTCTCTCTCTCTCTCTTTCTCTCTCTCTCTCTCTTTCCTTCATGTGCACACACACACATGCACACACAAACACATTATTATGTCTAAACCATAATACAATTATAATATAGTATATTTTCTTTTCTTGTTTACCTGAAGAAGGTCAAAGGCCGAAACGTCGTTTACTTTGTGTTGTATCTTTCATAAGAGTCATTTTGACTCCCTTTATTTTTACTTCACACAATTTTATTATGTCATGAGAGAATTTGGTGAGAACTAATCACAACTCTGACGGTCTCAAAACGACAATGAAGAGCTGAGAAACGTCAACTTCTTTTATTCCAAAATTATTTTTTTTTTGAATGAATGCAGTTGACGTCACCCGGCTCTTATTATTTGACCGCCAAAAAAACGTGATCAACTCTCGACTGACGAGAAACATTATAAACGTATAACATTACACATCGTTTTGTATGTTGATTATGGTTGTTTTGGCGGACAGACCAGGTGAGCATTTTACTTAACCAAATACCATCATTCATAACCATCTGACCAACTTAAAAACTAGTCTCATAGTCTTTTAAAACTTTAGAATTAAAAAAAAAAAACTTATCGCCTCTCATGATGTCTAAATACAACATCTTCCAGTTGAATGACGTCATGTCGCCATGGAATTGTTACTTGTGTACAGTTTGAAAAAAACGCAAGAGCCGATGGTTCACTGCCGTACTCTAAAAAAAAATAAAAATCAAATTTTAAAATTTGGCCCGAACACTCGTCCTTCAAATATCGATCGCTTTAGATGACCGTCATCTCGGAAAATAAAAAAGTCCCAGGGTTGGGAATTGTTTGTTTTTGTTTTGTTTTTGTTTTTTTTCTCAGATGAGGGTCATTTAAATCGATCGATATCTGAAGGACGAGTTTTCTGGCCAAATTTTAAAACATGGGTCTTTCCAGAGTACGGCAGAGAGAAAGTGAACCTAAGTGATTTGAAAAATTATGGTATAGGCTCGTCTAGCATACTTATCCTTAATAAAGTCTTTGAAAACTTCTGTAAGTATCTTGGTAACTAAGTAGTACATATGCAGCTTTCTTTGTAAACATACTTCACCAAAATCAAAATACCCCCCCCTCCCCCCTGCCCCCCCCCCCTCCCCCCCCCCCCAAAGATCTGAAGAATCGCAATGCAATTTTCAAAGTAAATTATGAGATGTTTTCGTCGTCATAAAGTTTGGCAATAAAACCAAAAATGCAAATGAAAAGTGGCGCCTTTCGTTAAAAAAAAAAAAACAAAAAAAAAAAAAAAAAAAAAAAATAAAAAAAACGAAAAAAAATAAAAATAATAAAAGCAAAACAAAACAAAATAACTCTCTTAGCTTATTTCTCAGAACTTCCGGCGTCTTCCTTCCCCGCACATTTTTCTCCTTAACACTTCACACCTATTTCCTTGGATACTTCAGTCAGCGTGAGTTGTTATTTAGACGTCTACCTCTTAATCCGTTTTTAAAGAATTATGTTGTACCCAAGATTACTTTTTCCTGTGTTCTTGTTTTTTGGATATATTTTTGTTATGTTATATTTATATTTATTTGAGAAAGGGGGCGGGGGGGGGGGGGGGGTTGAAGGGAAGGAAAGGAATATTTTTTAATTTTTTTTTTTTTTTGTGGACTTCCAATATTTTCAAATCCATTTTCTTCTTCTCTTGTCATGATTATAACATATATTGGTATGTATATCATTATCATCATCATCATCATCATCATCATCATCATCATCATCATCATCATTGGCGGCTATGTGGTCTAGTGGTATGACACTCGCTTTCGGATCGGAAGATCCTGGGTTCGAGCCTCGCTCGGCGCATAGTTGCGTCTTTGGAAAAGGCTCTTTACTCACATTCTTTCAGCGTACTCGGGGTGTAAAATGGCCTTTAACAGTGTTGTCTACGTTGGGAAAAAATTTGTAATATCGCCTAACAAGCGTCATGTCTCGTTCTACATGTTACGAGTAGCTGTTGGTCAGGGACCCCATGTAAAGCGCCGCTTTGAACACGATATTGCGCTAAATAAAAGCTCAAGTTTAAAGTTATCATCATTATCATCATCAGCAAAACCTGTGGAAAAAAAGTTTAAAGCGTCGTTCCTTCGCACTCGAGTCGTGTCATGTGGGCCCTTTATTCTACCTTCGTTACTACATTACCAAGCAGAATGCTGATTTTTGAATTGTTTTGACATGATAATCATGATCACGATCACGCTGGTAACAAAACGTGAAAAAATGGGAGCGATCTATATTCATGTTTTCGTCCAACCAGGTCATCAATCACATGATTTGTTGCTCTCCAACGATTGGATATTTCTTATCAAATGTAAACACGCTGCTTTGTTTATGAAAGTTGTAAACATACCCATGTGTCAAGCTGAATAAAATGACCTATCGTGATGTTAGATTATATGTAATAGGTGAGAACACTTTTCACTAAGTGGGTCACTTTGAGCACATTTTGCAATGTGACCAATGACCTCGAGCACATGGAAAGTTAAATATAGATCGACCATTGGCACGCACTAAATCCAGCGGGTGGATATATATCTCCAAACAACCAAAGTGTTTGGATTTCGTCCAGACTGGCACACGTTCCCCATGTGTCCACCAGGGCGACTAATACCGTATACTATGGTACGCTCGGACTTCTGGCAAACGGAAATAATAATGATATGGTAATCTTAATATTTATTTGATCCGTCCACTGGCAAATCACTTGTTTTTAAAAATTGATCAAAAAACTTTTTTCCTTAAATATCGATCAATTATCACGATTACCACCCCCCTCCCACCCAAAAAAAAACAAAAAAAAAACAAACACACACACACACACACAAACACACTGACATACACACACCACTGGGGTAACCGCGTCCCCGACTTATCGAAATTTCACCTTGATCAGTATTGGAAATATTATGCTCTTTGGACAAAATGGGGAAAGGGGTATTTTGTTGGTTTACAATGATTCCGATAGCTCAGTCGGTAAAGCACTACCCCAACAAGCAAAGAGATTGATGCAGTCACCGTACACTGACAAAGTTTGACCACAAAACTTTTACTTACATCATCTATCGGAAACGACCCCCCCCCCCCCACCTTACAAACACACACCACACACACACACACACACACACACACACACACACACACGATATTTTTACTGAAAACAAAAATTCTCTGACGAGAAATCATAAAATATATTTTGTCAGTTTACGAGGGCCTCGATAGCTGCAGCTCAGTTGGTAGAGTGCTTGCTTCAGCTTCACAGCAAAGGAAAGAAAGATATCAACACCAGCTACAGTCTATTTTCTTTTTCTGACTCCGCTGACCATCCAGGAATGATTGGGTAGCTTAGTCTGTTAGATCAGACGGAAAGCACTCCGCGATAGTCGCTAGCGTCCTATCTAAAGGGTACGAAGCAATTGCTACCGTCCGTTTAACGATACATAAATCAATCTGGACACCCTGGCTTTATCGACCTTAAGACTCTATGAGACTACTTTTTCACAATTTACCGACAGAAGAGGAGAAAACAGTAGGGGCTGCCTGAAGCCGGTGATACGAAGCCCCTCCATTTTTACTCTTTCGTTAGTATTCGACAGAAGAGGATAGTAGATAACGAAAGTGGTAACGTAAATGTTTACATCATCCTGTCGTGATGCAGTCTCGCCGTCCGTGATACAAGTCACCGAGTGTGACTCTAAATAGTGACACGGGTTCGTGTATAATCCATAGCTCAATTGAATAACCCCAGGCGGTTTCATCAGCAGCCAAGGACGAATCTACCTATTGGTGCTATGCATCTGGGTAAAACACGCATAACTTCTGCCAGTCGGATATAACGTACCGACATATAAAACGATGGTACTGATAGAATTAAGTGAAAACTGGTCATTAAAATGGTTGTCTAAAAAACAGTAACAAAGAGGTGAGGGACGTCAATTTCGTTCCTTCTATAACACCCTGTCGTGATGCAGTCACTACTCCGTCCGTGATGCAGTCACTACTCCGTGATGCAAGTCACCCCAGTGTGACGGCAACACTGAACAGCGAGTCGAATGGTGTCAGGGTTCGTGTATAATGCATAGATCGATTGGTTAACAACCCCAGGGGGTTTTATCTGCCAAGGACGAATATACCTATCAGTGCTATGCGTTTGGGTAAAACAAGCATAACTTCCGCCAGCCGGATATAACATCATCTTCATTATTGCCTTTTTCACCCTGGGTCAGGGTATAAGCCACGGACAGTTTCCATCCTTCTCTATCCTGAGCTACCTTTTTTTATCTCGTTCCATGTCATATCATAACGTACCAACATATGAAACTATGGTAAAACTTAAACGTTTAAAGTCTGATAGAATTTAGTGAGAACTGATCATTTAAAAGGCTGTCTAAAAAACAAGAACAAAGAGCGGAGGGACGTCAATTTTCGTTCTATTACATACGACCGTAGCCATCGCTAAGTTACAGCCTGACACTGAAATCCAAAAGGACTGGCAGTTTGACGTCATTATTTAGTTTTTGCACCGCCTAGTAAGTTGTCGTTAGTAGCGCTCGTGGAAACGTCGTGGTCCCATTGGTTGAACTATTGAATACAACTCACGACTTGTTTTCTTTTGTGGCCAAAGACTGGCATTTTGACGTCATTTTTTGGTCAGTGTCAGGCTATGAGTTAACGATGACTACGATACGACCCGCCGCATCACGATGGTATTATGCCGGACTCACACGTAGATAGAGGGCAATCGAATTTATCGATTAGAAGGAACAAAATTGAAGTCACTCAGCTCTTTATATATCTTTTTAGACATCCATTTCGGTGATTATTTCTCAATAAATTATATCAATCAGACCATCATAAACGTTCGAGGTTACACATAGTTTTTTGTGTGATGGTACGTGATACCAGGCTGGCGGATATTGTGAGTATTTTACCAAAACGCATATCATCAATATGAATAATTTGTTCTATTTATTGAGGGCGATAATAATATTATGGTCTCATACATTGTAAAAAAAAAAAATCTAATTAAAAAAAAAAATTAATTAAATATCATCCCTCTGATCAATTCAACTTTAAATTCCCTTTAATCTTTTTTTCTCTCTTCTTTTTGTTTTGCCTCAAAGTCACCGACACAGTTTTGTAAACGAGGTTATCGCATGACACAATCATTAATTCCAGTACTGCCGTAGGCTACTCTGGAAAAACCCATATTTTAAAATTTGGCCAGAAAACTCGTCCTTCGAATATTTAATACCGATCGATTTAAATGACCCTCATCTTGGACAAAAACACACATACTCTCAAACCTGAGACTTCGCGAAGTCCCATATTTGAGTTTTATTTGCCAAGAAGAGGGTAATTTAAATCGATCGATATTTATTTGAAGGACGAGTTTTCTGGCCAAATTTTAAAATATGGTTATTTTTTTTCCAGAGTACGACAGAGTATTGGGTGTGACTTGTACGTGCCACACTGTGTACTCATTGACAGTGATGGAGGAATTAAATATATTAAATGTGTACGTGCAACGCTCTCTCTCTCTCTCTCTCTCTCTCTCTCTCTCTCTCTCTCTCTCTCTCTCTCTCTCTCTCTCTCTCTCTCTCTCTCCTCTCTCTTCTCTCTCCCTTTCTCTCGCTCTCTCTTTATGTGTGTCTCTCTCTCCCCCTCTCTATCTCTTGTCCCCCCCTCGCTCTCTCTCTCGTTCTCTCTCTCACTCTCACTCTCTTCTCTCTCTCTCCTCTCTCTTTTCTCTTATATATATATATATATATATATATATATATATATATATATATGTGTGTGTGTGTGTGTGTGTATGTGTGTGTCATATATTTTTTTCTTAAAAGAGGATGGCGGCAATGGAGGAAATTCCCAGTAAATCTTATCGACTATTTGCCATCAATGTCGATCCTTGTCCACAAACACGTTATCATCATCGATGCATAATAAGCTCCTCAGCGCTTCAACTGCCGTCACTAGATGTGCAATTTGTTATTAAACAACGCACTTTGCCAACGGTGCTGCAGTTTGAAATTAATGGAGTAATCGGTCATTTCTGACGGAATTTGTCACCCGTGCAGCAATATATGCTTACTGTCTAAAATGTGTCATAAATGATGGATGAGGAAGAGAAGGAAGAGGAGGATGAGAAGGAAGAAGAAAACATTGCGCTTTAACAGTCGTGACGTCACTTCCCTCGTAGTGACGCATCGTAACTTAGTAACTGGTTCTAAACTATCGGAGAAATGGCGGACGCCCTATGAACATACTTCTCCGATGAGCCTAAAAGTGTATCCAGAGGAGAAAAACATTATAAACCTGACCATGTTTTGACTTTTATACATTCTGATCACATGATATGTGACAAAGTTCTAGCCAGCATGAAGAATAAAAAGTACCGGTTTTCTTTGTCTAGAACCAAGCTACTGGTTGCTGGGCGGGCGTGACATCAGACTATTGAATCCTATTATTGTGAGATAGAAAAATCAAGAAGACTGGTTGGTAAATAAACGAAACTCCACAATGCCCATCTCCACCTACGTCCACACACACACAGCCGTGACATGACAAAGCGCTCTTTAAAATTATTTTGGCCACAAATCCTTGTCTTCATAATTCGATTGATTACGATGACCCTGTATTATTATAAATTCTTAAGACTTCTTTGAGGCCTTTGTTTTTAGACTTTTTGACAATTAGGCGTTCGTTTAACTCTCTCCTTACCGATGATTTTCAGTATTTTCTCAAAACAGGCAGTCTTACCCAGCAGAAAAATGGATTTTTAAATCTCAAACAATCTCTCTACAAAACAACTTTATCATCTTATTAATTAAACAAAGATCAAAGTTTGTGATGTACAAAATAAATCAGAATAAGAAAAAATGTATATGTGACGATTTTGCTGTAGGTTGTAAGGAGAGGGTTAATCTATATATAATAATAAGTAAAAGAATCCCGCCATTAACTTTATATTTTCATAAAAGATGTTTTGTAGGTATGCGGCAGCATAATACGTTTTATGGGGAAAAAAATAAAAGTTAGATACCTACAAAGAGTTCGTTGAACGCGAGGTGTATTTCATCACCTCCTCCCCCTCCTGACGTACCAAAAGCAAGCGTCAATCAAAGTCTAGATTGGGTACTCGCCAGCTTTTAAATCTCTGCCGAGGGTTATGATTGAAAAGGCAGCTGCTAGTTGACCCTTCTTAACCAGTTTTACTGCCGCCCTCTGGAAAACACGTATTTAAAAATTTGGCCAGAAAACCCGTTCTTGAAATATCGATCGATTTAAATGACCCTCGTCTTGGCGAAAACATTCAAACCTGGGACTGAAGGAAGATTTCGCAACTCCCAGGTTTGAGAGTTTTTGTCGAGATGAGGGTCATTTAAATCGATAGATAATTGAAAGACGACTTTTCTAGCCAAATTTTTTTGGAAGAACATGATTTCCCAGAACACGGCAGTTACTGGTTAAAACACATTCTTTTTACCTATAGATAGTTCGAAGATGACGTCATTCAGATCTTTGTTATTGTTTTTTGCCATCCGCGTTTATGAGTAATGCTCACTGAACTGTATTAACCTGACTATAAACGTTCATGGATACACAGTTTTGTGTTGGTCCGTTGTACTTCCGGATGCCAATGTTATGAGCTTCTTAACCAAGCGCATACTATCTATATGTTACAGTGAATGACATAATCAGTTGGATGGTGAAAAAGTTTGAACTGAGATATTGCCAAGTTTAGTTAGAAGGTCAATAAAAAACTGACCTGTAAAGAATAAGTCATAATGTTGATTGATTTCACAATCAATCGTAAGCTATTTTGATGAAAACGGCAGGCTCCTCAAAGTGAAACAACAGGGGTTTGGTATTCAGAATGGGGTTTTAGTTACAAGCCAAAATTGTGGGGCGTCCAGATTTTGAGCAGACAGATATAGATAGTATGCGCTTAGCTAAGAAGCTCATAACATTGCCATCCGGAAGTATAACGGACCAACACACAAAACTGTGTGTATCCATGAACGTTTATAGTCCAATTAACACAGTTCAGTGAGCATTACTCATAAACACGGATGGCAAAAAACAATAACAAAGACCTGAGTGACGTCATCTTCGAACTATCTATACAAGTCCGGAACTGTTGCCCGCCCCGATAAAGCTTTTGCAATAAACTCGTGAAAAGAGTTCAAAATTTCGGTGGCCCCCAATTTCGGTTTATCGGTATGTTTTTAATACAAATGGGCACGATCTATATTCCTTTTCTATGTGCTCGAGGTCATTGGTCACATTGAAAATGTGCTCAAAGTGACCCTTATATATAGTGAAAAGTATTCACAGCTTTTGAAATATCTAACATCACGATAGGTCATTTTCTTCAGCTTGACACATGTGCACGTTTACAACTTTCATAAACAAAGCAGCGTGTTTATATTTGTTAAGAAATATCCAATCGTTGGACAGCAACAAACCATGTGATTGATGACTCGGTTGGACGAAAACATGAATATAGATCGCTCCCATTGTCACTATAGTGAGATCCAATAACATAATTATCTGTATAAATGAAAACGACAACAGTGTATGGTGTCAACTGCATTCTATCTATTTCAAGATAATAACGATTACGATCCGAGGCCCCGCTGAGAAAGTAAATTGAATCTATTTCCCAAAAGCGATATCTCCACGGCATTTCATCGGCAGAGAGAGAGAGAGAGAGAGAGAGAGAGAGAGAGAGAGAGAAAGAGAGAGAGAGAGAGAGAGAGAGAGAGAGAGAGAGAGAGAGAGAGAGAGTACATATTTTAACCAGTTAACTGTCGTACTCTGGACAAATGCTTATTTTAAAATTTGGCCAGAAAGCTCGTCCTTCAAATATCGATCAATTTAAATGACACTCAATTTGGCAAAACCCCTGGGACTTCGCGAGGTTATCATGGCGTGGCTGTCTGCAAGTAAAAACAAAATTTCTCTGCTATCTAAGCAGATTTTAAGTGATGTATTAACTCTCTCCTTACCGATCCCTTTCAGTATTTTCCCAAAATGGAAGGCTTACCCAGCAGAAAAATTGATTTTTTAAACTCAAACAATCTCTCTACAAAACAACTTTATGTTCTTATTATTCAAACACAGATCATTGTGATGTACACAATAAATATGAATAAGAAAAAATGTATATTGTGTCGTAAAAAATGTGACGATTTTGCTGTAAGATGGTTAAGGTTTTTATTGTTTTTGTTTATTGGCTGGAAAAAAGGTTTGAGACCAAGACGTTTCGTGGTTGGTATTTTGGTATTTTTCAAAGCTGTTATATTATATATATATATATATATAATTACTTTTTACAGCCGACAGCTTCTCACAGCTTAGTATCGGCATCAATAGAGGTGGTGATGTAGATTAGGAATAACCTTAATTTAAGTAAAACATTTTGCTTCCTCAAGCCGTCATATTACATAACATTCCTTTATCTTCATTCTCTCTCACTAACGGACTCTCGACAACGGCGACCATAATAGTGAACAGTTTTCACAACATGTGGCTACTATGCTCCCTTCTTCCCTGTGAAGACAAACGAGATGAAGACAGTGAAGCTCAAATCAGGGTTATCCGAATGTTAAAGCAATGCTTTATCCACTTGACCATCTCTCCTAAAACGCTCAACCCAGATATCCTTACACCAACCATAAATATTAATATCAAGCGCCAGGAAGTATTCATACTATACATAACAAGATCGCATAATCAATAAACACATAAACCACGCCTCTCGGACAGTCGTCATAATGTAAACAATGGTAGTGATTGGTTAACATCGGAAACTATATATATATATATATTTTGCTATCGATGGTATGTGCCTAAGTAAAATACCCACTGTTCTACCACTTGGTGATTAAACCAACACAAAAATATAAGTGTAAACTTAAACGTTATAATAAACGTTAAACGTTATTATATAATACGATCCAGAAAATCGTGTGATAACTAGTCACACATGAAAACAATAACAATGATCACCGAAAGGTCGAATTCATTCATTTTATTATTTTTAAACAACCAACTATGTTTGCCCAAGCTGGATGGCTTACCCCCTCGGCTATCTCTCCTAAAACTCTCGACCCAGATATCTTTACACCAACCATCAATATTAATATCAAGCACCAGGAAGTATTCATTCATACTATATAAATAACAAGACAGCATTATCAATATGGCAACCATTATATTATATTGTAGAACATGAGGAAGGACAAAACGATGTAAATAATGCTATAGATAGTATGCGCTTGGCTAAGAAGCTCATAACATTGCCATCCGGAAGTATAACGGACCAACACACAAAACTGTGTGTATCCATGAACGTTTATAGTCAGGTTAATAGAGTTAAGTGAGCATTACTCATAAACGTGGATGGCAAAAACAATAACAAAGACCTGAGTGAGGTCATCTTCGAACTATCTATAGATAGTATGCGCTTGGCTAAGAACCTCATAACATTGCCATCCGGAAGTATAACGGACCAACACACAAATCTGTTTGTATCCATGAAAGTTTATAGTCGAGTTAATACAGTTCAGTGAGCCTTACTCAGAAACGCGGATGGCAAAAAAACAATAAAAAAGACAAAAGTGACGTCATCTTCGAACTATCTATTGACGTATTCCGTCATACTCTGAAACACACCCACACCCAACAAACTCACAAACGCAAAAACACACATACACACACACACACTTACACATAATATACACAATAGTCTTCAACAGTCGTAACGTCACTTCCTTCCTAATGACGTACGTTAACTTAGTAACACTGGCTCTAAACTATCGGAACAATGGCGGACGCCGTAATGAAATATTTCTCCGGCGAGTTTAAACGCGTATCCAGAGGGAAAAAAAACCCATCAATTTGATCATGTTTTGACTTTTACACATTCTGATCACAAGTCATATGAAAAGGGAATGAAAAGTTCTAACCAGCATGAAGAATAAAAAGTAATGATTTTCTTTGTTTAGAATCAAGATGGCCGCCGTTGCCGGGCGCGTGACATCAGACTACTGAATCCAATTACAACAAACAATTGCGCTTTTATATTGCGCAATATCCACTCAACGAGCTCAAAGCGCTTTACAAGGAGTCCCTGGTCAATAGCAACATTTAACATCTAGGACGGGACATGACGCCTGTTCAGCGATATTACAAATGTTTTTTCGGAAAGAGACGACGCTTTTAACAGCCAGGTACACATTTTACACTTGAGTACGGTGAGAGAATGTTAGTACAGAGCCTTCTCCAAGGACTCAACTATGCGCCGAGCGAGGGTCGAACCCAGGTCCTTCCGATCCGAAAGCGAGAGTCATACCACAAGACCAAATAGATAGTATGCGCATGGCTTAGGAGTTCACAACATTGCCATCCGGAAGTATAACGGACCAACACACAAAACTTTGTGTAACCATGATCGTTTATAGTCAGGTTAATACAGTTTAGTGAAAGTTACTCATAAACGCGGATGGCAACAAAAAAAAAAAAACAATAACAAAGACCTGAGTGACGTCAACTTCGAACTATCTATATAAGTATCTAGGTCACGGCATCATGAAAGCTATAGAATGTTCGAGACTCTTTTTAAATCTACCTTGATATCTAAATGGGGTTGACCGAATATTCACAGACCTGCGGCTAATAACAAAAACAAACAATCATGTGAAAATAAAAGAGTGAATGATTGAAACGAAACAGACAAACGAATGAGGAAAATCCGAACTAAAACGAAACCCTGCAGCAACCAGAAATCAAATATTATTTCCAATGTTTTAATAAATATTTAAATTTTTTAAATGGTGTTCAGCACAAAACTACCCAACACTCGTTTTCTTGTATGGTATAATAATACAGTGATGATGGTTTTCCTCGGATCCGCGGAAATCCGCGATTTTGGAGTCCAGAGGAGGAATTTCCTCCTTTTAAAAATTACATTTTCTCGAAACAATGTGCTAGCAATGAGAGAGTTGATGTGTGGTAGAACACACATGTGCAGTTTCCCACTCTCCAGAAGTTAGCTTGAGTATAAATGGTAGTCTATCATCTCTATTGCTCTATAAGTGGGGTTTAGTGCAGTAAAAATGGGGCTTAAAGGAAATCGTTCAACATTTTCACTACTTTTTCACTTTTTGTCACCATCAGCACGGATAATAGCAACAATATTATGAGGTATCCCTCAGTCAATGTGGCAAAAAAAAAGTGAATCTTTTCATTCGCATGGTATTGTTAGAAGAAAAAAAAAACAACCCCCCCCCCCCCCCCCAAATCCCCAATAATTCTATTTTTTAGCACTTCGTAACTCACTGTAGTCTTCATACAGAAAGGGAAATCTTGCAATAAACATGCAAATTCCCATGCTGATATTACAGGACATTCATTATTCATAATTCCAGACACACACAATATCAAGCAGGGGTGGATTTTTATATAGATATCATTACTTATGCATAGATTATAGTAACGTACGACAGACATATCACACTTTCGATCTGGCCGTACTTTGAATTCAGAATCCGTACGCACGGTACAGCCTTGGCTTATCAGACATATTCAGACAAACTTGGGACTTCTTTGCCTCAAAAATGTTTCCGAAAATGGCTGAATATAATGCTTAATAATAAAAGAGAAAATGAGAATGGGTAATTTGCATTTTTTATGTCATGTTGGGAATCGAAAAAAAAAAATCAATTTCGAAATTTTCGCAAGTACGATTTGTTTTGTAGGCGTGTTATTATTGTTGTTGCTGATGATTATGATGATGATGATGATGATATTCAAACATTTATTATCAATATTATTTATTTAAGAAAATTATCTCACTTTCTTTAAAATTTTCTTTTTGTTTGTCCCTCCCCAAACAGATACATTGATTTTTAGGTGAACTTGATAATCTCTCTTGAAATTAAAAATAAAAATAAATAAATAACATTACCTTTATTCACCCCCATGGGGAAAGTTGTCTTTTAGGATCTATTCCAAGCATAGACCGGAATAACCCAGGCGTCAGCCGCAGTGCAGCACTGCAAAGTGAGCTCGGACGAAGTGACTGGCTCAAGGCCACACAGCGCGGTGGGTGATCGAACTCGGTACCTTTTGTGTACGAAGCAAAGGGCGTACCGCTGAGCCATACTGTCACATCTTTTGTGAATATTGATATTTCGTAATTTTTATCCTTTTAAATCGCGGCATTACTCTCTGCCTGTTTAATGTCTTCACTGTGAAGGGGGATTTGGGGGGGGGGGGGGGGGTGCAAAAAAAAACAAAACCCTACCCGGCAAACCATGCTCCATCTAAGACACTTTGCTTGGCAGTTTTCTTAACTGTTTGACCTCATTCCGTCTTATCAGATTTTCTCCCATCAATGACACGAAAGTGGATACACCGTTTTCCAATCTCACTCCCAGATGGCATTTAATCCATGACAACGGAGGAAAGAAAAAAAAAAAAAGATTCCATTTTATATCCCCGAAATAAAAGCCCTGGCTATGCCCCCGGGGGGGGGGGGGGGGGGGGGGGGCATGACAATAAAACGACCTAAAACGAACATGAACATGGAACAGCGTGGTTCAGCGGTATGGTCTTTGCTTCAAAGGTACCGAATTCGACTACCCGCCGCGCTGTGTGGCCTTAAGCGAGTCACCTAACCCTAGCTCATTTTGCTGCGTTGCACTGCGGCTGACGCCTGGGTTATTCCAGTCTTCCCTTGAAAAAATGTCCCTTTAGGGATAAATAAAGGGAATTATTATCATTATCATTTATTATTATTATTATTATTATTATTATTATTATTATTATTATTATTATTATTATTATTATTATTATTATTATCATTATTATATCTTATTATTATTATTATTATTATATTATATTATTTATTATTATTATTATTATTATTATTATTATTATTATTATTAATTATTATTATTATTATTATTATTATTATTATTAATTATTATTATTATATCATCATCATCATCATCATCATCATCATCATCATCATCATCATCATCATCATCTCATCTATATCATTATTATTATTATTATTATTATTATTATTATTATTATTATTATTATTATTATTATTATTATTATTATTATTATTATTATTCACCCTCTGTTGTATCTCGTTCGTTCTGTATCTTATTTCTGCTGCATCATGGAAGCCGTGCGACACGTATCTATGTCCAGCTTGATGATGTGAGAGAAGGTTGTGAAAGAAAGGAACAGAGAAGGGAAAGAAATGAAGAAAGAAGATGATGATGATGAAGAAGAAGAAGAAGAAGAAGAAGAAGAAGAAGAAGTGAAAAGAAAGAAAGAGAAGAAAGAAGAAGAAAAAAGAAGAAGAAGAAGAAGAAGAAGAAGAAGAAGAAGAAGGAGAAGGAGAAAGAGAAGGAGAAGAAGAAGAAGAAGAAGAAGAAGGAGAAGGAGGAGAAGGAGGCAGAGGACAGGAGGACGAGGAGGAGGACGAGGAGGAGGATGAGAAGTAGAAGGAAGCAGAGGAGAAGGAGGAGGAGGAGATGAAGGGAAATTACAATATTCATTTATTGCTATTATTGTAATAGAATCTTCTATGAAAAAAAAAGAAAGAAAGAAAGAAAGAAAGAAAGAAAGAAAGAAAGAAAGAAAGAAAGAAAGAAAGAAAGAAAGAAAGAAAGAACCATCCATTAAACGTGTCAACCTTTTAGTTGAACACCACTTCAAACACATTTTATGTTATTTAAATAAGGAGACTCTACTTTGAAATCCCGGTGTAGTATAATAACTGTAGAGAAAACCCTTGTAAAACGTTTGTTAATGAATGCCGTGATAGAACAACCTCCTGACTCTGAACTATCTAGAGATGGCGAAAAGTATATAAATGTCAAATCCGAATAGTCAAGAGGTACGAAATTGAACTTTTAGCCCCTTACGGATTTAAATACGTTCTTCTGATCCACCAATATAACAAATAATAATAATAATAATAATAATAATAATATAATAATAATAATAATAATAATAATAATAATAATAATAATAATAATAATAATAATAATAATAATATAATATAATAATAATAATAATAATAATAATAATAATAATAATAATAATAATAATAATAATAATAATAATAATAATAATAATAATAATAATTAATAATATAATAATAATAATATAATAATAATAATATAATAATAATAATAATAATATAATGATGATGATGATGATGATGATGATGATGATGATGATGATGATGATGATGATGATGATGATGATGATGATAATTTTAAAAAGAGGCAAGTCTCCGGCTATGAATTCAAATTTCACTTTGTAACCCTACCAGACAGTGAGCCACTTAAAGTACATGGTTTCAGGCTAAAATGGAAATATAATAAAAGAAAGTAATTTTGTCGCAGCATGGTAGATTAGGCAGGCCAACCAATTTTCTCAGCTCACGTGCGACTCGGATTATTTTCACTCTTAAGACGATTTCTTTTTGTTCAGACCGATGTAAAGATAGTGTGCGCTTGGCTAAGAAGCTCACAACATTCTCATCCGGAAGCATAGATAGAATGAAATTGACGTCACTCGTGTCTTCGTTATTGGCTTTTTGTTGTTTTTTTTCCTTCCGCGTTTATGATTAAATCTCACTATACTGTATTATCCAGACTATAAACGTTCACGGTTACACATAGTTTTTGTGTGTTGGTACGTTATACTTCCGGATGGCAATGTTGTGAGTTTCTTAGCCAAGCGCACACTATCTATAACGGACCAACCTTGAACGTTTATAGTCTGGTTAATACAGTTTTGTGAGAATTACTCATAAACGCGAATGGCAAGAAGCAATAACAAGGGACCCGAGTGACGTCAACTTCATACTATCTATAAAATTAGTGTACATAGGTTCAGACTCACATTTTTCATCGGTAAAGAAAATCTTTGTGATTTGTTAATCTTTTAAATTTTAAACTTCGAACCTGACCTAGGAGAAAAAGAAGCTCTTAGTAAAATATCTACCGAGATAATCTTATTGGCTCAGCAGTACGGTCTTTGCTTCCTACCCGGAAGGTACCGAGTTCGATCACCCGCCGCTGCGCTGTGTCGCCTTGAGAAAGCTACCTCGCCCTCGCTCAATTTGAGGCGCTGTACCGCGGCTGAAGCCTGGGTTATTCCAGTCTTCACTTGGAACAGACCCTAGAGAAAAATTTCCCCTATGGGAGGAATAAAGAGAATTTTGTATATTTTAAAAATGTTTATTCTTTTATTTATACCCTATTGTTGGTGACATTGTTGTTTTATATTTTATTTTATTATTTTTCTGTTTGTTTGTTTGATTTGTTTGTTTTGGGTAGTTATTGAGAAGGAGAAAAAAAAAAAGGGGGGGGGGGGGGGGGGGGGGAGGTTCGTTTTGATTTTTAATTTGTTCAATTTTTTTCTTGTTCTATCTTTTTTTATCTTCCTATTCTTAATTCTATTTACTGCTTAAAGTCTGAAGGTTCCTTTTTTTAAATTTTTAAAATAAAAAAGTTTTCTAAAATGTCATTAAACGAACACTTCATGTTTTTATTTCCTATTTGAAATTGCCAATTTATTTTCCAATAAAAAAATGATATAAAACTTATTATTATCATCACACTACTTTGCACATTGAACGCCCCCTTATACATCATGTCAAGAATGTCATTTAATAACCAGAGTACTTTACTTGAGATGATTATTTATTTAAACTAATGGGAAAGAAGAGAAGGAGAGAGAGAGAGAGAGAGAGAGAGAGAGAGAGAGAGAGAGAGAGAGAGAGAGAGAGAGAGAGAGAGAGAGAGAGAAGAGAGAGAGAGAGAGAGGAGAGAGAGAGAGAGAGGAGAGAGAGAGAGAGAGAGAGAGAGAGAAAGAGAGAGAGGAGAGAGAGAGAAGAGAGAGAGAGAGAGAGAGAGAGAGGGAGGGGGGGGGGGGAGGAGAGAGGGGGATGGTGTCCCATTTTCAACCCTACTTCAAATTTAACGAAACGGCTTTTGCTCCGAGCCAGCTAACAAAGAATCAATACTGATTTATTTTTTTTTACCAAAGAGTTGGTGTCGCATTTTCTACCCGACCAATTTACCATAAATGATTTTAAAAAAAACAAAAAAACAACAACACCAACAAAACAAAACAAAAACCGGAACGAGATTGGACTAATTTCGAGGATTGTTTCACGTTAAAAGGCTGCGCAAAGGGCGGATGAAGACAATATGACTTGACCAAAAGCAGCAACTGCTTGTACAATTACAAAAGACATTCTTCTTTTATCACTTCAAATATTGACGATAAGTCAAGACGATGAGTTTAAAACTGAAAACTTTAAAAATTCTTCAAATAGGTCTCTGGTCTGGTTTAATATGTTTAACAAGTGGGTGTGTGTGTGTGGGGGGGGGGGGGGGGGGGGGGTCTTAATCCATCGATTTAAAAAAAAAAAGTAGTCCTTCAGAGCCATTCGGCCCATGGAGCCGGAGTTTATCCCGGAATCTATAGCGTGAACCGGACAATAGTAAATGCTTGCTATCATTTGGGTAGGACGCAAGTCTATCGCAAAGAAGGCTACTTCCCGCCAAATCTAACAGATTCAGCCACCCATTCACTGTTGGGTGAACAGGGGGGTGGGCGCGTCGGAAAAGAAAGAAAAAAAAATCTCGACTGCATCCGGGATCGATCTTGGTCCCTTTGCGTGTGAAACCAGTGCTCTACTAACTGAGCTATCGAGACCCCCAATCGATCGATAAACAAGGTAAAATCTTCTGGCCAAAATGAAAAATATGAAGTTTATTTGTTTGTTTTTTTTTTTTTTTTGGTGCGGCTATGTGGTCTTTTGGTATGACACTTGCTTTCGGATCGGAAGGTCCTGGATTTCGAGCCTCACATTCCATCACCGTCCTCAGGTGTAAAATGAGTACCTGGCCGTTAACAGCGTTGACTTTGTCGGGGGAAAAATGTAATATCGCCTAATAGGCGTCATGTCTCGTTCTACATGTTACAAGTTGCTGATAGTCAAGGACCCTTTGTAAAGCCCTTTGAACACATTTAGTGGATTTTGTGCTATATAGGAGGTCAATTTGTTTTTTGTATTTTTTTTTTTTTTTTTTTTTTTATCGGTGTACGACCGTAGCCATCGTGAACTTATAGATAGTATGCGCTTGGCTGAGAAGCTCATAACATTGCCATCCGGAAGTATAACGGACAAACACACAAAACTGTGTGTATCCATGAACGTTTATAGTCGGGTTAATACAGTTCAGTGTGCATTACTCATAAACGCGGATGGCAAAAAAAAAAAAAAAAAACAATAACAAAGACCTGAGTGACGTCATCTTCAAACTATCTACATCCTGACACTGACCAAAAAATGACGTCAAAATGCCAGTCTTTTGCCACAAAAGAAAACAAATCGTGAGTTGTATTCAATAGTTCATCCAATGGAATCACTTGTTTCCTTGAGCTCTACCAACGACAACTCACTAGGCGGTGCAAAAACCAAATAATGACGTCAAAATAAATGCCAGTCTTTTTTGGGGTTTCAGTGTCAGGCTATAACTAACTTAACGATGGCTACGATACGACAGGGCATCAGCAGTAGCAGTATTCAATATCACTCTCTCAACAGCAGCAGAACGCTAGAAGGCATAGGCAGATAAAGAGCCGTACTCCGGAAAACCCAAAAACCCAAAAACAAAACACGTTTTTAAAATTTTGGTCAGAAAACTCTTCCTTCATATTTCGATATCGATTAAAATAACCATCATTTCGAGTCAAAAACTCTCAAGACCCGGGAATGGGAGAAGTCCCCAGGGGTTTAAGGATTTTTAGTTAGCCAACACGAGGGTCATAATCGATCGATATTTGAAGGACGAGTTTTCTGGCCAAAATTTTTACAAACGTTTTTTTATTCAGAGTAGGCCTGAATAGATAGTATGCGCTTGGCTAAGAAGCTCACAGCATTGCCATCCAGAAGTATAACGGACCAACATACACAACTTTGTGTAACCATGATCGTTTATAGTTTGGTTAATACAGTTTAGTGAGAATTACTCATAAACGCGGATGGCAAAAAAAAGCAATAACAAAGAGCTGAGTGACATCAACTTCATTCTATCTATAGAGAGAGGTATGCTAGGATTGAGACGACCCTGGGGAAAGAGAGCAACCAATT
>NC_088367.1:41348445-41353445 GCF_034508935.2 Berghia stephanieae | reverse complement strand
ATTAAAGTCTTGTGTAGACTTAATTTGTGATTTCAATAATCTGTTCGGCTCTGGTGAGATTTTGAATAATATGTTGTGATTACAATTATGATTGTGTTTTGATATCAATATCATAATATCACTTTAAATTTTGATTCTCAATTAATTAATCAGATAATGAAATTAATTGGGTAATATATTCTTGTTGTAAAGAAAATAAGCTTTTCTTGCTATAAAGCATTATTATTTCATATCTACAAAGTAAAGCAATATTAATCAACATTAATAAATTGATTTGTTAAAGTAAAATAATATTTACTCATTTAAAGTAAACATATTGAGTGAGTTCGAATATAGATAGAGTTATATTCGTATGATTATCATATTATAACAAAATCATTTTCTTTCTTTAAAGTGAATGAGCCGTTGGAGGCTGGGCTTTAACAAGCCAACTTTAGGCTATACGCTCATAGCTTGACACTAATAGAAACTGAACATTTGCCTGTTTTATAAGTTACCTTTGAAGAACCATTTGCTTATTTTAATATCAGAACATTGAGAAACAATTGATCTGTTTATGAATACTGTGAAATCAGAACAATTTCAAGAAGAGACAAATTAACAATATTAGAACAACCTTACAGTTTTTGTTGAATATCAAGGACACTCTTTTGGCTTTCTTCTACACGTCTGGATTGTGTTTAGTTAGTTAGTTAATTATTAGTTGCCTGTATGACTGTGATGGTTGCAACCTATCTGTGAGATTGTCTGATGTGGTAGCGGTTTGGTAAAGTATTGATAATTAATTGATTTAATTATATATTTTCATATCGCTTTCATATCATATTCATCATCACACCATCTCCATCAATTTGTCATCCATCCATTTGATTTCATACTTATGACATCTATCATTTCATCTTCATATCTCATAATATCTTGGTTATATTGTAATAAAATATATCTTCATTTAGCTTCAAAACCTTTATCAACGTATTGTGTTTGGTTATTGATCGGTGTCGTAGCTTGAATATAGCACACATAAACAAGGTTGCAAACTGCGCTACATAAGCATACGGTTTACGTGCGCACTTTGTGACATAAGGTATAATGGATGAAAAGTATCGATGGGTGTGTGGATGGATGGATGAATGGAAGGTATTGATTTTGATGAATTGATGGATGGATGGATAGATGGGTGGATGGAAATCATTGATGGGTGGATGGGTTGATGGATGGATAGAAGGTATGGATGTAACATGAGTACAGAGACAACGCTAATAACGACCAGGTACTCATTTCACACCTGAGTAAGGTGAGAGAATGTTTGTAAGTAAAGAGCATTTTTTCCAGGGACTCAACTATCCGCCGGGACTCGAAACCAGGACCTTTCGATCCAAAGGCGAGTGGTGTCTAGTGTCTAGACTATTAGACCGCACATTTCCATTAAAACGGAATAACCGTTGAATTCTATTTCCGATCTCGTCCTCACGTTGCCCTTGACATGAAATCGAAGACCCATCTCAAAATTTTAATTTCACATGGAGATTGATGAGTGTTAAGCACACTGAAGTACAGACGTGCGTGCAAGCACATTCCATCGTACTATGTTGAACGGTCGGTACGATAAAAAGTTCGAAATAAATGAAGGACGAACAAAGGGAACAAGGATGAAAAGTCTCAGAGATTCAAATTAGACCGCAGCCAGTATCCGAAAATAGCGCTCTCCCATTTGATGAAAAGTTTGTATCCAAGTAAATCAATACTTTGGCTTTTAGATGTATTAATGCCATCAAGAAACTGGAACTCGCCATTATCTCATAAAGTGTAGGACATTATATAGGACATTATACAATTTGTATAATAGGCCCAAAGAACAGATCATTATATATATATATATATATATATATATATATATATATATATATATATATATATATATATATATATATATATATATATATATATATATAATCTCGTGAGAAATCTATACATTTCGCTGCCCCGAAGAAGCCATTGGCAGAAACATATTTGTAGTTGTAGGCAAGAAATATTTTTACAGAGGTGAGAAAGTAGATTATATACATAATATTTGAATTGTTATTGACTCCAACATATCTGTTTCATGTTTTTTACTTTGGGCAATCTTCGGGGAGTCCGTAGAGTCAATAGTAATTTAAATATTTTATTTATGTATATATTTACCACTCCTTTAATACTAAAGTCGAGCACATTTATTTCGTGGTTTTTATTTCTATCATTATATATATAATATATATATAATAATATATATATATAATATATATATATATATATATATATATATATATATATATAATACCTCCAGTGGAGGTGCATAAAAACGGTGCGTTTCTGTACACCTCCAACGGATGTGCATAAAAACGCCACCAAACATGATCACCAGGTACTGTAATGTTAGGTAAATTCTCGATCCCAGGATCGTCTTTCAACTCTGCTCACGTCTGCTACTTCAGATTTATTTTAGCAGTTGATTTTCTTACCACAACCTGTTTTCACACACGGACAACTGTATGTTGCTGTGTCACGGGTCAGAGGCTATAGTGGCTTACACTTAATGTTAGGCCACAGAAAAATCAACAGAGGATGTACCAAGTTACACAGACAACGTTGTTTACCACTCTGCCCTCATTAAATGACGGTGGGTCCAATATCGAATGAAAATAGTTCTTTCCCCGCGAAATCGAGGGCTTCTTACTAGTATATATATATATATATATATATATATATATATATATATATATATATATATATATATATATATAATATATATATATAATGATGTGTGTGTGCGCGCGTGTCTGTGTGTAAAGATTTGTTTCTAAGAAAGTGTCATGTGATTTCATTTAATGCCCATCTATAATTTTTATTATTTTTCTTTCGTTTTAAAGTTCTAAAATTAGAATATCAAGACTACGAACATTTAAGAACACCCCCCCCCCCCCCCCCCCGCCTCCGGCAACTAATGTCTACGAAGAGGCGTTAATTAAAAGTAAGTACAAAAGAAAAAAAAATCCCAACATCAGTCGCAACAGCGACAGATCTTTTCGCAAACTGGGAAAAAGATTTAATGATATTCAATTCCCCTTCTCGCCTCATGAAGTTAAAAGGGCTTAATAACACCCTACTTCAAACACTTTGTTTTCTTATAATAAAAGGACTCAATGTCGTTATGGGGGTCTTAATGGCTCAGTTGGTAAAACACTTGCTTCACACTCAGAGGGACCGAGATCGATCCCGGGTGCAGTCGAGATTTTTTTCTGACCCCCCCCCCCCAACCTGCCCCCTTGGCGACCCAGCTGTGTTTGGATAACTGGGTCTGTTAGATCTGACGGAAAGTACTTTGCGATATATTAGCATCCGATCCAAAGGAAAGCAAGACATTGCTATTGTCCGTTTCACGCTATAGAAACCGGGGTAAACTCTGGCTCTATGGGCCTCATGACACTGAAGGACTGCTTTTACTAGGCCGTTATAAAGTCCTTCCAAAGCTGTCCCCAAAGTGAGCAATTCGGTAGCAGCTTCTAATGACGTTACACTACTATGTCATGATAATCTATCCGCAATCTATCAGGCCGCATTCGTGTCGGTCGCGAACCCGTTCGGAAGCTTCGTCACCATGAAACGCAATGCTCGACTATATTATGCTCTCTGCAGTTTCGGGCTCTTGTCCATAACGCGTACCTGTGGGGCAGCAGCCTCTTATGGTTATCACACTACTATGTTATGACGATCGACCCAATCAGCAAAGTCCGGTCCGCATTCGTGCACCGTCGTGAACCCGCCTGGTAGCATCGTCACAACACACTGTTCGACTAGATGCTCTGCCGTTTCGGATTCTTGCCCACATCGGGTACATGTGGGACAGGTGGAAAGTCCCCACTGATGAAGCGCACTTGCTGTTAGGCAGCTCCTCGACCGAAGCCGATTCGCAGCCACCCAGTGTCTCCTCTTACTGGTATCAAAGCCTAGCAACTTCTCACCAAGCTTAGAGGAGTGTACGTCCCCGCCTCCACGAGGGATTGAATTCGTCCAAACCGACTTCCATCTCGTATATGCATCTCTGTCCGTAGTCAGTGAATCTGCGTACAAGGGTTGTGGGGAATCATTTCGGCTCGAAGCTGGGGCACCGTCCATTATGCGCTTGAGGGGTATCCCCATTCCCTCTCTCTCGGATCTTACTCAGCCAGTTTACCGTAATCGTCTCCCTCCGGACATCGGGGGCTGGATCGCTGCCATTATCGGGCCCCATTCTCTAGGAGTTGTTGCCAGCGTTCCTGACACTATGTGCATCGACTTACGAGGTTTTACATCCACCTTCTCAACGTTTCTGCTTCTACCCCACACTGGAGCGCAATACTCCGCGGTGGAATAGCATAGTCCCAGGGCAGACGTTCTCAGGAGCGCTTGGCTAGTGCCCCAAGTCGATCCCGCCAGCTTCCTCAGAAGACTGTTGCGTTTCACTATCTTCCGGGCAACTCTTTCGAGATGCACCCGATAGGTAAGGCTGCGATCCAACGTCACCCCTAAATATTTTGGATGCGGCTGGTCCCCGACGAGGACATTCAGTTTACGGGTATACCATGCACTGCATAGGTGGAATGCAGTGGCCAAGGTTTTTGAAGTGTTCATCTTCAGGTACCACTTGTGGGGCAGGTTAAAAAGTCCCCATAGGTAAGGCGCCGCTGCCCGAAATCCGTTTTGAAAATACAGTCATTTAGGGATATCATTTAAATAGAAATAATTCTGTTCCACCCAACTGGCGGGCAATTAGTAGAAATGGGCCTTAAGGCGGCGAGCACTTAGGCGACCACCACTGTATTTCACCGAGAGCATAATTTACAGCGTTGCGATTTATGCCTCAACGAAGCCAGAGTCGCACCGCCATTACTGCTCTTTCAAACCTGCCTACTATTACAAAAAATTCGTGAAATTGAGAAAATTTAACTCCAGTGTCAGAAACTTTATGAGAATTTCTAAGT
>NC_088367.1:41323445-41343445 GCF_034508935.2 Berghia stephanieae | reverse complement strand
CCTCCAAAGTGACGACGAATACAACAAATACCACAACTATAATCACAACGAGAGCGAGATGATTGCCTCCGCCATATTATCAACAGCCTTGGATACTACTACTACCCCCAGTGCCAACCCAAACATGTCGTACATGTCCCCGACTTCGACATTGTTGGCCATCACAACGTCGGCAATCTCCTCCGACCTCAACACCGCCTCCTTCTTCTTCAAGGGCGGCAACAAGGTTCTGTCTTCAACGGATTCCCTGAGTAACGGCCCCGCAGCCGGCGATGACCAGTGGTACCAACACACCATGCACTATCACGACAGCCACGACGACAGTCACGTGGTCTTCCCGGCCACAGACGCCAGGGGGCGACACATGACAGCAGCAGGAGGAGGACGGGACGGAATACCCGCTTCTAGACAGTCATTCAGTGAAGAGTCGGTTGAAAAGGTAACACTAAGCGGTTTACTTTTTTTTAATATTATTATGATTATTCAGTTTTAATTATTTTCAATAATAATCAAATACAACAATCGTGGAATTTTTATCTTTTCGGGTATATTCCAACTGAAGGAAAGCGCACAGCAATATGAACTGGGGCCAAGTGACTAGCGCAAGGGCACACTGCGCAGGGAAATAGCTTATCAAACGGTTATACTTTGTCCACACTTGTTGTTTAGCATTATAAAAAGCTAAAATTACGATAAGTTTGGTGGTAGACCTTTAGATTTCTTACCATTTTTTTCATATTCATCCCAGAAAAACTGATGGAATCTAAAAATTTCCCCGGTTTGTCTCAATAACCAAATGTTAATGGCTCGTGTCCAATGTAATAAAACCTATGGCCTCGCCCGAATTTCATTTTCAGGATGAACGATTCTGAAGTAAACCGCTTTGGCATCACCTCCCAATGCCTTGGTCTAAGAAAAAAAAATGCATTCGAATCTTTTTTTTATTTATTACAATTTTGCCTGACCTACCACTGAATGTATAGATATTTTTCCACTGCTTGAATAATGCCTCTCCTACTCCTCTTCTTCTTCCTCCTCCTCCTCCTCCTCCTCCTCTTCTTCTTCTTCTTCTTCTTCTTCTTCTTCCTCTTAATCATACATGATTTTAGAGTGCCCCATCTTGCCGCACTCCGGCAAAACACATTTCCCCCACTTTGGCAAGTCAACCTTTATTTCATAGATTAATAATTTAATACATACTCCATCCCCCCCCCCCCTTTCCCCCCTCCAAAAAAAAATAAAAAAAATACCGCCACCAACACCATCATCCACCAACTTGTACAAAAGTCTTAAACTTGAAGTCTAACGTTTAATACATTTTTGACAAATTAATTAGTCATCTTAATCTATCGATTTAAAACGTAAAAGTTGTTTGTTATTTGTCTTTGTTTTTGCTTCTCTGTTTGCGTGTGTGTTCTTATTATTGGGGGGGGGGGGGGGGGGGGGGGCAGAATCAGAGAAAGGCATTTAGTGAATGTACCGAAGAGATATATTTATTTTGTATCGCGTTATGGATATATTATTATTATTATTATTAAAATCCTGATTTAACTGCAACGTTAAATAAGTCAATAACATGAATATTCATAATATGCAAATCATTTAAATGGCCCGATTACGTGAAGACCAAACATAATCCCGAAATGACCAGCCGGACAGCCGTTGACCAGAAAAGACATTTTTCAGTCTGTAAGTCTTCATAAAAAAAAGAGAAAAGAAAAGAAAGGAAAGGAAAAAGAAAAGAAAATAGCGGGAACAAAAGGGGAAAATAAATTTGGAATATTTGGACTCAAGCACCAAATCAAGACACAAAATTCATTTTTATAAAAATATTTTTTAGCGCTAAGGATCTACACGACCGACGATATGTCATGCAGGTCTGACATCCGAACCCACTTAAGGGCCTAGTTTAACATTGTAATAATGGAAATATTTTGCGTCATTTTTTTCTTAGATGTCCATTACAACAATGAGCCCGTAAGGAATTGGGTTATCAGGCCTGCAAATAAGTGCACGACCCACCTTCAAATATTATTAATAATAATAATAATAATAATAAAAATAAAAATAAAAATAATAATAATAATAATAATAATAATAATAACAACAATAATAAAAATAATAATAATAATAATAATAATAATAATAATAATAATAATAATAATAATAATAATAATATAATAATAATAATAATAATAATAATAATAATAATAAAATAAATAAAAATAAAAGATTAATGACAAGAAGGATAATTCCTATACTTTTACCTAAGGCGAAAGAGGGTGGGGTGACTAAAAAATAATAAAGAATGAGATTTCCCCTCATTTTAAAGTAATGCTTTCTGTAAAATTATCTTGAAGAAAATTCAATAACCACAAAAACATCCTGGTCTTTATTAAAATTAAATAATGGATCCCTACTTTTTCAGCCCCTAAATTATTTTCTTATACTCTTTAATTTACGGAGCAAGGAGGGGGGAAAGGAAGAAGAGTCTATTATAAGATTGTTGAGAAATTAGGGAGCAGGCACTGTCGTAAGATAAAGATCTGAGGTAAAAGGATAGGAATTGTCCTTATTATTAGTAATTTATTTATCTATATGTTTATTTATGTATTTGTTTATTTATTTATTTATCTATATATTTATTTTTTTTTTGTTTATTTATTTATTTCTCTATATATTTATTTATTTGTTTCTTTTTTTTTTTTTTGAAGATGGGTCGTGTAGATCCCTTGCGCTAAAAAAAAAAAAAAAAAAAGAAATTGAATTACGCCTCATGAGCGACATCTTATTTCTGTATAATTTGAAAGATCATACATTTTTCAACATCAAAAAGGGTTAGACATGACACGCTGACAATGTGTGCTGAGCTAAATTATTTGGCTTGGGGTTTTAAAGGGGGAAAAAATGAGAGTAATTGAACACATGAGTTTTGTTTTGAAAAATGATGTGATAGCAAATGTGTGCGTTGTGTCCATAATATATTCAAAGGTTTATTTAAGACAATACGATTCAATAGTCTGATGTCACGCCGACCGGCAACGGCGGCCATCTTGGTTCTAAACAAAGAAAATCATTACTTTTTATTTTTCATGCTGGCCAGAACTTTGCATATGCTTTGTGATCAGATGTGTAAAAGTCAAAACATGATCAAATGTATGTGGGTTTTTTTTCTCCTCTGGATACCCTTTACGCTCGCCGGAGAAATAGTTCATACGGGTGTCCGCCATTGTTCCGATAGTTTAGAGCCAGTGTTACCATAGAAAGAGGAGAGCTAACGTTGTAGCTCCTCTTTCTAGGGTGTTACTAAGTTACCATGCGTCATTAGGAAGGAAATGACGTTACGACTGTTGAAGAGTATTGCCTATATGAACCACGCATTTACCAATAATTTCAAATTAGTACAGGTAAAAAGAAACTACCAAAATAATTAAATAGATATATCTATAGATAAATATGAATATAATCAATATAATAATATGGAAACTAGATTATCATAACCCGTTAACATTATTTATTCCTACCCACGAAAAGAATAGGCTTTCGTTGCTCAGTTTTCTTTGACTTAACTGTCTACATAAAAATATTCTTGCACACAACTTAGGAATATACTTCAACAGTTGTGTCGTCATTTCACTCGTAATGGCGGTCGTGACATCAGACTATCGAGTCCAATTCAAACACTAAAGATAGTATCTCTGACCTCTAGAAATACCAAACCACTCACATCTCCTCGCTATCCTACCGTGCACAGAGCCTTCTGTCCATTTAGTAGAGATGTCTACTTGGAATTTTTTTTTAATTGGATTTTCCAAGGGAAAAAAAAAAAGAAACATTCACATTAAATACTTTTGGAAATAAATAATTTGCCCTCAGCATGATATAAAACTGCTCCAAAATCCTGGATATAGGTTCTAAGGAACTAAACTTTCATTTTCAATAAGATATATTAAGTAACCTTGAACTTTTTATACAACTTCATACTATCTATAAATAGTTCAAAGTTGACATCACCCAGGTCTTTGCTATTGTTTTTTGCCAACCGCGTTTATGAGTAATTCTCACTAAAATGTATTATCCAGACTATAACAGTTCATGATTACACATAGTTTTGTGTGTTGGTCCTTTATACTTCCGGATGGCAATGTTATGAACTTCTTAGTCAAGCGCATACCATCTATAGGGGTGTAGGTAGTATGCGCTTGGCTAAGAGGTTCACAACATTGCCATCCAGAAGTATAAAGAACCAACACACAAAATTATATTACGTATCCCTGAACGTTTATAGTCTGATTAATACAGTTTAGTGAGAATTACTCATAAACGCGGATGGCAAAAAGCAATAACAAAGACCTGAGTGACATCAACTTCATACTATCTATAGATAAAACGAAGATGACGTCACTCGGGTCTTTTTCTTGTTTTTTTGCCACCCGCGTTTATGAGTAATTCTCACTAAACTGTATTAACCAGACTATTTATTAACGTTCATGGTTACAACACAGTCTTGTGTGTTGGTCCGTTATACTTCCGGATAGCAATGTTGTGATCTTCTTAGCCAAGCGCATACTATCTACAGAAGAAGAATACCCAGCAAGTGACCTCCCTGTCCTCTATGGGAGGTCAGAAGACCCCGCCCAGATAATACCACTTAGATTGAATGACGAGACCAGGAAGACAACTAAGGGCACCGATAATTTGACATTTGTTTATGTAAACTATTTACCCCAATCACTGTGATAGATATCTGAGATCTGGAGTGGTTCTCAATGGAAAAGCGTGTTCCGTGACCACAAATTAATGTATAAAATACGGTCACGACATGGCTACGTCTCGTAATGGATCGTTTTCGTATCAATGGGGAAGTACGTTAACTGATGAGTCACTTACGCAAAAATAGGTCGTTTACGTATGTATATGTCAGAGCGAGAGAGAGAGAGAGAGAGAAAGAGAGATAGAGAGAGAGAGAGTATGTGTGTGTGTGTATGAGCTTAAATTGTGAAGGGAATTGTGGACTACTTTTTTTTTTCAAATTAAAAGTACCTTTAAAAAAACCCAACAAATATTAGACTGAAATTTACAGAATAAAATGAGCTTTTATATAGCGCGATATCCACTAAACGTGCTCAGAGATCTTTACAAGGGGTCCCTGATCAACAGCAACACTATATATGTAAGGGGTCCCTGGCCAACAGCAACACTATACATGTAAGGGGTCCCTGGCCAACAGCAACACTATACATGTAAGGGGTCCCTGGCCAACAGCAACACTATACATGTTAGGGGTCCCTGGCCAACAGCAACACTATACATGTAAGGGGTCCCTGGCCAACAGCAACACTATACATGTAAGGTGTCCCTGGCCAACAGCCACACTATACATGTAAGGGGTCCATTGCCAACAGCAACACTTAACATGTAAGGACGGGACATGACGCCTTTTAGGCGATATTAGAATTTATTGAAATAATGAAGCACGTTCAACAGCGACGCGCGGAAATACTTTCAAATCCCAATGCCATCCATCTCATTGGTCCATTTTACGCTATCCCGCGTTACAAAAATAGTTTTGACACCTTGACACTTATAAAATAAATAATTGAGCTTTTATATAGCGCAATATCCACTAAACGTGCTCAAAGCGCTTTACAAGCGGTCCCTGGCCAACAGCAATATTTATCATGTAGGACGGTACATGACGCCTGTTAGGCGATATTACAATTTTTTTCAGACAGTGACAACGCTGTTAACGAACAGGTACTCATTTTACACCTGAGTACGGTGAGAGAATGTGAGTAAAGAGCCTTCTCCAAGGACTCAACTATGAGCCGAACCCAGGACCGTCCGATCCGAAAGCGAGTGCCATACCACTAGACCACATAGTAGCCGCACTTAGACGCCTTTTCATAATACAATCAGACTTGCCTACTTGAAAATTTTAAAAATTCGTAATTTTTAGGAGATAAAAATTGTAGCCGCCATAGTTAATATTAAAAATCAACAATTTACCCTCACAGTGATTAAGCATTATTTCGGAATCCTTACAATCAAGCAGTAGGCATCTACTTTCATTTTCAAATAGGTTTTTATGACTTGGAAAATATCAGCTATTCACAAAGCTCTGAAACTGGAGCCAGAATTTCGTCATGTTACGATTTTGTTTCTGTTTGTTTTTGTTTTACGGCGCTTGCAACACATTAAGGTCATATCAGCGCCAGTAAAAAGAAGAAAATGAGACAGTAAAAAGTTCTAGAATTACAATTAAAGCACAAAAGAAAAAGTAAGACAAAGGGGAATTGGTTCAAATAGGGATCAGATGTAGATTCCAAGAGCATACCACCAATGTACTTAGTTTGAGATCACCTAAAAGTCTCATCCAGACACAAGCACAGGTCAAATGTTTACCAATCATATAATATATGTAAACTAAACATAATACAATGCATAACAGAGAGATGATTTACAAGGAAAAAAATTTCATCTCCCAAAACTATAACTATACATTCGACTGTTTCCCTCCCAGCCAAGGAACTCCGGTGAGGGTCAGGACAAAACTAAGTAATTTCATTCCAAGACAACGACAGGAAACAATTGGAAAACGGGCATGGAGGGATAGAAGACACAGCATGTACCTCCCTGCCCACTATGGGAGGTCAGAATCCCCACCCAGACGATTTTGTTTCTGAATTGTAAGCATGTTTGTACTAGATATCTATATCTACATCTTTTACTTTAAGATATCTAGGCCTATTTATTCATATTTTTTTTTCAGAGATGAAAAGGCGGGGTCAGTGTTTTGCGCTGGTTTGAGACTAATTCGGTGAGAACAATGAGACCATAACATAATAACAATTTGGGTTATAAGACTTGTAAATAGATCGGGTCTTTGTTATTGTTTCATGCCATCCACGTTTATATGAGTAATTCTCACTAAACTGTATCAACCGGACTATAAACGTTTAAGGTTACACGTAGTTTTGTGTGTTGGTCCGTTATACTTCCGGATGGCAATGACGTGAGTTTCTTAGCCAAGCGCATACTATCTATACGACAGAACACCGTCGCCGTCATACTCTTGAATTCATCCACATTTTCGTCAAACTGACGTAATTTTCGTTAAATCTGCATCTATGTGGGGGTGGAAGGGGTAGAGGGGAGGAGGGGGGGGGGGGGGGGTCCCCAATAGTTCGGTAGGTAGAGCACTCGCTTTCTCATCACAGCAGAGGGACCGAGATCGATCTCCGGTGAGAGAATCGAGTACCGGGGCGGAACGGGCACTCACGTGGTGAGCACTCTATCGGGAACAACTGCAAGAACAAGCCACACTTTTTTGTTTTTTGTTTTTTAAATAAGAATGATAATGATATTTTATTTTTAAAGGCCAGGATTGAATCACCGAGAGGGCGCCGTCATCATTATTTTAGAGCCAAGACTCCAGTAAGTGGGTTTCTATCTCGAACCGAAATTACCAACCAGCAATCAGGATTTCCGGTGATATTTCCGACAAAAGATGTCTGCCGCTTAACAATCGGAACGATTTTCTTGATACCAACATTTTTTTAAAAAGACAAGAAATATAACAATGAAACAAAATAACATTCATTTCGACGATAATTTTTTCAATGAGAATAGATAATGAAGTACAAAATGCTAGACGATTTTAAATATTAAAAATAACAATTGAGCTTTTATATAGAGCAATATCCACTAAACGTGCTCAAAGCGCTTTACGAGGGGGCCCTGTCCAACAGCAACATTTAACATTTAGGACAAGACATGACGCATGTAAGGCGATATTATATTTTTTTCGGACAGAGACTACGCTGTTAACGGACAGGTACTCATTTTACACCTGAGTACGGTGAGAGAATGTGACTAAAGAGCCGTTTCCAAGGACTCAACCATGCGCCGAGCAAGGCTCGAACCCGACCCGACTTTCCGATCCGAAAGCGAATGTAATACCACAAGACTATATAGCCGCACTATATGCGCACAAATCAATTTCGCGTTGGTTAGAGAATATCTCGGTTACAATAATGAGAGGCCATTAAAAAAATGGGTTGTCGGACTTTACTTGTAAATAATAAAACATAACACCTCATTCACTTCATCTACATTTTCGTGAAAAATGACGTAATTTTCTTTAACTGAGGTAACACTGCATCTATGGAGCTTTAGATAAAAAGTACGATTCTTACACTCTTGCTTTTTGGAATTCCGGACGTTCACAAGCACGAGCTTGCGAGTGCGCGTGGGAAACAAAGTTCGAATTCCAAAACATAATCATTTATTCTCCCCCTCAATCGATTCCTATTTCGTCATCTTTGAATAATTAAAGACATCTTCAAAAATATTTAAATGATAATTCTTTTAAAAGAATCTGATTTATCGTGAAATTTATTAACGATTTATAATCTGACGTCACGTGTTATTATTGCAAACATGATAACGTTACGTTCTTACTATTCAGGGATAGGGGTGGAATAATGGATGTTTTGAAACAACACGCGATATCGGAATAAATCTAGCGTCCATTAACATGTCATTTATATATATCTTTTTCCCAACCAAGGCACGCACAATCGTCTGGTCGCATCCAGACCTGCCTAACCACAAATACCTATACAATCTCTTATTTCCTTTTGGAAAAAAAAAAACCCCAACAAAAATACGGATATAAAAAGAGAAAAATGTCCACGTGGGATAATAATAATAATAATAATAATAATAATAATAATAATAATAATAATAATAATAATAATAATATTAATACTAATAATAATACTAATAATAATAATAATACTAATAATAATACTAATAAAATAATAATAATAATAATAATAATAATAATAATAAAATAATAATAATAATAATAATAATAATAATAATAATAATAATAATAATAATAATAGTGTGGTTCCATTTGAAATTTTTTTTTTTTTTACTATTTTACCTCAATAAAATTGATCAATTAATATCCCTTCAGGGATATTCCACTCGGCTATTCTGACCCATCCAAATCTTGAGCTTGAGTTTGAGATTTTATATAGCGCAATATCAATTAAACGTGCTCAAAGCGCTTTACAAAGGGTCCCTGACCAACAACAATGCGTAACATGTGGAACGAGACATAACACCTATCAGGCGATAATACATTTTTTTTCCGACAGAGACAACGCTGTTAACGGCCGGGTACTCATTATACACCCGAGTTCGGTGAGAGAATCTGAGTAAAGCTCGAACCCAGGACCTTCCGATCCGAAAGCGAGTGTCATAGATCCCATAAAACCACATTAATCGCCGCACAACCCGACAGAACTTCACGTCTCTGGTTTGAGACGTTTTGACCAATCGAATGTCATTCTAATCAAACGATAAATGTTGAAAAAGTTTTCTAGCCCTACTTTCTCTTTTTATCTTAAAAAAAAAGCGTTTATCCAAAATTCTGTAGAATAGCAGCAGGCCTGGTGTTTGTTTGATTGCAACGAGAAGGAGGAGGAGGAGGAGGCCGAAATAGATAGACGCGCCGGTTTATTATTGTCCTGAATTTCCATGTGTTTTCTAGACCAGATCTTCTCTCTATTTGAGGAGAACAACAATAATAATATGACGTCCCCCGAATTACGTACTTGTTTGTGTCTCATCAAAAAAACATTTTTTTTTCAAAAACCCAACAGGAAAATACCAGAAAAAATATATAAACATATATACATATGAATGATCAAAGTCCGCGGTTGGAGTAAACCAAAATAGCATCAGACTCAGATGTATTCAAACCAGTAATCAGTGAATCATCTTTCATAGAAGTCGGTCGGATCAGAGTTTGGGGTTTTCAAAAAAAAAAAAAATAGATTTGTTCTTTAATTCTCTCCTTACCAGCCATTCTCAGGATTTTCCCCAAAACTTCACACCCAACTAACAGAAAAAATATAATTTTTATCACTCAAACATAATAGCAGTAAGTTCTTGCGATACATAATTTCTTTAGCAGAACATGCTCTACAACACATTGTTCATTTTCTTTATATTTCATGATGTAAAAGAGAAATTTGAATAAGAAAAATGCTGGTTGTATCGTAACGAATGTGACGATTTTCCTATTGTTGGTAAGGAAAGGGTTAATATGTATAGTGTGATATCCACTAAACCTGCTAAGAGCGCTTTACAAGGGGACCCCCCGCCTGGCCAACAGCAACACTCCAAAAAAATATGGATCAAAGTCCGCGGTTGGAGTAAACCATAAGAGCATCAGCTGTATTCAAATTAGGAATAATAAGTGAATCATCTTTCATAGAAGTCATAGGGTTTGGGACATTCAAATAAAAAAAATAAAAAAATTGATCTTTGAGCTTTAATATGTATATAGCGCAATATCCATTAAACGTGTTCAAAGCGCTTTATAAAGGGGTCCCGTCTGGCCAACACCAACGCTTAACATGTAGAACGAGACATGACGAATGTCATGCGATATTACAATTATTTTTTTTTTCCGACAGAGACAGCCCAGGACCTTCCGATCGGAAAGCGAGTGTCATACCAGTAGACGACATAGCCACATATTCCAAACATTCTAATGTCTATGAATCTTTTAAACATTTGTTGTTGCCTGCATGCATTAGGCAGTGAAAACAAGCAGCACAATTGAGACGGCGGGTCAATAATAATAATAATAATAAATAATAATAATAATAATAATAATAATAATAATAATAATAATAATAATAATAATAATAAAAATGATAATAATAATAACAATAATAATAATAATAATAATAATAATAATAATAATAAATAATAATAATAATAATAATAATAATAATAATAATAATAATAATAATAATAATAATAATAATAATAAAACCATCATCTGAGGATAGGTCACCATATTTACTGAGTGCCGAATACTGTAGAAATGAATAAGCGAAATTCTAAATACGTTGAAACAAGCCGATGTGCACGTATTTGCAGGTCTGATAACCCACTTCCTTGTGGGCCCATTGTTGTAATGGAAATCTCAAAAAAAAAAAAAAAACATTAAAGAATGACGCAAAATATTGTCTATTACAACAATGTTAAACTATAGGCCTATAAGGGAAGGTTTGGATGTCAGACCTGCATATAATGTACACATCGGAACAAGTCCATACAGCCTGCCATGACGTATGAACAATAAATAACGAAACAAAACTTGTTTCAATGACTTGAAATCGTTGCCTGTTGCCTTTGTGTGTGTGGCGTGCCCCCCCCCCCCCCCCCCCCCCCCCCCCCCCCCCCCCCCCGTGTTTGATCTTCGATTAGGTTTGACGCGAAACAGGCCCTCCCGTAATTACATACAATCGCCGGGGCTCGAGAGATTTTCTCTGACAACCTGCCCAACTATTCGACGTAAATAATGCCAGATTTATTTGTTGGTTTTGTTTTTTTGTTTTTGCTTATTTATTTCCTCTACTATTATCAAAATGACTTCAATTTCCATCGAAGTATTTATTTATGGTGATCGTGAACTAAAATTGACCGTTTTATAGACAATAATATAATTTTAATATTATGCAACCAATGGAAGACGCAAATTTATTTACCAACATGTACTTATAGCAATGGGACACGTTTATCGCTATAGACCAGCGTCTTTATCCAAAGAGTAACATGCAAATGCTTCTATCCGTTTAAAGCTAAAAAACAACAACAACAAAAAAAAAACAAAAAAAACAAAAACAAAAAAACAACCCAGGTTAAACTCTGGCTCCGTGAGAGTTATGGCTCTGAAGGACGACAATGAGGCAAATATACCCGTGTAATAATATATATATATACGAAAAGACGTAACTCGTCTTTGTTTGATTAACCTGACTATAAACGATCATGGTTACACAGAGTTCTGTGTGTTGGTCCGTTATACTTCCGGGTGGCAATGTTGTGAGCTTCCCAGCAGCCAAGCGCATACTATCTATACCAGTTTTGTTGTTTTTTTTTTTTTTTTTTTTTTTTTTTTTTTTTTTGTTTCTTGGGGGTTTTTTGGTGGTGGGGGGGGGGGAAAGGGGGGGGGGGGGGGGTTGTTATAATTGATTCTTGCCGTTAAAACATATTTTTAAAAATGATACTTGTTAAAAAAAAAAGACAAAAAACAGGAAGCATTGTGATTGATCTAGTCACAGAGACTGGATATATCATCATCATGACATAATCACCATGTCTCCATAAAGCCCCCCATAGACGCCGACATCCGCTGGTAGCGGGACGGATGACCTATCGCTTTGACCCCATCCCTGCGTTTATCGCAGATGATTTTTGCCCACATACGGGGAGATATTTTTTTTAGGCGATCGGCGATCGGGGGCGTGGCAGTATAAAAAAGTGGACAATTTTTTTCGGATTTTCGCTGTTTTCACGTCGGATTCGTGATCAGCGTCAAATTTACAATAGGTTTGATACTAAGAACTGTGTGTTTACTCCAAAAATTGGTGAAATTAGAAATAAATTTTAATTAATAGTGAGGCTATGTGGCCGACAGAACCGATCCCAGTTACTGTCTGTTATTCTATCTTTCGTCTTGCCACAATAGTGATTACTTCTCACTAAATTATATCAATTAGACTGTTGAAGGAACGAAATTGACATCATTCCACTCTTTGTTATTGTATTAAGGCAGTCATTTTGGTAATTAGTTCTCACTAAATTATATCAATCAGACTTTTAACGTTCAAGGTTACTCGTAGTTTTGTATGACGGTACGTTATTTCCGACTGGTGGATGTTGCGAGCATTTTACCTAAACTCATAGCATCAATAACCGTCCAAGATATTCGCATCATATGTAGCAATAGCTATAATAATCTAACATGTCGAGGAGAGAGAGAGAGAGAGAGAGAGAGAGAGAGAGAGAGAGAGAGAAAGAGAGAGGGAGAGAGAGAAAGAGAAAGAGAGAAAAATTTACTTGCGCTATATATACCGCTATATTCAATAAAGGTGCTCAAATCACTTTATAAGGGTCTTTGGCCAACATAAAAACATGTTAGACGAGACATGACTGTTAAGCGATATTGCAATTGTTTCCCGACAGAGACGACGCTGTAAACAGCGAAGTACTCATTTTAACAGTGAACAAGGTGAGAGAATGCGAGTAAAGAGCCTTTTCCAAGGACTCAATTATGCGCCACTCAGAGCGGGACTCGAATCCAGTACCGTCCGATCCAAAGGCGAGTGTCATTTCACAAGATCACATGCATAGCCGCACAAAAAAGTGATGAGAGTATAGATTCATATGTATTGAAGGAGGAGAGAGCGGATGGAGTGAGTAAAGTTCTTGGATATTTATAGAAGGAACCAAATTGACGTCACTCATCTCATTGTTATTGTTTTTTGACACCCATTTTTATGATTAGTTCTCATTAAAATATATCAGACTATAACGTTCAAGGTTCCATGTAGATCTTTGGGCTGGAGTGATATTTATGGCTGGCGGACTTTGTGAGTATTTTAATTTAACACAGAGCATCAATAGAAGGAATGAATTTGACGTTAGTCAACCCGTTGTTATTGCTTTTAGACAGCATTTTATAATTAACTTATCACTAAGTTATATCAATCAGACAATGAACGTTCGCGTTTGCAGTTTTGTGTGTTAATATGTTATACCCCGATGGAGATGTCGTGAGTATTTTTCCAATACGCATAACATCAATACATTTGCAATCCGATTTAAGTTTAAAAGCAACGTAGACCACGGAAATTTTTCCATTTTGTGGACAATAAAGATTTTTTATTTATCGTCATTATTATTATTATTATTATTATTATTATTATTATTATTATTATTATTATTATTATCATTATTATTATTATTGTTATTATTATTATTATTATTATTATTATTATTATTATTATTATTATTATTATTATTATTATTATTATTATAAAACAAATCGACAGTGTTCCCGTGGCAGGTTAAACGGGTACTCCTCGGGACTACTCGCATTCGCACCCCCCCCCCCCCCCCCACCACCACCACCACCACCACCACACACACACAGCTCTTTTCTTTTTCTTTTTTTTTTTTTTTTTTTTTTTTTGGGGGGGGGGGGTGGGGGGGGGGGGGGGGGGGGGGCGTTGTTTGTAGATTATAATTCAAGGTTACAATGCCCACCCCATTCCAAGGCTTTTTGGCATCTGCCAATCCCAAATGTCTGTGTCAAGGTCGACCGTCATGTCGCGTCAACGGGTGAGGAGGAAAAAAAAAAAAAAAAAGAACTGGCATATTATTATATCATTACATTGAAAATTATGAAAACTATTTTTTATTTTGTATGAAATCCTTTATAAGTTTTACGATGAACAAGAACGAAACTTTTGCCATCTACCTCTTCCTGGCGCAACATTTATAAAAATATTATTTAAAAAAATAATAACACAGCATTTATTTGGCGCAATATCCACGTGCTCAAAGCGCTTTACAAGGGGTCCCAAGGCAACAGCAATATTAGACTTGAAAGACGAGACATGACGCCTGTCAGGCGATGTGACATTTTTTCCCAACAAAGACAACGAACGGCCATGTTCTCATTTTAAACCTGAGTACGGTGAGAGAATGTGAGTAAAGAGCCTTTTCCAAGGACTCAACTCTGCGCCACTCAGAGCGGGTCTCGAAACCTGAACCTTCCGATCCGAAAGCGAGAGTCATACCACTTGATCCATCACAAAACAGGGAGGGGCACTTTTCTGTCGGCCACATAGCCTCAATATTAATTAAAATTTATTTCTAATTTCATCAATTTTTGGAGTAAAAAACATAGTTCTTGGTATCAAACCTATTGTAAATTCGACGCTGATCACGAATCTGACGTCAAAACAGCGAAAATCCGAAAAAAATTGTCCAATTTTTTATACTGCCACGCCCCCGATCGCCGATCGCCTCGAAAAATATTAAGCAAAGCGGGCTGTGCGGGCGATCGACCGTACCTAGGTTTATCGGCCAGGTATTTGGCCACACACATTGCGTTTTCACCCCGGTTTGCCTGATCGTGGTTCGGACGCCTATCAAAACCGTGCGTGTATGGAGCCTTTAAGGTTGACACGGACCTCACCGACCTCGTCTATCAGTGTACAGTTGATGAACAATAAATTCGAGACAACTTTTAACCAGCCAGCTGCCGCACCCTGGAAAAACTCAAAAGTTTTCAAAAAAATTGGCCAGAAAACTCGTCCTTCAAATATCAATCGATTTAAATGACCCTCATCTTTGGGGAAAAAAACAAACAAAAACAAAAAAAAAACCTCTCAAACCTGGGACTTCGCGAAGTCTTTATTAAAGTCCCCAGGTTTGGGAGTTTTTGCCACTGTGTAATAGAATTAAAGAGTTATGAATGAAAAAAAAAAACCCGGCTTTGTGCGGCTATGTGGTATGACACTCGCTTTCGGATCGGAAGGTCCTGAGCTCGATCCTCGCTCGGCGCATATTGAGTCCTTGGAGAAGGCCCTTAACTCACATTCTCTCACCGTACTCATGTGTAAAATGATTATCTGGCCGTTAACAGCGTTGTCTATGTCAAAAAAAAAAAAACCCAAATTGGAGACATTTCTCGTTCTACATGTTACGTGTTGCTGTTGGTCAGGGACCCATTGTAAAGCGCTTTGAGAAACCTTAGTGGATATTGCGCTATATAAAAGCGTGTTTTTTGTTGTATTTTTTTAACATATCATCCTTTACATTAGAATTTTTCCCTAACCATCCCTTTGTTTCAAATAACGCTAATAATACGAGTACATAATTGATGTTTTGCAATCTGTAGGAGATTCTGCCAGGGGGCTGTCACCGTCAACAAGAATGGTCTGACCTCTGTGTGTGTGTGTAGAGTTACAATGAATTTAATTGAAATTTATGTGTCTGTGAATCCGGTGTGTATTTTACCTCTTTACAGCCGGACTTCGATGTCACCATAACACACAATCATATTATTATCATTTCACCAAGAAAGGCCGAATCGCCTCGACTCATAACTACTTTATTCTGTTTGTTTTTTTTTTTGTTTGTTTGTTTGTTGTTTTTTTTTGTTTACTTTGTTTTGTTTTCTGTTATAGATTTTGTTTTTGTTTTGATCTTTTGTTTGTTTTGTTTTGATTTTTGTCTTGTATTGTTTTTTGTTTTTTTGTTTGTTTTTTTTTTTTTTTTTTGGGGGGGGGGGGGGGGGGGGGGAGGGGGGGGGGGGTACTTTTTCTCTCTTTTTTTTTTTTAAATGCTTTTTTTGGTATTGTATTGTTATTGTGGTTTGTTTTGATTTGTTTTGTTTGTTTTTTGGGGGGAATTTTTGTTTTTGTTTTATTTTGTTGTTTTATGTTTTTTTGGGGTTTTTTTTGTTTTTTTTTTTTTTTTTGGGGGGGGGGGGGGGTCACCTTTTACTTCCTCGTAGAATTGTAATGGTAGTTAACTCGATAATAAATAATGGAAGAAAAGTAAGAATTGAAATACGTGTTTGCCGCATCGCCATAAAGCGGTACATTATTCTTATGTCGAGATGACCAGGGGACGAAGAAATGGAATTGTATAGCCAAAACTTACGATAGTTGGGTTTATTTTATTTTATTTAGGATAGAAAACAAATTTCCAAAAAGAGCTAAAAAATATATTTTATATATATATATATATATATATATATATATATATATATATATATATATATATATATATATATATATATATATATATATATATATTCGTTTCGGCTTTAAAATACCTAAATTATCGAGCACTCTCGTACCTACAAGTACCCACCAACACTCATAAATATATATATATACAGCGAGTGTCATACCACTAGACCACATAGCCGCACAAGTTAAAGTGTATATCAATTACTGAGAGAAGAGACATATTTACTCCCTACCAAAATAGATTCCTTAGGCATAGATAATCTATCAGTAAAATAAATGAATAAATAGCTATATAAATGAGTTCCAAAATCTCCAGGCGGCACGAACTCAAGCTGATCATCATTAGAATATCTCTCACTCTCACTCTTCTTTCGAATATTGAGTTCACCAATTTCGAATACGACACTTTTAGTAACCGCTTCTCTGTAGTAGAGGGAGAAAAAAAATCACGTATTTAAAATATTGGCCAACCCCCCCCCCCCCCCCCCCCCAAAAAAAAAACTCGACCTTCAAATAAGAATCGATTACAATGACCCTCATCTTGAAAAAAAAAAAAAAAGTAAAACTGACTTCACCTCATGAGCACACGGGTTTTTTAACCCCGTATTAAATCGACTCCAGCAGTGATTGGGTAGTTAGGCCTATTAGATATTACGGAAAGTTCTTCTGTGCAATAGACTAGCATCCTATCCAAATGGTAGAAAGCAAAATTACTACTGTCCCTTTAACGCAAACGAAAGCTAGAGTAAGTCCTGCTCCATTTTGGCCTCATGAGAAATCAATCAAAACACACGGATTGGTGGAAGGGGATGGGGATGGAGGGGGGGGGGGGGGTCTAAAAATAGAAATCGTGATCGGTATTCGGCGTTCTCTAGTCTTAACTCACTCAATCCTAGAGATTTTTGCTACTTTTCAAAATTGGAAGAAATGTATTAAAAATAGCATGTACATAGATAGGTTTATTTAACTACCATTAACATGCAAAAACTACAAACATTAGCTTTGATACTACGCCTATATAATTTGTCTCATAAAAATGTAATAAATAGGCATGGGGTAAAAGTAACCCGGGTAAACTACGGATATAGTCGGTGTCAGTGTTGAGTGAGTTAACTAAATTAAAATCGCTTGATTCATTTCATTCTCGTTCGTCCGATGTGAAATCTACCATAGTATAATATTATGATTATGTTTGTTAAGATAAAGGCAACCTAATGACCTGATATCTTGCTGACCTGATTACAATAATAATAAATGTCAAGAATGACCCCCTTTTTTTTCCCCCTTCCTTTTCCTTTTTAGTATTGCTATTGTTCTGTCGTCCTAAAGGGAAAAAAACGGCGTATCTACACCAGACTTACTTGAAATTGGAAAAATCCTTACTTTTCAGGGGTAACAATATTATAGTAGGCATTTGAACTACCTTTAAAGATACCCATTTGTTGTCCTCAATACTTCAAAATAATGTTTTAAACTCCATTACATACTAGCTCCGGCACCAAAACATTGTTGTCAAGACGTTGTTTTAGTTGGGTTTTTTTTCTCCTTTTGTTTTTGTTTGTTTTGTTGTTTTTTGTATGAAAGATCTTTACAGGGGTTTTCAGGTACGGAATCAAAAATTCGTAATAATACGAAATTTTCGCAACAGTAGGCAGGTCTGATCTACTCTGTTACATTATTTTTACATTACATCATGAATGCATACATATATTGGATCGTTCAATGGGATGAAATGTACATTTAATGACTGTTTTGAATCAAACTTTTATTGTCATTATCAAAGGCATTAATTTAAAGGATTGAATCCCATGGGCATTTCATTTCGCCAATGGAATCATTTATTTAATCTATTTATTGCTAATGTTTTATGATTATTATTATTATTATTATTATTATTATTATTATTATTATTATTATTATTATTATTATTATTATTATTATATTATTATTATTATTACTATTATTATTATTATTTATTACTATTCTTGTTATTATTATTATTATTATTATTTCTTTTATTATTATTATTATTATTATTATTATTATTATTATTATTATTATTATTATTATTATTATTATCGTCATCACCCTCGTCATCATTATTATTATTATTATGTAGTTTTTAAATAAATCAAAACAAAACAGTGAAAATTGGAATTTCTTCAGATACATCGATCTGGCTTGGGGTGGGGGGTGGGGGGGGGGGGGGGGGGGGTGGTAGTGTCATCTAGCTAGTCCTAGGGTCGGCATCGAATAACGTAATGAGTGACAGATATTGGTTTACGTTGTTGTGAAAGTAACGTGTGTTTAACACAGACACACACTCGCACATACACATACACACTCGCACACACACACACACACGCGCGCGCGCGCCCATCATTAGAGTGCTGAATGTCGTAGAATTGAGCGACTCCTTAAAGAGAATTAAAAAATAATAATAATAATAATAATAATAATAATAATAATAATAATAATAATAATAATAATAATAATAATAATAATAATAATAATAATAATAGTAGTAGTAGTAGTATGTAGTAGTAGTAGTAGTAGTAGTAGTAGTAGTAGTAGTAGTAGTAGTAGTAGTAGTGTAGTTGCAGCAGCAGCAGCAGTAGTAGTAGTAGTAGTAGTAGTAGTAGTAGTAGTAGTAGTAGTAGTAGTAGTAGTAGTAGTAGTAGAAGTAGAAGTAGTAGTAGTAATAGTAGTAGTAGTAGTAGTAGTAGTAGTAGTAGTAGTAGTAGTAGTAGTAGTAGTAGTAGTAGTAGTAGTAGTATTAGTAGTAGTAGTAGTAGTAGTAGTAGTAGTAGTAGTAGTAGTAGTAGTAGTAGTAGTAGTGGTGGTGGTAGTAGTAGTAGTAGTAGTTTAAAGAAACAACAAACTTATTTGGCTGCGTGACTCCCTTCTAAGTGGCTATCATTTTCTGGTAAGGATATGGGTGGATCGATGTTTTGCATTCAAATAAAATATTCGTCATTACTACCCGCCAGATCAATCGTACCAACACACAAAGCTACGTGTAACATTGAATATATATTTCGTGTTTACCCGAAGAGGGCCAAAGGCCGAAATGTCGTTTGGTTTGTGTTTGTTCCCTTATATATATATGAGTCCCATTAACTCACTTTATCTTTCTCTCCAGGTGTTAATGAAGAGTCGAAAGAGATGCGATGTGAGCGAACGGGAGGTCTGATTAGACGGGTGGACTTGTTAATTGAAATAGCAGAGCAGAAGAATAACAATACGGATAACCCAGTAGTATGTGCATATGTTAAATAACCGGTTATTTAACATACGCACATACCATTGGGAGCAGAAGAATAACAATACGGTTATTTAACATACGCACATACCATT
>NC_088367.1:41268445-41318445 GCF_034508935.2 Berghia stephanieae | reverse complement strand
CACATAAGATCCCGTCGTCTAGGCATTCCATTTATAATCCATCAAACAGGATGTCTGATGTCAACAGGAATCACTCATGTTGTCCAAGTGAGCAAATTGGGGGTTAATAATCTTGCCGAAGGAAAAAAAAAAAAAAGCAAACGGAAGTGCCTGAAGCGGGGTTCGAACCGGGACCTACCCGGTCACGGTGCAATGCCCTAACCACTCGGTCACTTCGCCCCCCCCCCCCCCCCCCCCCCACCCCCCAAAGAACAGGCCTTTGTATAAAATACGGACTTGGAAAGAGCCCAAGAGTAACGCTATAGATATTGATGATAGAAACCAATCACCGCTCTGGTGGCATAATAAAGTAGCCACATACAATGGCACACTTGAACTTGGCTTTTATTCCTATCATAATATCGTGGAAAATGAGTGGTATTATCCCTCCTCCATCAAATAATAAATAAATAAATAAACAAAAAAAGATCGTGACCATTGATAATCAGTCAATTGATACTATCATAATGTACAAACATCTTTGTCATTTTTTATCGTGGAGTCATTAAAAGAGAAAGAAAGAAGAGAGAGAGAGAGAGAGGAGAGAGAGAGAGAGAGAGAGAGAGAGAGAGAGAGAGAAGAGAGAGAGAGAGAAGAGAGAGAGAGAGAGAAAGAAAGAAAGAAGGAAAAAGATAGAAAGAAAGAAAGAAAGAGAGAAGAAAGAGAGAAAGAAAGATAAAAAGAAATAGAGTTAAAAAGTTCGAGCAGAGAGAAAGAAAGAGAAAGAAAAGAAGAAAATTTTTTTAAAAAGAGAGAGAGAGAGAGAGAGAGAAAGAGAGAGAGAGAGAGAGAGAGAGAGAGAGAGAGAGAGAGAGAGAGAGAGAGAGAGAGAGAGAGAGATCAATATGTACAACTATTCCACCATGTTGAATTAACGCACTCTCATCATGTTGTTACTTTGGTATACCTTGTTGTCGTCAACGCTATAAATATCGTATGTCATTATTGTGCTAAACAAAATAAACAAAAGTTTCGCAATATTTTCTTCTTGTTCTATTTCTAGTTGTTCCCCTTTCCCAATGTTCAATATAAATGTTGCTCCTTGTAAAATAAAAGGAATAAAATTATCTAATTCATCCCTTGGGGAAAATTCTCTCTTGGGTCTATTCCAAGGGAAGACTGGAATAACCCAGGCGTCAACCGCAGTGCAGCGCAGTAAAATAAGCTAGGACGAAGTGACTTGTTCAATGCCACACACGCAGCGGCGGGTGATCGAATTCGGTACCTTTTGGGTAAGGTCGGTGACCTTAATTGATTATTGAAGTGACAAAGTGTGTGAGCAATGAATCATTATGTAGCACATATCCACTTATATGTTTGCAAATATGTATGTATGCAAAGACCGTACCGCTGAGCCACGATGCCATCCGCTGTCAATGATTATAATACGATACCTTTTTTTTTTCTTTCACATCCAACTGGATCGAGTGGCCTTCCACTCTATGACGACCACCAATCATAATGCTTTGAGGATAACGATCTGAACACGTGTTTAAATAAGATGTAAGACAAAGCAAGAAAGAAAAATACAAGAAGAAAAAAAAAAATAAACATCCCAAAAATTCAGTCTCCCTCGACTGGGGATCGATGGAACCTCAGACATGATTACCCGGTGAGACGACTGCTACCATTAAACCACAGAGGCTCCCGATAGGTGGGACTATTTTAATTACCTATATTCTTCACAAGGGTACACGATTTACCCATGTGAACCCTCGCTTGCATCAATCAATACATACATTGAACACGAGAGGACGTGGGAGGGCTCAGATTCGATCCCCAGTCGAGGTAGACTTTATTTTTGGAACGTTTCTTTTTTTCAAGTATTTTTCTTTCTTCCTTTGCCTGGCACCTTTCATGCACATACATACACGCATGCACACACACACACACACACCCACACACACACAGACGTGTACACATACACACAAGTAGTAGTCATGATTATTTCTGAAGTTTTTCTCAACAATGATCATCGCATCAAGATTTGCCAAGTAATATTATACAAGTAACATTTAAAACATTAACTTAAGCAGAAAAACAAAAACTTTCCATTAAATACTAAATGAAAACTGCTTTAAAAAATGTCAGCGCAAATTAGGACTAGCAAATGGGTATGGATCGGTCACACACTGGGAAATCCAGGGAAAAATGTCAATTGCCAGTCCCTCGATTGGAACCCCCCAAGGGGTAAGCAAGATGTGGTGTCCAAAACAAACACGGAGATGCTCCAAAACAAACACAGAGAGGAGACGCTCGCTGTCTAATGACCTAAATATGGCACACACTGAGAAGACCAGGGAGAAATGTCAATTGCCAATCCCTCAATTGGAACCCCCAATGGACGCGAAAGATGTGGCGTACAAAACAAACATGGAGACGCTCACTGTCCAACGACCTGAAGATGGCAGGCCTCACCTGGGAGACTACTTAGAAGGAAGCAGATGGCGGACGTCCATAGAGGCCCTGAGTTCCACAAGGAGGATTAAGTAAAAAAAAAAGGTAGTCCTTCAGAGCCATGAGTCCCATGGAGCCGGAGTTTATCACGGTTTCCATAGCGTGAAACGGACAATAGCAATTGCTTGCTATCACAAAGTACTTTCCACCAGATCTAGCAGACCCAGCTACCCAATCACTGCTGGGTGGACAGAAAAAAAAATCTTGACTGAACCCAGGATTGATCTCGGTCCCTTTGCGTGTGAAGCTAGTGCTCTACCAACTGAGCTATCGGGACCCCAAATTATGTAAGTAAATCAATAGAACTAGTTGGTCAAGAAGAAAATCCCAATATTCCCTGTATATCAGTAATATCATGCAATTGGAATAACAAAACACTATAGATTAACACTACAAATGGTTATAAACAAAAATGAACACAACAGCTTCAAAAAAGAACACAAAATATCAACTATCAATGTTTCTGGCCCAAAGACCTTCTTCAGCCAACAATAAAAAAACATGAAAAAATATACATTACTAAAAAAACAACAAAAAACAGATCGACGACAGATAAATATTCAGGATGTCCTTTCTGTAACAAGATCTTGGAATGTAAACCACATAGATTAACACTGAGCACTTATTTGTTTGTAATCTGTTATAATGGATCAAAGAATGAATTTTGTCCATATTTTTTCAACACTTTAAGAAAGAACTACTTCTGTTATTCTTCTCTTGCTCAACTGTTAATTTCTGGATTATTTTTCTTTACTCAATCAAGAGAATCTGATGATATAACTACACTTTCCCACAGCTTTTCTAAACAATTGAATAATGGCATCCATTTTGTGTAGACAATCATGAGAAAGAACTTTTTGGCACAAACTTATTATCCTTCTTTATATTATTTGTATTTAGCAATATGAGGCTAAGCCTTAAGGTTGTTGTTGTGATGTTTGCTACAATAATACTCAAAACTAAGGTTATTCAGAAAAAAACTAAGAAAAAAAAATCGCTTTCATCTGTTTCTATGGGTTAAACAATAGAAATAAACTAAAAAACTGACAATATGGCATCAAAATTATAGTAGTTATAGCTTTTTAAAGAGTGAAAAAAAGTGTGGAGATAGTTGATACTAGAATTTTTTTTGAGCAATATTTCATTAATTCTATTTTATTGGAGCTCGATCGCCAGTCTTTTTGGGTTTTTGTTTTTTTATTTTGTTTAATTTACAATATTCAACTGATGAAAACGAATTTTATCTTTAGTTTTTCCAAATAACTTATTATTGCTGTATTATATTTTATGAATATTTATTATATTGAAGTTTATTTTGTTTTTAATTAACTTCGTATTTTCATCAATTGGTTAATGACAGTGTATAAATTTGTGCTAATATAACGATGAATGATGCGTAACATTATGATAATTTCCATTCAGGATCAATAAAGTATATCTTATCTTATCTTATCTTATTGGAGCATTTTTGTGGCGAATGTCACAAAAATGACCTTTTGGCACAGGCACATCAGTAAAAAAAACTTTCGGATAGATCGCAGGCTTCAGTAAAACATTGAATAAGGCGAAGTAACTTGTAAGTTTGAATTGTATTAGAACATTTGTAGGGGGGGGGGGGGGGGTGTTCTTAGTTTTAAATTATATCTATTTCAGAGCAAGAGAGCAATATTTCCAAAAATATTGTTTTAGACAAACGGCAATAATAAAGAAATAGGAATTGTATGTCCTATGATCAAGAACTTGTAAAAAAAAAAATATCAGGAACAAACAAGAAGAAGAAAGAGAACTAGAATTCTAATCTAGAGTTGAAAAAAACTTAGAATTGGCCCACAAAACAAAAACTGTGTGTTTCAAATAAATCTGCCCAAATGGCTGGTGTGTGTGTGTCTGAGTATAAATCAGGGGTAAGTAGACATAGAGAAGAGATGGTTGTGAGTACTCACGTATTTGGCCAGGAAAGATCTGTTGTCTCCATCTTGATTTCTTGCCTTTTCTTGCTCATCTCTCTTCATTTTGTCAATGTAAGTCTGGGTGTCCGGACTGGAAGAACAATGAAGAACACATAACATGTTTAATCTTAATTATTCTTAATAATGTTAATTTCAGGGATTCCCCAGTCATATCTCAAAAAAAAAATTCAAGACCCCAAAATCTGCAGACTGATCGGGTTTCCCAATCAAAAAGAAATAGGTGTCACACTAACAAAAATAAAGAATTGCGTCATTGGTCTTTGGGTTTCTCAGGCAAAACTGATTTACAAGAAAGACAACACCAAACAAATTTTAACTAATATTTTATGCATACTACAAAATTACCTGTAAACCCTTTGCCAGCTTTAGTTGTTTATATCAACAGTAATTATTCACTTGATCTCCTTAAATGATTCCATAAGTGTCTTGATCAACAGTAATTATTCACTTGATCTCCTTAAATGATTCCATAAGTGTCTTGAGTAGGCCTAATACTAATGTTTAGGGCAGCGTGGCTCAGCGTGGCAGTAAGGTCTTTGCTTCGTACCTGAAAAGTACCGAGTTCGATTACCCAACACTGCACTATGTGACCTTGAGCAAGTCACCTCACTCTAGCTCAATTTGAGGAGCTACACTACGACTGACACCTGGGTTATTCCAGTCTCCCCCTTGGAATAGATCCTAGAGACAAATTTCCCCCATGGGATGAATAAAGGGAATTCTATTTTTATTTTATTTATTTATTTAAAAAGCTTGTTGTCACATAGTTATTTGATTATGATCCACAGTCACTAACCTATGAAGGCGAAGAACTATAATTTATAAACAAAAAACACATCCATACGTATAATCTAACACAACTATTTATGGTCCTTGAAACAGTGCAATTACAATGATTTCAAAGATTTGAAGATTAGAAAGTGAGGAAATCTGATCCTCCTTTTCCTTTGCCAATTTTCTTGATGCATTTGCAGAGCTAGAGGTGAATAAAGCCTAACTGCTCGTTCACTCCACCCTGGTTTGTCAGATTTTTGTTTTCACTTTCCTTCCTTAAATAGGTAGCATTTTCCAATTACTAAACTTTCTATTCTTTAGGACCACAACCTAGTACTCTTTCTTAAAAACTTTTTTCAGATGTCAGACAAAAACAAAAATGATGCAAACATTATGAGACAATAGGTATAGCCTGTCATCCAACTAAAAAAAACAAACAAAAAACAACAAACAAACAAAAAGGCTCACCTCTAAAATGGAAATTAATTACCAGACATATTGTTCATTTTAATGAAAAAAAACACAAAATATTTTACTTTTTCTTTGCTCGTTATTTAATTTAATAAATCTCTTTTTAGACTTAATACCGGTATATATAAACAATTACATTACCAAGGGTGATTTATCTTTATGAAGTAAAAGCATTATAATAATCTTCCCACAAAACCACCCATTGAAAAGATCACTTCAAAAAAAAAAAAAAAATCACGTTCCACGGGGTCATATTCAGATATGGCTGAGGGACCCCTGATTTGGCCTCCAATGTCGCATATTAGCTGAGAGGGAGTTTGATAAAAATGAGGGAGATATGGCTTAAATACAAGGGGGCTGCAGTTTTACTGGCCTAAAGTTTTACTGCAAGCTGGGTTGAAAAAAACGGAAAGAGATCAGGATCATTGCAGAAAATTAAATAGAGTACAGTATTGTATTTCAATGATTTGTGAAGGGAAATAACCCATTAATAAAATTTATCTTGATAATCATTTTATTTTCTGATTGAATGCCTCCTTACTAAAGATGAGCTTTGAGCTTTTTTTTTTATATAGCGCAATATCCACTAAACATGCTCAAAGTTCTTTACAAGGGGTCCCTAATATCTGTAACAAAGAGTGGAAGTATGAATAAGATATGAGAACATGTAAAATATATTCCACGCTTACATGCATAATTTTATGAAAATTCTAAAAACAGCATAAAAAGTATTCGCGAAAAAAAGAGAGTCAGATGTACAAAGTGACATCTAATAAAGAAATGGTTTTAAAAAGTTGCCTATGACGAACCGGTACAGCAATTTCCAGACTTCCTGACCACCTGAAATATTCACGACTTTTCCCTGTAATTTGTGTGGCAATGTGGTCTTGTTGTATGACACTTGGCAACACATAGTTGAGTCTTCTAAATTTTATAGTCGAATTCGAGAGTTTTTTCTCTTCAGCAGTGATTGGGTGGTTGGGTCAGTTAGATCTGTTGGAAAGTAATCTGCAATAGACTACATAGCTGCCAACTTTTCAAAATGCAAAAACGTATTATTATACGCGGTGCGGCGCGGACGCCCAATTCATGTCTTAAAATGGCATATTTATTGATGTACTTAAGTACTAGAATGGTCAGAACTGTAATACTAAGAGAAGCTTACCTTTATCATCATACTGGGTAGGCATAAGTGATGGGGAGGTGGTGACAGAAGCAGATTACCGAGGCTTGGGCTTGACAGCTTCCTTTGTGGCGAAAATTTTCTCCCAAGATAATTTTTATCAGATTTTCTTTTTTTTTTCTGGATTTTTTTTTCTTTTTCTGGATTGGCCAAAACGTACTAAGTACGATTTTATCGTACTGGTTGGCAGCTATGGACTAGTATCCTATCCAAGCAATGGCTATTGTCCGTTTCACGCTATTGAAACCGGAATAAAACCTAGCTCCATAGGCCTAAGGGGTCTGAAGGACTACTTATTATTATTAATTAACATCATCAGCATCCTCACCTCGGTCCAGATACAGTTGTGGTAATGTCCACATTGGTCTTCCAGTAGGTCAGGTTGGCAGAGGGAACGTCTATGCCGGAACAGGCCCGCAAATTGCCATGGATACTGACCCCGATTACCTCCCCTGCTTGGTCAAAACTGATGGTGATGACATCGCTCAGACCAGACTCTAAAATATTGCACTGGAAAGCAAAAGGAAAATATGACAAATTAAAGTATAGTGAATTCTTCTGTTATAAGTCAAAAATAAAAGAAGAATATTTAAAAATACCATCAAACTTCACATTTTAAACAAATACCAAGAGAAATTAAAGTATAGTGAATTCTTCTGTTATAAGTCAAAAATAAAAGAAGAATACTTAAAAATACCATCAAACTTCACATTTTAAACAAAGACCAAGAGAAATTCTCAGTTCTAATTAATTTAGAGCCACTATTGTTCAAGGAGTGAATAGCACGACTGGGGTTCAAGCTCTGTTTTTAGAACCTTTTCTTGTTCTTTTTTAAAACCTTAATCAAGAACTTAATCACTGTTGCTCACTTTGCAACAAGGAAAAAATAATGATAAGTATTGAAATGTATGCTTCAACTTAAATGAAAACAGATACTGTGGACAATTTGAGTTTCCCATTTATCAACAAAACATAATAAATGAAACACTAAGGAAAAATGAGAGATGTTTCACAATTTCTACAAATTTTTCGTAATAGTAGGCAGGTCTCCATATAATCATTTTGAGGCAAAGGGTTCGGGTAAGGAATGAGAGAATTTTGGAATTTGCAGAGGCAGAGAAAGTTAGTGTGGTGGTGAGAAGGAAAAGGGGGAACTAGATTGTGTGGCTATGTGGTCTTGTGTTATGACACTCGCTTTCAGATCGGAAGGTCCTGGGTTCGAGCCTTGCTCAATGAAAAGTTGAGTCCTTTGAAAAGGCTCTTTACTCACATTCTCTCACCACACTCAGGTGTAAAATGAGTAACTATCGTTAACAGCATTGTCTCTGTCAAAAATCAATTGTAATATCGCCTAACAGGCGTCATGTCTCATCCTATATGTTAAACATTGCTGTTAGTCAGGGACCCCTAGTAAAGCGCTTTGAGCACATTTAGTGGATATTGCGCTATATAAAAGCTTGAAAAGAAAGAAAGACATTCCTTGAGGAGAAGGGAAAAAATTGATTCTGCAATGCCAATAGGATGTACTTCGGAGGAAAAGAGAGGGAAAGGAAGGCCCAAAACAACATGGCAAAGGATGGTGGGAAAAGGATAGGAATGAGATTGGATGACACTCCTTGTAGATGGTCAGGACTGTAGCCAAGGACTGAATGGAATGAAAGGAAAATGTCCAGTCCTTATGCACCTCCTGGCACTGAGAGATTTGAGGTAAGATAAGGCTCCATAAAAGAATGACAGAAGTTTGGAATTGGAAGAGGCTGAGAACAATAGTGTGGTGGTGAGACGGAAAAAAGGTGGAACTGGATTGGCCATGTCTTGAGGAGATGGGGAAAGAATGATTCAGCAGTGGCATTAGGATGTACTCCGGAGGGAAAGAGGTGGGACTGGATTGGGCATGTCTTGAGGAGATGGGGAAAGAATGATTCTGCAGTGGCATTAGGATGTACTCTGGAGGGAAAGAGGTGGGACTGGATTGGGCATGTCTTGAGGAGATGGGGAAAGAATGATTCTGCAGTGGCATTAGGATGTACTCTGGAGGGAAAGAGGTGGGACTGGATTGGGCATGTCTTGAGGAGATGGGGAAAGAATGATTCTGCAGTGGCATTAGGATGTACTCTGGAGGGAAAGAGGTGGGACTGGATTGGGCATGTCTTGAGGAGATGGGGAAAGAATGATTCTGCAGTGGCATTAGGATGTACTCCGGAGGGAAAGAGGTGGGACTGGATTGGGCATGTCTTGAGGAGATGGGGAAAGAATGATTCTGCAGTGGCATTAGGATGTACTCCGGAGGGAAAGAGGTGGGAAATGAAGGCCCAAAACAACATGGCAAGAGATGGTGGAAAAAGTATAGGAATAAGATTGGATGGCTCTCCTTGCAGACGGTCAGAACTGTAGCCAAGGACTGGATGTATGGAAGGAAAATACCTAGGCCTTATGCACCTACTGGCACTGAGAGATTTAAGGTAAGGTAAGGAGGCAATTGGTCACATCATGTGTATATCTTTTTAATATCCTATTTTGTGATCATATCGTCTCAAATCAGTATTAGGTCCTCATGGAACTGATACTAAAAGTTTAACTGTAAAATTAAATGACAACATTTTGAGTAAAAATAAACGCCCTCATGGAGCAGGGTGAGTTTTGTATTTTGAACTTCAATTTTTTTTTTTTAATTTCCTTCTGAATGATTTTCGGTCACAGCCTGAGATACACTTTTAAAAATCTCAACTCACAAGAATGTTACTACTGGCTTCTTGATAAAAATGGTGGGTTAAAATCAAATAAGAAGGTAAAACTTTATCAATAAAATAGAAAAAAAAAAATAAAAGAAAAAAAGAAAAAAAAATAAATTTTAAAATAAAATAAAATAAAATAAAATAAAATATAATAATAATAATAAATAATAATAATAATAATAATAATATAATAATAATAATAATAATAATAATAATATAATAATAATAATAATAATAATAATAATAATAATATATATAATAATTAATAATAATAATAATAATAATAATAATTAATAATAATAATAATAATAATATAATATTTAATAATAATAATAATAATAATAATAATAATAATAATAATAATAATAATAATAATAATAATAATAATAATAATAATAATAATAATAATAATAATAATATTTAATAATAATAAATAATAATAATAATAATAATAATAATAATAATAATAATAATAATAATAATAATAATAATAATAATAATAATAATAATAATCGCCAGCTTACAGCAGTAGTAGCAGATGATACATAGGACTCTTCAACATCTCCGTTGTTTTTGACAGGGATTCTCACTCTGTATAGTCCATCATTTTCTACAGCAGCCTGGAGATATCAATTAATAATAATAATAATAATAATAATAATAATAATAATAATGATGGTGACGATGATGATGATGTTAATGATAATAAATAAAGTTCTGTCGATTGAAGTGCATCAAAAGGGACTTTGAAGCATGGCAAACACAAGAAGGCCAGAGATCATTTTGAACACTATAAATAATGAAATGGCATTTCCAAAACCATTCCCAAGCTTTCATCATACTAAATGCATTTCACAATGATTTAATAATTTCTTCTCCTCAGAATCACACCAGATTGAATCGAAATTTTTATTCCATACCGCACAAGGGGTGCCTTTTTTTGTATGTATGTGTGATAGTATTTTTGCAACAGGGTTGCCAATTTATGAGGCAAGAATTTACTGAACTTTTACACAAACACGGAGACCGACCTCTTTCTGTGTGTTGAACTCAACTAAAAACACATTGAGTACTGACTTTTTTCCGTTTAGCAGGTGATGAAAAAATATACTGAGGGTTTACAACATACTGAATTCCGTATATATATATATGGAAAACTGGCAAGCTTGTTTACTATTTACCTAACTACCAACGACTAGGTACACATTTCACACCTGTGTCAGTCGAGTTCGAAGCCTTAAAATTGTGAAAATTTTATGCTAATTATCGTTTCACTTATGGTTATAAAATCAAATAGATCAAACATTCTTCATAATAAATAACTATCAATCGATGATTGACTTTCTGAAAATTAACTTTTGATTTTTTAGGTCCAATGTTTAATTTGATTTAATCAATGAGCAGTATATATTACTACAAAAATATTTTCTAAAAATGTTGTACATGCCGTTCAAAATAGATTGAAAAGAAAATCTTGTTGCTTTCAGTACTCTGAATTTTACTCAAAATACATTTAATATGACTATAAGATTGTAGAAATCCTGATGCACCTAGCAGTTCATATTTCCTTTCTCATATACTTCAATGCATCCTAATTCAACTAAAGTACATTCATTAAATTACTTCAATGTTTATTTGACATTTAACTGGATTTCTTTAAAAATTGTCTTCTTGGGATTTGTTTCTTCTTCCTTTTTTTTTTTTTTTTTTGGGGGGGGGGGGGGGGGGTTCTCATATTCTCATTTTCTTTAATTTAACACTTTTTAAAAAATCCCTAATGGAAAATTATCGCAGTGTGATGAGCACTTTTCAGGTCTCTGAAAGTACATTGTGACCAGTAAGAAATAAACCACAACCTTTTGATTATGACGGGATCCCAATAGCTCAATTAGTAGAGCACTCAGTTCACACTCAAAGGAACTGAGATTGATCCCAGGTGAAGTCGATATCTTTTTCTAACCCTCCCCCCTGTCCAACCAGCAGTGATTTGGGTAGCTCTGTCTGTTAGATCTGGTGGAAATTACTTTGAGAAAGACTATCATCCTATCAAAAGGGTAGCAAGCAATTGCTATTGTCCATTTCGTGCTATAGAAACCGGGATAAACTCCAGCTCCATTGAGCTAATGGCTCTGAAGGATTGACGTGTTTAGGGGTTGTTTGTTTGTTTTTTTATCCTGAAGAAAAGTCTGTACTGCCAAGCCGTGTATTGCCCCCCTGCAAAAATTTTCATTAGTTTTCTAAACACATAAATAAAAACATCAAAATAATTACCCTCAGACTTTCCCTGTCTTTTGGAGAAAACGGAACAGTCTCTGTAAATTGAGCTTTGTTGCCTTTCAAAGACTGAATGACAATTGTTCCCCTTTTGACAAATGCGTCGTGAGAAGCTAAAATGTGTAGAAAATAAAAGAAAGAAATAATTTCAGGTCGTCTTGCTCACCCAAAATATTGAAAATTCTTTAATAAACAAACAAACGGAGACACACAAATATATGAGATAAATAGATAATTAGATAGGCAGATAAATAGATAGGTAGATAGATAGACAGACAGGCAGATAGAAAGTTTGATAGATAAATATATAGATAGATAGATAGATAGACAGAGAGAGAGAGGTAGATTGAGAGACAGGGAGAGAAGGGGAGAGAGAGAGAGAGAGAGAGAGAGAGAGAGAGAGAGAGAGAGAGAGAGAGAGAGAGAGAGAGAGAGAGAGAGAGAGAGAGAGAGAAAAAGAGAGAAAGAGAGGAGAGGGGGATTGTTATCTCATCTTGATGTATGGAATAGGGCTAAAATAAAAATAACTACACTGTACAAAGGTACGAGTAGATCATTATCAGTTAAAGTCAAGTAAAATACAAACTGGCAGTACCAATTTATTTGCATACCTTCAATCTAATGTTAATTTATCATTTTTCCCAAAATACCTTCCATCAATGGAGCAACTTATCTGCTGGTATCAAACTTCTGAGCAATATTGAGATTTTCAAGGACACACATTAGACTTTCAGGTAGGTACTGAAATTTATCATTTTTGGAAATGCAACATCAACATTAACTGTCAGTTTGACTGAGTCAATCCATTTATATGAAGAAGAAGAAGAAGAAGAAGAACAACAACAACAACAACAACAACAACAACAACAACAATTTATCAAAAATAAAGATAACAAGTAGATAAAAAATAAAAACAACTGACTTTGTCTAACGATGTCTAAGAGATGCAAATTCTACTAAAAATAACTTGTCATTAGACAATGTAAAAATAAAATGAAGTCTTGCATACATTATAAATTAAATGCAAGCAGAGGTTTGGACTGTGAGTACTAACAATACCTGAACTAAATGAGTGTTCCAGAACAAGCGTTCGTGAGCCCTCAAACTCTTCATCCACCTATCAAATGAAAAGAGATGAAATGATATTTTTAAAATGAATATTAGAATTGTATAAAATAAATAATTAATTCTATATATGTCTCATATGCAAAAAAAAAAATCAATTTAAGATTTCAAATTCAAAACATGTAAGAGTATTCCACTTATCCTGGTGTTCATATCAGTATGAAAAATGGATTTAAAAGAATCAGGGTCTTCAATATTTCCAAGAGGAAAAGCTGTACCTATATATTCTTACTTACGACTGGAGGAATTTGTCTGTGATAAAGCCTGAAAGAGTACCAATTGTTTGAATTTTCGATGTAAGTAGGAATGTAAGTCACATTTGACTGGGGAAATATATTGAAGCAGCGCTTGGCTTAAGGATTAAATAAAGTTGAGACATATCCATATATAAAAATTAGCCATGCTTACTGAAAACAGTAAACAGATTGCAAAAACTCTAAGAGATGAAAGTAAACGAGCAGTTGACAATACAGTCATTTTCTCCCAGCCTTGGAGAAGCCGTCACTGACTAAGACATCAATAATCATTATTTTGGCTTTTATTTTTGCGAGTTATGGTGCAGTAAGAAATGCGAGTGCATGAGAACCAACTCAAATAGGACAGAGGCATTGAAAGCAATAAAAGTAGGAGAGGTTGACGATGTTGAAAACTTCAACTATCTGAATTGAGTAAAGATGGGGGAGGGACTGATGATTTGAAAAGAAGGATAGGGTTGGCATGGGGAGATTTCCAAAGGCTTGGAAAAGTTTGGAATGCAAAGGATATCGGCAGAAAAACAAAAATAACACTCATAAAATCCCTAATCATGGTAGCATTACTTTATGGCTGCGAAACATGGAAAATGAAAAAAAAAGAAGATGAAAGAAGAATACAAGCATGGAACACAAGAGGACGAGGACGAAGACATTAAAGTGGCTCCATTTTAATTAATTCTTATTTTTCACATAGCTGCGACTATTCGGACTCGAGTCTGAATAGTCTCTGATGGCTATTCGAACTCAAATTTCAATGCGCATGTGCAATCAACATATTATTCTGACTCAGTCTGAATAGTCTCCCATGGCAGTATAGTTTTTATTTGATTTTAGTTTTTAATATTTTAATTATTGATAATTACATAAAATTAATGCAAATCAAAATTACGATTTTAGTAACTATCAATGGCTAGTCAAAACCCGCTTTATTTGATGAGAAATACAAAATCATAGATTAATTGTAAGTCCAGTACGATATGAAAAAGAAAAGAGTTAAAACTCTTCAAAAGTAACAAAAAGTCAGTCAAAGTAACTGTTACTGATAGTAACTGTGGTATAAAAATGAAAAGCTTTAATAACAACATAACATGATGTCCAAATAAAATCAGGACAAAAATAAAAAATTTAAAAATTACAAATTCTGATAGTGGGAGACAGGTAACAATCTTTCTACAGTCGGTACAAAGTGATATGAGCTGAGTCAATGTGATAGGGGCATAACAGAATTTCTTCTGAACTCTTTTTCTATTTCTTTAACACCCTCTGCGACTGTCCGACATTGTTCTCCTTCCCGCGTGACTACATGCGCATGCACCATTGGAGTCGAGTGTCGAATAGCACATAGGGAGATTATTACTATTCCATCTTTTGATCGGAAATTGCCATTCTGAATGTGTTTTTGTCAAATTGTGAGTGTTGACAATTTCAAAGTTATCACAGGATTTAGGGAGCAAGACACATGACAGTAAGAAATTATAATATAATAATATATAATAATAATAATAATAATAATAATAATAATAATAATAATAATAATAATAATAATAATAATAATAATATATAATAATAATAATAAGAAGAAGAAGAAGAAGAAGAGAAGAAGAAGAAGAAGAAGAAGAAGAAGAGAGAGTATCGGTCTTCTTGTTGATCTTGCTGTGTCTTGTATTAGTACGAGTTTTATCAGTCAAGGTCCAGTTGTCTATTACCTACTACCAAAAAAAATGTTTTCTAAATCCTGGAGCTGCTTTAACTTAAAAATACATCACTATAATACAAAAATCGACTTACAATATCCCCGATGGTAAGGGGAACAATGAAAAGGATAAAACAGCAGAACAGCTGATAATTACTCCTGGGCGTCGCCATTTTTGTTTTCCGGTGGAAAGCAAGTTGATGTAGTTTGCCAGGTTGGTTTTATTTTTGAGTCACACTCAGGATAGAAAAGAAAATACTTTAGCCACATTTTTTAAAAAAAAAAAAACAAAGGAGTACGCAGTTGATTTCCCGATTTCTATCTACGTGCACTTATTCGCAGGTCTGATAACCCAAATTGTTATAGTCTCATTGTAGTAATGGAAATACTCTCAACCCGACGCAAAATATTGTCCATTGCAACAATGTTAAATCAGGCCCATAATTGCGTTTTGTTATCAGAACTCCAAATAATATGTGCACGTGTAGACGGAAAGATTAATGGGGGAAAAGAGGGAGAGGGAGACACCGAAAGAGCTGGTTGGGAGACATGAAAGAAATGGCTGGGAGTATGATGGAGGACTGCTCAGAGATGGCACTTGACAGAGAAGTGTGGAAGACCTATGGTAATAATAATAATGATAATATAAATATTAATAATAATAATAATAATAATAATAATAATAATAATAATAATAATAATAAAATAATAATAATAATAATAATAATAATGATAATAATAATAATAATAATAATAATAATAATAATAATAATAATAATAATAATAATTAATAATAATAATAATAATAATAATAATAATAATAATAATAATAATAATAATAATAATAATAATAATAATAATAATAATAATAATAATAATAATAATAATAATAATAATAATAATACTTTATTCATCCAAAGGAATTTTTTTGTACAGTAGACATGTTGAACTTGAACAGATAGGTGATAAAAGTATGAATAAAATGGCATGTGGAAGTGTGGCATTCAACCTCTATGAAAAAGAATCCCGATAAGGTCAGGTAAAGTTGCCTTCATGACTCATGTTTCAAGACGCATAGCAATCCTTGAATTCTAGATCTACAATTTGCAACGACTCATGCAACCTGTTTCTGATTTATTTATTTTTTTCCTCGAGTGTTTTACAATCAGTGTCCCAAACGGAACCTACACAGCCTATTCTACAGTTGGCTGGATAAGTTATCCGAATAATATAGCTTGAGAAAAATAGGGTATGGAGAAGTGCCTGATGAAGAGAGAGGGAGAGAGAGAGAGAGAGAGAGAGAGAGAGAGAGAGAGAGAGAGAGAGAGAGAGAGAGAGAACGGTGGCACTATCGACTGAGCCACCCCCTCCACCCCCCCCCTCCCTTCCTGTGTAATGTTACTTGAAGATTTCGTTTATTTGTTTATTGCTGTGCTAACGAAGGGTTTGTACCCGAAACGTCCATTGTCTGTATTGTTGTCATCCGAAGCCTCTCCATCATCACTCTTCGTTAGTATTTTTAAGACCCCAGACTTCAGGCAGCCCTCACCTAATCGTCTGGGGTGACAGGTCAAAATGGCATTTTTTCCTCCATACCAAAAGCACCTTTTATGTTTGGCATTTTAACAAAATATATTTTCTCTGGCATTCATGAATTTTTGTTTTGATAATCGGATTTTCCGATGGAAAAGATGGAGTGTGAGCGGTAGGGAGCAAGAGATCAGTGAAGGATTATTATACTATGAATAGCGAAAGCTTCTTATTTTCTGTAATTCTTCAGATAAAACGCTGCTGGATTTAGTGACCTTTTGCCCGAGCAACAGCAGGTGCATTGAGTTGGCAATGGAAGTTGATTTTCAAAGTGATGAATTGTCGAAAGACGACATCATTTTTTACTCAGTTCTGTATTCAAGTGTGACTGTCGCCTTTGCCATGGCGGTTTTATCTAAGTTTCTCACCAATGAATTCAGATTTGGGTTTCGGTCAATCCTCAGCCTTGTAGCACTGTTTCTTGGAGAGCCACTATGTCAGTTTTTAGTGAAGGGACCCAGTGGGTTGATTCTATTCACTTGTTGCTGTCTTCTGATTTATTCGATTTTACCCGCAAGTCATTTGCCTGCCGACAACAAGTGGGTTCTTATTACAGGTAAGTAGAGTTACCTGAATTTATTCTTATTTTTAGGTGATTGAGTACCCTCACCATGTCTCATGCTATTATTATAGAGCAAGAGCGCATCATGTTTTATAGAACTAGAAGTAGAAGGTCGTATTTCCAGGCACAGTCAAAGTGTCAAAGTCTTGTTTATGTAATAGTAGACAGTAGACACACCAATAATAGACAGCAAAATAATAGTTATTAATGAAATCAGATCCTTTATTTAATTTAAACATAATGAACATACGAATGGCCATTATGTTCGTTCCACAATTTATATTTCCACTATGTATGTATTATGTATATATATATATATATATATATATATATATATATATATATATATATATATTATATATATGTATATATATTATAAAGTGGAAGTAATTTAAAGGAACAGACCTTACTTAAGCTTATATTATATATATAATTTTGATCATATACATAAAAACATATAATATCGCATTCTACACAATTTTGTTTTCTTTTTTTAAACTGATCTTAACTTATTTACACAAATTTATGATAATCATTATACACATCAATCAATTTACACAATTTATTACTTTCACATTCTATTCATACTTTTATCACCTATCTGTTCAAGTTCAACATGTCTACTGTACAAAACATTTCCTTTGGATGAATAAAGTATTATTATTATTATTATTATTATTATTATTATTATTATTATTATTATTATTATTATTATTATTATTATTACTATTATTATTATTATTATTATTAGTCTAGTACTAGTAGATAATCCTTATTTTAACCGTCTCAGTGCTAGGATGCACATGATAAGTCTTGGTGTAAGCATATCTCTAACTTGGATGGTCAGAGGTTGTTTGACTTTCCGTTCTCCAAGAGTTCCATCCTGCACCACTCCAATTCCTCTCCGCCTCTACTACCACTATTCTCCACAGGTTGTTCTGTTATGGGGCAGCCACGCTTTCTCTCTCTTTCACCCACCCCCCACCCCCTGGCCTTCAGAGCCATAGACAGCCTCTGTGGAGCCAGAGTTTACCCCAGTGTCGGTAACTTTCACTGTAACTTTAAATAAACAACAAATGCCTTTTGATAGGACACAAGTTTATATTACAAAATACCCATTTCTCTAATTATCGGTTGGCAGAAGAACGGGTAAAAGGAAAATATAAATGATGACTCCTATCAAATCAGAAACTGCTTATTTTCTAATTAATAGATTGTACAAACATTGTTTACATTGTAAGATTTTTCTTTGTGAAAATACAAACGAAAGAGTGAAAATGAGGAGGTCTTGTGTGGGAACAATACAGACAATGGACATTCGGGTACAAACCCTTGATCAGCACAACAAATTGAACCAAGTTTTCAATTCACAAATTGTACCATTTTTTGTACTATCACTCTTACGGTATCCATCACTGACTACAGCCAGCTCCCAATTGACACCTGGGTCAATGGAGTCAAAATATAATAAGTGTCTTACAGAAGGACACAATGCTTGGGTCAGAATTTTGAATATCATTGTCATCTATCATCTATATGGTCTCTATCTAAAAAGAACTTGAGCAATATCCTTGTGCAATATCCACTAAACATGCTCAAAGCGCTTTACAAGGGGTCCTTAGCCAACAGCAACACATAACATTTAGGACATGACATGACGCCTGTTAGGCGATATTACATATTTTTCGGACAGAGACAACGCTGTTAACGGCCAGGTATTCGTTTTACACCTGAGTACGGTGAGAGAATTTGAGTAAAGGGCCTTTCCCAAGGACTCAACAAAGCGCTGAGTGAGGTTCGAACCCAGGACCTTCTGATCCAAAAGCGAGTGTTATACCACAATACCACGTAGCCGCACTCAGCATCACTAGCTAGTGTTGCAAGATAAAGACTGAACCTCCCGGCTACAAACACCAAAATATTGAATTGCAGTTTTGACTTTTTCACCATTTTATCTCTGACTCTGCAGGTTGTGACAGTGGTTTTGGCCATGCTCTCAGTCTCAAACTAGACAGTCTGGGTATGCAGGTCATCGCAGGGTGCCTTGAAGTCAATGGACCAGGCGCTGTCACACTCAGGAATAAAGGGTCTCAGCGGTGAGTAAAACCCATTGGTCACAGTATTTTTTTTAAAAAGAATTTTTAAAATGTGACACACCGCCTCAAACCAATTTTGTGTCGTGATGAGCTTGGATGCCACTTTGAAGGGTTATCCCAGAATTCCGGGATATGCAATTATAAATACATGTTCTGGGATTGGCAAGTTATGGTCTATTTCATTATAATATTCTACGGTCAATCAATAATCATTTTGTGTGTCTACTTAGTCCCTTCAAAAAGTGTGTGCAGTGGATCTTAAACAAGGGATTAAAATTCAGACCCAGACCTTTTTTTTTTTTTGCGAGACAGATTTACTAATAGTTAAGATGGCTGACTATTTATGATTTTAAAAAAAAAATTTTTTGGTTCACCTTTTCTGTTTTTCTTTCTTTCTTTGTCGTTCGTGCCTTTTATTTAAGATTCATGAATTGACTTGTGCCTCCTGCATTCCAGGACTGCTTGTAAGGTAATGGACTGTTTAAAGTTTGATTTGTATGTTTTGTATCAATTTACGTTAATTGTTTAAATTTGATTCAACATCGCTTTCTCCCATATATCAAATTTTGGTTAACTTTTATCAATAATTTTTGCTCGTATACTCATATTTACCATCTTTTTATTTATTTATTTATTATTTTTTTTTGTCTTTTAACCCTGTAGTCTCCACACAGTCCAGTTGGATGTGACCAATGCCAAGGAAATTGAGGCAGTGACGGAGTACATTAAAGTCATGGTCAAAGATGAAGGTAAGCATTTTTACTGGTAAAATGATGATTATTATATTGGTGATGCTGATGATGATAATAATAATGATAATGGTGGTGATGATGGTAAAAAATGGCAAGGGTACTGATAACAATAAAAATACCCAATTTTCATATAGGTTTTAAGGATAAAAAAAATTAGTTATACTGCATGTCTAAAACCTTTTGTTTGACTTAACAAATAAATTTTCTTAAAACTTAAAACCTTTCAAATGGGATATAGTTCTGTTTGGGTAGTCTTTATTCTCTTTGTATATCTATAATTTATTTTTCATTTTTCTATTCAAGTTCGTTTTTTAACAATTACATTGAAATGTATTGTAGTTCATTTTTTCACAATTATTAGCACTGTTTCCAATTTTACTGCCTAGACTAGACTATCTTTATGCCAGCATCTCTTTGTTTTGTTTTTTTTAAATGCCCTTTTGCTTTGCATTATAAGAGTCACAAGGCACAAGGGACATTTGACTAATATAGATATACCATCAAACAGACTCTAAAATAAAAAAAAAACAAAACAAACTATGCCTTTTTGCCACGGCATCGTTAGATACTGTAGCATGGGCATCCATTAAGATATATAACCCATCAAACAAGATGTTTGATGTCAACAGGAATCACCCATGTTTTCCAAAGTAAAAAAAGAAAAATTAAAAAAAACAAAAGCATAATTCATACACTTTAAAAAAAATTTTTGATACCCATTTTTTTCCATTCCTCACTATACAGGTCTGTGGGGTCTTGTGAACAACGCAGGTGTTTGGTGTTTCGCTGATCTCGGAATGACCTCGGAGAAAGTGTTCCGAAAGGTGATGGAGGTGAATCTGTTTGGGGCAGTCAGAGTGACCCAGGCTGTCTTACCCATGATTAAACAGTGCAAGGGTAGGGTTGTCAATGTGTCAAGTCTGCTAGGTGAGTTGTCCTCGGGTTTATTTTGGATCAAAATATTTAGAATTAACACCCATTTCAACTCATTTGGGTTATGAAAATAGGACGCTTAAGTTTAAATGTCCATATTTAATTGTTATTGAAACTCTGAGGTTGCAAGAAACAATCCCAGTGTCTCCAGTGTGATTCGAATCTACGACATTTCTGTTCAAAGATAAGTAACTTTAAACCACTACACCATCAGATGGTCTAATTTTCTCTTTGTTTTTTGTTTTTTACTCAGAATTTTAAAAAATCAGTATTGTTTTTTGGGGTTTTTTATTTGGAGGGGGGGGGGGGAAGAGTATATTAAACTTACTTACTTACTTATCCGAACCAGCGACCACCTGAGCTCTAGCCCTTCGGTCTTGTGCCATGACGTAGAAGTTAGACGTCTTTTGTAGTTGTTCCAGGTGACTATAAAGTGTGTTACTGATGCTTGGATTTGGTGGGAGGAATGTGCATCTCAGATCTTCAAGAGGTTGACATTCAAGCAAGTGTTGTGTTACTGTTTCATTAGGGTGTTGACATAGGGGGCAGGAGGGGGATGTGTCTTTTGTAATTTTGCTTAAATGGTTGTTGAGTGGTATGTGTTGTGTTCTTAGTTGAAAGATGATGCTTTGCTGGTGTCTTCTGAGCTTATTTAGGCAATCAGTCTTTACAGGAGTGGTCATATGGGAAAACATACATCTACCCGTGGTGCTCATTGCCCAACTGTTCATCCATTCTTCTCTCGTATTTGTTTTGATTATTTGTTTCGCTGTGTCTAAGGATACTGGAAATGATGGTTGTAAAAGTGTTGATCCGAGTCTGGCTAGTCTGTCTGCATTGTCATTTCCTGGTATATTTGAATGTCCCGGTATCCACTGGAGAGATAAGTCTAGAGTATATTAAACAGAAGTCTAAAGTTTGACAATATTTTGGTATGGTCTTTCATCCATCTGGTTTTCCAACTTTGTATTGATCAGTGCTGATGGTTTTCCTCGGGTCCACGGAAATCATGCGATTTTTTGTGATAGAGGAGGAATTTCCTCCTCTTAAATAATTACATTTCCCCAATCAAATGTACTGGCAGTGAGAGACTTGATGTGTGGTGGAACAAATAGATGCAGTTTCCCACTCTTCAGAACTTAACTAGTATCAATTGTCATCTCAACTGCCCTAAAAATGGGTGTAAGTGCTATAACAGATAAGGCTAAAGGTAATCGTTCAAAATTCTCCTCCTTTTTCACATTTTATCACCATTAACACTGATTGATTGCATTTATAATAATAATTTTGATCCCTTCAAGACAAATATTGAACAAGCTATCATCTTGTTACAGGTCGAGTGTCAATGGAAGGCTGTGGAGCATACAGTATGTCCAAACACGCCTTGGTGGCTTACAGCAACACGCTACGCATGGAGATGACGAAGTGGGGGGTTCATGTGTCCCTGGTTGAACCCACTGGGTTCCTTACAGGTAGATTTGATATCTTGTTTATAATACTAGACTGATACTGATAGAAGCTGTGGACGGTAAAAAGTAATAAACAAAAATGAACATAACAGCTTTAAAAAAAAAGAACAAAATACCAAACATGGAACGTTTCGTGTTTGGTATTTTGTTCTTTTTTTAACCTGTTATATTCATTTTAGTTTATTACTTTTTATCTAGTTGTTTATTCGCTTTTAAATTTGCTGGTATTTTTTTTTTTTAACTTCCGGGCAATGATAATATACTATATATATATATATATATATATATATATATATATATATATATATATATAGCACCAATCCTGCATTGCCGCATCTCTAGGTCCATATTGACAAGAGGGGAAATCATTCATGATACACATAACAATTACACTTTTAAAGGGCCCATATAGCAGGAGTTTGTTCTGGTTCCTATAGCTTTAAATGGGTATTGGCAAATGCTTTAAGCCTTTAATAAGACACTCATTAGGTTAGTAAAAATCTCAATTGCCCTCTGAATCAATCTTGGTCACTTTGCCTGAGAAGCATCTCACCAGAACAACTAGACATACAACAAAATCCACATATTCGAAGAAAAACCCACTCGAAAACACTAAAACACCATTGATTGGATTTTTGTTAAATTCAGATGTTTTCAAGTATTCATTTGCACTCCGCACTATCAAAGAATGGCACGCTCTTCCACAATCATGTGTGAACACAACAGATTTAGACACCTTCAAGCAAAGATTATCAAACTAATTCAGCCTAAACACAATTAATGGCTGTCACATTCAACAACTCTCTCTGCCCTCGATTACAAATACTCAGAATTGAGTCGACTTTGATTAACATTCAGCATGCACTTTACCATCTGAGCTATTAATACCCCCTAAGTAGATACTATTGCTAACTAAAACATACGATAATTATTTTTTAAAATTATGATAATAAATTAAGGTAAAATAACTCAAATGAAGAGAATCAAAACCAAACAAGTAACGTGTCAGCCTTTGGTCGTAATAAAGGTAACAACAGCTGGTAAAATACTGTAAAAGTGTTTTACTTTGTTCTATTAAATAATTTCAAACAAATTTTGACAAAAATCTGATCTTAAGATCTTGATGTTCCGATCTTTTGTTCGACACAGGCAATATGCAAGAGCACATGTTGAGGCGTACGAAAGAGGAAGTTTGGTCATCTTTAGATGAGGAATCACAAAAGGTTGGTTTTCCAGTATTTTTCATTTGATATTTCAAGGGGCAGTTTTTACTTGGACTAGACGAAATGAAATAAAATATGTTGATCATAATGGAATTGATGATAACGATGATAGTAATAATGATATAATTATAAATATTACTTTTGAATAGTAATAGTAATATTAATAATAATAATGATGATGTTGGCAGTAGATTATAGTAATTATAACAATAATAACAGAAGTAATGATGATAATAATATATCGCAACAGTACATTTTTTTAGTCTAACTGACAGTTGTTGAAAACATTGTTTTAAAACTGGAAATGTGAAACTGTCAGCTACAACACCAGTGAAATAAAAGATTTTAATGTGCAATGCTCCAACTGCCCTCTCTGCTATGGTCTTATATCAGGATTGAATAACATTGTAGTTCAACTATGCATTTTTACTAATTCCTAGGTTTATGGCAAGCCATACATTGACTCTGCCTACACCCACATATTGATGTCAGCCCAACGTTACCCCAAAGATCTCACTCCCGTCATCCGTTGTCTGCGAAGTGGGCTGCTATCCATCAGACCTCGAGAACGCTATCCGTGCGGCACTGGAGCGGAGTTACTCATCTGCTTGTACCCCTTACTTCCTGTGTGGGTGGGCGACTGGGTATCCAGTAGCATCAACATTTTGCCTCGACAGTTGCGACCACAATCTCTCAGCTGATAGTGTGTGTATGTATATGTACGTATATATATGTATATGTATGGCTACGTCAATGTCATTAACCATTTCGTGTCATTCATTTTACCACTCGTCATGAAACTTGAATAATGTGGAGAAGGAATTAAGATGTGATGTAAATATGGATAAATAATGTTGAAGCAATGCAGTAGCGAATAAAGCAGAGATGAATAGGCAAAGACGAAATCTTTTGAAAAAATAAGTCGGAGCAATCAATTTGAGTCCTCAGAATTTATTTTTCTTTTGATAAAATTTACTCAGTTTCCCATTATAGCTGGATTAAATAACACTTTAAAAAGCCTTAAAATTATGTTGTCTGGCATCAAAACTTCCATTTTCAATAAGTTTTAATGACTTAGACACGCTCATGCTGTTCGGAATTTGGAGGCAAAACTTCGTACTCGTAGGTATATCGGAGCTGTTTCTCTTTTGCTTTATTTGATTCTGACAATTCTGTACCATTTTTTTTTTCCACCCTTAGTCTTTGGAAATTTCAACTGTGTACAATAATGATAATGATATTCTAATTTCTCTCAATCCATTTGTGTTGATTGTTGTTCGTATAGTACCTTGACAGTCTAAGATGAAGCATGTGACTTAGAATGAGCCATTTTGCCAGTTAATTGCCGTTCTCTGGACAGGCGAGTATTTAAAGATTTGGCCAGGAAACTCGTCCACCAAATATCGGATCGATTTAAATGACCCTCATTTTAGAAAGAAAAAAAGGGGTTTTTTTTTGTCAAGATGAAGGTCATTTAAATCGATCTATATTTGCAGAACGAGTTATTTGGTCAAATTTTTAATACACGTCTGTCCAGAGAATGGCAGTTAAATGGTATATGATTGAAGTTAAAGAATTTTACCCAGCTGGTTAAAAGAAATAAAAATTTGAAGAGTGATTTTCCAAAACTCGTTATTCCAGTTTTTCTGATTTTGAGATATTTTTCAGGATTATTTCCCCTGGAATGTCTCTTTGGGTCCTATTATTTTATTGTACATAAATGTCAAACTTGTATCAATTTAAGGAAATTCTCGTCGTCATTTAATTCTTAAAATAAAGTTTTCTAATATAGCTCATGGAGGGAAGATATCGAAAAGTGGAAAAATGGATTTAACTTGTTTTTGGAAAACCAATTTTCAATTGTTTCGAGCATCAATATAGGTTTTAGATGTCTTTTTTTCAAAGACGTTAGGGTTACTATATGAAAGACGGAATTTATGTAGAGTTTGTAATGAGAAAGGTTATATATTTTATCCTATCTGTTAAGCATTGCTGTTGGCTACAGTCCCCTTGTATGTAAAGTGCTTTGTGCAAAATTAAGTATTGTGCGGCTATGTGGTCTAGTGGTATGACACTTGCTTTTGGATCAGAAGGTCCTGGATTCAAGCCTGGCTCTGTGCATAGTTGAGTCCTTGGAAAAGGCTCCTTACTCAAATTCTCTCACCGTACTCAGGTGTAAAATGAGTGCCTGGCTGTTAACAGCAGTGTCTCTGTTGGAAATATAAATGTAATATCGCCTAATAGGCGTCATATCTCGTTCTTTGTGTTTCATGTTGCTGTTGGTCAGTGACCGCTTGTAAAGCGCTTTGAGCATGTTTAGAGGATATTGCGCAATATAGAAGTTCAAGTTTAGTGGATATTGTCCTATATGAATGCTCCAGTTTGTTTGACAGATCAGCAGCTTTATTGGGGTATGAACCAGTAGGTGTGTGACTTTGTGATCTAGCGTCATGACACTTGAAAGCCCTCAACTCTCTAGGTCTCTGGTTAGAGTCCCACTTTGGGCAGCACAAAGTCGAATCTTTGGAAAATGGCTCTTTACTTGTATTCTATCACTACACCCACCCAGGTGCAAATTGAGTAAGAACATTTTGTCTGTCCCAAAAAAATTGCAAATTTCACCTTTCAGGTGCCATGTTAAGTTTTGTTGTTGGTTTGGAACCCCTTGTAAAGACTCTTAGCACATTAACCCTCTCCTTACCAGCCATTGTCAGAATTTCCCCCAAAACTTCACACCCATCCAATACATAAACAGACATTGTCTAACTCAAACAGAAAAGCAACACGCAAATTCTATATATAATATTGTTCGACAATATGAGCTCTATTACAAATGTCAAAGTTTTTATAGCAAAAAGAAATGAAATCTGGATGAGAAAAGTGACAGTTGCATCTTAACAAATGTGACGATTTTCCAATAGGTGGTAAGGAGAGGGTTAAGCGGATATTGCGTTACGTATGATAGAAGCTCAAGCTTGTTTTGGGTTGTATTGTGTTGTTTTTTTTTTAATTTTATTTTATTTTATTTTATTTTTTTTTTTTGTTCTTGTTTTTAGAGGGAAGGGGTCAACAGCTCAGAATTCCTCGCTTGTTTTTCTTTTCTTTTTCTTTTTCTTTTCTTTTTAAGAATGTCTTTGTCACAGATAACAATCGATGTGCCATGATTTTGTGTTTGATTTGAAATAATCATATTGTAAGAAGGCCAGAAAGTTTTTCACGTCAAATTTTGATGACCTCCACAATCTGTCAAAACTCATTGAATCAGATACTTCTTTAAGGAAGAATTTTAGACAGTTCGGAGGTCGTCTTCATTTATTTTCCATATTTCTGGCCAGAATGAGAAAGGGCATCCTAGCAGTGTGCAGTAATTTTGTTCATGGGAAATCCCTTTCAAAATAATGTTATTATTATGCGTGTTACATTTTTGTTATGATTTGATCATTGATTTTTCTTTATTTTTTTTCATTTACAAGTGGCTTACTGATACATAAGTATATTTAATGTTAGAAGCAGGAGCTAAGATTTTCACCACTTTCTTGCATTTATTGTATATATGGGCTGTAAACCAAGAGTTTTTGGCAAGTTTTTTTTTTTTCTATTTTCAGGGTTGCTGATTATCCGTAAAATTTTCATTTGCATACATTTGAAGAGTTTAATTAGTTATACATAGAACAGAAATTTTTTTAAAACATAAAACAAATAGTTTAGAAATTCCTTAATCAGTAAACCCTGGCTTTTGTATGCATGTGGTTTTGAGATGAATATTAATAGTGGGTTGACTAAGATTTTTATACATGGTATTTTTGAAATTGATATTTAGTATATATATATGTAAAACATTTCAAGTATAATTATGATCAACTTCTACAATATTGTTTCAAGCGTTAGCTCTCATCATCTCATTATATATATATATACATGTGGTATATATTTTCGCTTGATAATGCTGGAGATGTGTGTTTGAGATTTGATTTGGCTGTGATATTAATATGAGATTGATAGTAATGAAGAGAATGATAATAGGACAAAGATTTATTATTTTTAATATTGTATTATTCCATACCTAGACTCACATCTATTTTCCCCCCCACCCGAAACATCTGTCATTATTGTGAAGCTAAAGTTTACAATAGTGTTATAAGTTATAATTTAACATGATAAAACCATTGGCCCGTTTTTCATATGAAAATTTTACATAAATTTGGTATAATGGTTTGACTGGAAGAAGGGAAGTGGGGTGGGGGGGGGGGGGTTGGAGATCAGGACATAAGTTTCTGCACCCCATCTGCAATTTCAAGAGTACAAAGGATAATACTGTATTATTTGAAATTATTTTTTTTTCTGTGGTATTTTATGATATTGAAAGGATATTCATGTATATTATTTTGCATTTGGTGTAAATATGATTTCGTGTCATCGTATTGGGGCTTGAGATTTTTATTTGATATTTGTATAAAAATCAGTGTCTACAGATTTTTTTAAGCCAAATTTGGAAACCTTTCCCTCCAGATTAAGAGAGAGAGAGAGGGGGGGGGGGGGACGAAATGTTTAGAGGAAAATGATTGAAAAGCTGTTATTTTTGGAAGAAATAATAATAATAATAATATAATGAATTTATATAGCGCCTAGTTCCAATTAAGATTACTCACTGGCGTGTTACATCAACACATCATATATCAGACACAAATATAGCACAGACATCTTAAAAACCACATAAATACGATGTTAAAATAATATATTATAATAAAATACATGCAAAAGAGTCCAAATTATATACCCTACAGAAAAGCTCAGTTTTTAACCATTTTCTAAATGTAAGTGGATTTTCACTATATTTAGTCTCAATACTGATGGAGTCTGATAAATACAAATGAATTTGTGGCCCATCTGAATTACTTAAGATTAATGTGAACGCATTTTAATGTGATCATTTATAGACATGGAAATACAAATTATGGCACATACTGTGTCTTCTATCCCCTTATATCTGTTTTCCAACATACTTTCTGTCTTTGTCTTGGCATGAGATTACTTGGTTTTGTCCTGGCCCTGGCCAGAGTCCTAGATGGGAGGGAAACAGACAAATGCATAGTTATTGTTTTGGGAGATGATATTTTTTCCTTGTAAATCATCTCTCTGTAATGTATTATTGTTATTTTAATGTATAATGTAGGCATTTGAGTGTATTCCTCTTTGTTGGATTTTGTGCTTGTGTCTGGATGAGACTTATAGGTGATCTCAAACTGGGTGCATTGGTGGTATGCTCTTGGAATCTACATCTGATCCCTATTTGTTCCCAGTTCCCGTTTGTCTTACTTTTTCTTGGGTGCTTTAATTGTAATTCTAGAACTTTTTACTGTCCCATTTTCTTCCTTTTTACTGGCGCTGCTATAACCTAAATGTGTTGCAAGCGCCGTAAAACCCTTAAAAAACAAAACAAAAATACAATTTATGCATTTTGGGTTGATGCTGATTTTTCCCCTAGAAATTCTGATATATATCTTTTTGTTTCGTAGAATTTGCAATTTTTTTTGTTTGTAACTAGTGGCAGATTTGGTTTGGTATTAGTTCAAGGCATCAGAATTTGATATTTGTCTTTTCTCCATGTTTTTTTTTCTGTCCTATCACTGTATTACTCATTAATTGACTTTGTAAATGTTTATATTATAATTTAATTTTTTTAAGATCCTGATTTTTAAAACTTCTTATCAGAGGAAAATCTGTGAAAATATTTTTGTTTGGGTTGATAAGAGGCAGTATTCTGACCATCACCATATAATAAATGCACCTATAATTCAGATTCACAACAAAACAAAACAAAAATCGATTCCATTGAAACCTTATGTCTGAGCCCTATGGTGTTTTGAATTTGATCAATTGTGTAATATCTACATCTCTTTATAGTTTTATTTATTTATTTATTTATTTATTTATTTATTTATTCATTTATTTTATTTTTTGTTTGTTTTGGCGATAGCATATCGCAGTACCAGACATTCCTTGGATAAAAACTGTGTTTGTAGGTAAATGTTTTTATGCTTGGTTGTATGAATCTATATACAATCAGTTAAATCTCTCGAGTTAATGGGTGGGATTCCTGACCTCCCATAGTGGGCAGGCAGGTACTTGCTGTGCCTTCTATCCTCCTGTATCTGTTTTCCAATTGCTTTCTGCTGGGTGGGGTCCTGACCTCCCATAGTGGGCAGGAAGGTACTTGCTGTGTCTTCTGTCCTCCTGTATCTGTTTTCCAATTGCTTTCTGTCTTTGTCTTGGAATGAGATTACTTAGTTTTGTCCTGACCCTGGCCGGAGTCCTTGGCTGGAAGGGAAACAGTCAAATGTATAGTCATAGTTTTGGGAGATGATATTTTTTTCCCTTGTAAATCATCTACTCTGTTATGTACTGATATTTTTGAAATTCTTAACATATGATTTGTAAACATTTGAGTGTATTCCTCTTAGTGGGATCTTGTGATAGTGTCTGGGTGAGACTTTTAGGTGATCTCAAACTAACTACACTGATAATGTGCTCTTGGAATCTACATCTTTTCCCTATTTGAACCATTTCACCTATGTCTTACTTTTTCCTCAAATCCTTTTAATCCTACACATCTAGAATGTTTTTATTATCCTATTTTCTTCCTTTTTACCGGCGCTGATATGACCTAAATGTGTTGAAAGCGCTGTGAAAACCCTTAAAAACAAACATACATCCCTCGAGTTCACCATTGTCAAAAATTCGATTTTCCATTCATATGAACTCGAGAGAGTCAAAGGACAAGTGGGCTGTCCCGTAATATAAAATAAGCTTTTCCAAAAGTTATTTGGATGCCATTTTTTTTCATTATATTAAATTCTTTTATTTGAAGAGCATTCACTTAAAATTAAAAGGGGTTAATATGAAACACTGAAATTGTGTTATGAATTAAACTTATCGCAGGCCTTTGTAAAAAAAAAAAAAAACAAGTGAGAGAAAGTGAACATACGAGTTTTGAAAAATTATAGGCCGGCTAACCCGCTTATGAAGTAATGCCTGTTATGCGCAGTGGCAGATATTATTATAAAAGTCTTAGTACAAAATCTGGCATCTAACAAATGACTTGTTTTGTAAGAAATGGAAAGCTCATGCTGTATGGGTGAAATTGTGGAATTTGCTATGTAAATTGTAAATGTGCTTGTTAATGGGGATTTATAAATGTGCTTATTAATGGGGATTTATAACTATGCTTATTAATGGGGATTTATAAATGTGCTTATTAATGGGGATTTATAAATGTGCTTATTAATTGGGATTTATAAATATGCTTATTAATGGGGATTTATAAATGTGCTTATTAATGGGGATTTATAAATAGTCTTATGCTGCTGTGTCTGGAAATTTAAATCGTCTGTCGTGTGGGTTACTGTGGGACATTCTTATTTATCTGGTCTGTATTAGTATTAGATTTGCTCTACAACATTTTTAAAAGTTTGGGTTTGTGGAGAAAGAAAATATAGAATAATATCATTGGATGATTAATCTTAGTATTTTTTTATTGATCAAAATATTTTTGTATTGAACGTCCAGCATGTTGCAGATAATTGTTATTTTTATTATTATTATTTGGCATGTTGTTTATATTTATGTATATAGACATAAAGATTTTAGTCCTTCTTGCATTTATCTTTACACCGCACACGTTCAGCAGACTTTTGTATTTCATAGTGCTTACTGGTTTATTGCATTTTTGTAAGACAGGGGGAGGGGAGGGGGGTTGGGTTGTTTTTTTATTTTTGGCTTTTTTATATTATTATTTTTGTTATTTGTTAACACACACACACACACACACACATATATATATATATATATATATATATATATATATATATATATATATATATATATATATTGCGAGTGCCAATATTTCTTTTGTTTGATTCTTGTTATATATAGATTTTACAATGATCAAAATTAGATGTAGTGGATGCGATTAAAATTTTTTTTGACTCTGGGGGTGAATGGGTAAAACGTTCAGTTTTTTCCTCTATATGTTGCTGAAAGAAACTTAGAAAGCAGAACGAAAGGAGAATATGGCATCCGTTGTAACTCTAAGTCAAAATCTTTTGCATAATCAATTACTGGATGCTGGATGGGGTTCCTGACCTCCCATAGTGGGCAGGGAGGCACTTACTGGTGTCTTCTATCCCCCTATATCTGTTTTCCAACTTGCTTTCTGTCTTTGTCTTGGAATGAGATTACTTGGTTTTGTCCTGGCCCTGGCTGGGAGGGAAACAGTCAAATGTTAGTTAGTTTTGGGAGATGATATCTTTTTCCTTGTAAATCATCTCTCTGTTATGCACTGTATTGTGTTTTGTTTATGTATTGTATATGATTTGTAAACAATTGGTTTTGTCCTGACCCTGGTCGGGGTCCTGGCTGGGAGGGAAACAGTCAAATGCATAGTTTTTGTTTTGGGAGATGATATTTTTTTCCTTGTAAATCATCTCTCTGTTATGTATTATTATTTTTGTTATAATTTATAATGTAAGCATTTGAGTGTGCTCCACTGGGTGGGGTTCCGACCTCCCATAGTGGGCAGGGAGGTCCTTACTGTGTCTTCTATCCCCCTGTACCTGCTTTTCAATTGTTTCCTGTCATTGTCTTGGAATGAGATTACTTGTTTTGTCCTCATCCTTGCCGAGTTCCTTGGCTGGGAGGGAAACAGTCGAATGTATAGTTATAGTTTTGGGAGATGATATTTTTTTCCTTGTAAATCATCTCTCTGTTATGCATTGTATTATGTTTAGTTTACATATTATATTATAGGATTGGTAAACATTTGAGTGTATTCCTCTTAGTGGGGACCTGTGCTTGTGTCTGGATGAGATTTTTAGGTGATCTCAAACTAAGTACATTGGTGGTATGCTGTTGGAATCTACACCTGTTCCCTATTTGAACCAATTCCCCTTTGTCTTACCTTTTCTTTTGTGCTTTAATTGTAATTCTAGAACTTTTTACTATCCCATTTTCTTCCTTTTTACTGGCGCTGATATGACCTTAATGTGTTGCAAGCGCCGTAAAACCCTTAAAAACAAACAACAGTGTGCTCCTCTTAGTTGGGGCCGTGCTTGTGTCCAGATGAGATTTATTGGTGATCTCAAACTAAGTACATTGATGGTATGCTCTTGGAATCTACACCTGATCCCTATTTGTTCCCAGTTCCCCTTTGTCTTACTTTTTCTTGGATGCTTTAATTGTAATTCTAGAACTTTTTACTATCCCACTTTCTTCCTTTTAGTGGCACTGATATAACCTAAATGTGTTGCAAGCGCCGTAAAACCCTTAAAAACAAACAAACAAACGACAAACAATTACTGGATGAGAGGCAATGATTTCAAAATCCTGGCCCCCTCCCCACCATTGTGTTCTTGGGACAGGCACTTCACACACATTACCCCACTTGGTATGAAGTAGTGCCTGCTATGTACAGTGGCAGATATTATAAAAATGTTAGTACAAAAGCTGGCATGTAACAAATGACTTGTTTTGTTTGAAATGGAAAGCTCATGCTGTATGGTGAAATTGTGTATGTGCACATTAATGGGGTTTTATAAGTGTGCACATTAATGGGTATTATGCACATTAATGTGGATTCATTTTTCAAACAGTACTAGTCAGGGCTAGTTTTGTTTGTCCCATGTCAGAGAGTTTTGAAATACGTTGCTTGTGGAAGGATACGGAAACGATGATCACCTGAGTCAGTGGATTCTATATCGATTCACAAACCTGCTATATCTTCTCTCTTATTCATTCCATTTTACCTTTTTCTGCATATGGGTTCGCATACTTGTGCTGAAAAATGAGACTAATTGGTTTGACCTTGGCCTTGCCGGGAGTCTTTTGTTCAGGAGTAATCATTCTGATGTAAGAAATGATTTTTTTCTTTTTCCTTGTATGTCGATTGTCTACATTTAATGTATTATTTCTTTGATTGAGATGTACTTTGTGGCAATCTGATTGAACCCTTCTTGATAGGATCCTGTGCTAGCCTCTTGGTGCTCTAAGAGCCTGTGTGGGGGTCTTCTGACCTCCCATGGTGGGTAGGAGGTCGCTCGCTGTTTCTTCTACTTCCTCCATATCGGTTTTCCTTTTCCATGCTGCTCTCTATCTTTGTTCTTGATTGAGATTGCTCAGCTTTTTTCCATGTCCTGGCGAGTTATCCTGAGTTTCTTGTAAATCACTTCTCTGTTACAGTCATGTTCTGTTTTATAGTTTTGAATACTGTATGTTGTATTTTGTAAACATTTGAGTGTATTCATTATATATAGCAGGAATCTTAGCTTGTGCCTGGATGGGGGAGTTCATTGGTAATGTCAAAATTTGCACATCGATGGCTTGCTCATGGAATCTTCTTTTCCCTATTTGAACCAGTTCTCTTTGTCTTTCTTTTTCTTTGGTGCTTTTAGCTTCATATCTCCAACTTTCCTCTATCGTCTTCCTTTTTATGGCGTTTAAATGACCAAATAGTGTTGCAAGCGCGTTATACCCCTAAAAACAAGAAACAAACAAACTCTATAATTGTTTATTGTGTTCTGTGTCTGCTTTCTCTTGGATGGCGTGGCAATACAATCTTTCATCTTTTAACTTTTTTTCTCACTTTCCTGACTTTCCAGCTGCTGATTTTCTTTATATTTACGGAATTCAGTAATTTAAATAATATCCGTACATTTTTCAATCACTGGGCGAGCAGAAGTCAAAGCTTTTGGAAGATGCGCAGATAAGATAACGAACATCCATCCATCGAGCACCAGGATACAAGTCTATTAAATTAAAATCACATTTGACCTATTATTTTCCTGAACTATAATGCCAAGTCATGTATCGAAAAGTTAGTAAATATTGTCTTTTTACTAGAGTCCAGTCTGGGTGGGGACCCTGACCTCCCATAGCGGGCAGGGAGGTCCATACTGTGTCTTCTATCCCCTTATATCTGTTTTCCAACATGCTTTCTGTCTTTGTCTTGAAATGAGGTGACTTGATTTTGTCCTGGCCCTGGTTGGAGTCTTGGCTGGGAGGGGAATGGTCAAATGCAAAGTTATTGTTTTGGGAGATGATGTTTTTTTCCTTGTAAATCATCTCTCTGTTTTGTATTATTATATTTGTTATTTTAGTGTATAATGTAAGCATTTGAGTGTATTCCTCTCTGTTGGATTTTGTGCTTGTGTCCGGATGAGACTTATAGGTGATCTCAAACTAAGTACATTGGTGGTATGCTCTTGGAATCTACATCTGATCCCTATTTGTTCCCGGTTCCCCTTTGTCTTACCTTTTCTTGGGTGCTTTAGTATCCCATTTTCTTCCTTTTTACTGGCGCTGATATGACCTAAATGTGTTGCAAGCGCCGTAAAACCCTTAAAAATAAACACAAACTAGAGTCCAGTGTATAGACAGGGGTCAGTTGATGTGTTTGTGTATAAGTTCAGTAAATTTTTGCTCCCTGAATTGGCAACCCTGTTTAAAATGTCGCAAGATTGTAAAACATTTAAAAACAGACAACCCTATTAAATGTGTCAATATAAACTTTTTACAGCATTTCTTTTACAAAAGATTTTTTTTTTTATTTAGCAATTCAAAGTTATTTGAAAAATTAAATTGGCTACCCAATTTTACTATAAGTATGTAAGTATTTCTAAGTGCCTCCAGCACAAATTATTATAACGTTTCACTTTAAATACTTAATGTTATTTTATCATGTCCATTTGATATACTAGGCTGTTACAAAAGGTCATTTTTGGAATATTTGATCACCCTTTAAGAAGCTGCTTCAGCTATTTTTTGTTGTTACATTTTGTTTAGTCTCTCAAAAACTTACGAAACCAACAATGTTGTATGGCTAATTGTTTGTTTTGTTTTTTTTTGGGTGTTTTTTTTTTTTTTTGGTTGTTTTTTTTAATTTATCTTTTTTTTTTTTTTAGTTTATTTATCTTTTTTTCTGTTTTATACAGATTTGTGATTCGTTGGTATGACATTTGATTGGCGACTTGCAGGTCTAACATTCAAGTCCCACTTTGGGTTTTGTAAAATAGGAGTCCTTGGAAAAGGCTCTCTAATCATATTTTATCACCTTATTCTGTTGTAAAATGAGTACCTGGCTGGCAATTGTCTTGTCTTTATCAGTAAAGATTTATTATTAAATTGAGCTTTAAATCGAGTTTTTATGTAGCGCAATATCCACTAAATGTGCTCAAAGCGCTTTACAAGGGGTCCCTGACCAACAGCAACATGCAACATGTAGAACGAAACATCACTCCTGTTAGGCGATATTACAATTTTTGTCGGACAGAGACAACGCTGTCAACGGTCAGGTACTCATTTTACACCTGAGTACGGTGCGAGAATGTGAGTAAAGAGCCTTTTCCAATGACTCAACTATGCGCCGAGCGAAGCGAGTCTCAAATCCAGGACCTTCCAATCCGAAAGCGAGTGTCATACCACAAGACCACATAGCCGCACATTATAATAGTGTCCCACAGGCATCATGTCTCATCTTACTCTTACATATTACACCATTGCTGAGGCAGATGAGGAATTATTTCCTCCAATCAAATGTGTACTGGCAGTGAGAAGACTTGATGTGTGGTGGAACAACTAGATGCAGATTCTCACAGCTAGAGTAAATGATAGTTAAATATCTCAATTACTCTAAAATTGGGGGTTAGTGCAGCTACAATGGGGCTCAAAGGTAAAGGCAATCATTCAAAGTGTTTCTCCTTTTTTATTTTTTTTTTTTGCTTTTTGCCACTATTTGCCACTATCAGCGCTGTTCTTGGCTTTGGAAAATCACCCGCACACCCCACTCCCCTCATTAAATGTTATGAACACATTTAATGGATTCTGAGCAATATGCGGCTATGTGGTCTTGAGGTATGACACTCGCTTTTGGATTGGAAGGTCCTGGGTTCGAGCCTTGTTCGGCACATAGTTGAGTCCTTGGAAAAGTCTCTTTACTCACATTCTCTCACCGTACTCGGGTGTAAAATGAGGACCTACTGTTAACAACGTTGTCTCTGTCCGAAAAAATTGTAAACAGGCGTCATGACACGTCCTACATGTTAAGTGTTGCTGTTGGCCAGGGGTCCCTTGTAAGCGCTTTGAGCACGTTTAGTGGAGATTGCACTTTAGAAAAGCTCAATTTAAATTCTCACTTCTTTTTTTTCAAACGATGCAAAAATGACCTTTTATCATCACATCACAGTCCAGCACACACATTCCTAATAATAATTTTAAAACATAAATTGATCAGCAGAAGTGTTCAGACAAATAAAGTGTATGGAATATCTACGTGTTGTATGAATCGTTTCTTTTTTAAATATAATGAAATATAAATGAAATTCCCTTTATTCATCCCATAGGGGAAATTTGTCTCTAAGGTCTATTCCAAGGGAAGACTGGAATAACCCAGGCGTCAGCCACAGTCCACAGTGCAGCGCCGCAAATTGAGCTAAGGCGAGGTGAGGTGGCTTGCTCAAGGCCACACAGCGCAGCGGCGGGTAATCGAACTCGGTACCATTCGGGTAGGAAGCAATGGGAATAGAAACAATGATTAGTTCGGGAGAAAAGAATTGAGCATCAGTTGAGGTTTGTTTAACCTGTTAAATGTCGTACCATACTCCTGGGTGGAGTTCCTGACCTCCTATAGTGGGCAGGGAGGCAATTTACTGAGTCTTCTATACCTCAATAGCTGTTTTCCAATTTGCCTTCTGTCTTTGTCTTGAAATGAGACTACTTGTTTTTTTTTTTTTTGTCCTGGCCGTGGCCGAAGTCCTTGCATGGGAGGGAAACAGTCAAATGTGTAGTCATTGTTTTGGGAGATGATATTGTTTTCCATTGTAATTCATCTCTCTGTTATGTAATATTATATTTGTTGTTTTGATTTTATAATGTAAGCTTCTGAGTGTGTTCCTCTTGGATCCTGTGCTCGTGTCTGGATGAGACTTTTAGGTTGTCTATATATAGACGTCAGCAAATACATCATATTGTTCATTCTTAATCTTGTGTAAAATACGTAAATTCACGAAATGAAATTTGTTGATAGGACAGGTATATCCTTTTTGTGTAAAAGTAGTTTAAGTATAGTTGTATATCTCATCGGAATAATTAGCGTTTACTCTTCTTCTTTTTTTCTTCTTTTCTTTTCTTTGTTTTTTTTTTTTAAATCTTTTTTTTTTTTTTACAATCATCACTAGTACATGTTTATACAACCAGCTTTTAAAGAGTAACACTTTGTGTTATGGATAGAATATTATGAAGTTCCTTGGTGGGTAGGGAGGTCACTTTTGCTGTGCCTTCCGTCCCCCTGTATCTATTTTTTTTTCCAAGGGTTGCTTTCCATCCTTGCATTTGACAAACAAACAATTTTGTGTTAAAGTTGTGAATCTTTGTGTGTGTGTGTGCTTTAATACATTTCTTATACTACATTCACGAAAGTATGTGCCCTTTGTTTATGATGAATAGAAATCCTCACTTCTGTGTGTTTGTGAGACATTGAATGATCTCAGGTTTGATCAATTATCGATGTTTTGACTTTTGATTTGTATAACTTCCTTTTGTTTTGATTCTACTCAATCGCTTGCTTGACTTTGGAGAGTTGTGGGCTTGAACTCCAGACCTGTTCCACAACATCTCTGCAGACGTATACAGAATGAATTCTGGGTGGTGTTCCCGACCTCCCGTAGTGGGCAGGGAGGTACTTGTTGTGTCTTCTATCTCCCTTCTTCTATTTATATGCTTTATGTCTTTGTCTTGGAATGAGATTCCCTGGTTTTGTCCTGACCCCGGTCGGAGTTCTTGGCTGGAGGTAGACAGTCGAATGTATAGTTATAGTTTTGGGATATGATATGTTTTCCCTTGTAAATCATCTCTATGTTATGTACTGTTACTTTTTTTATTTTTAACATGATTTCTAAACATTTGAGTGTATTCCTCTGAGTTGGATCTTGTGCTGGTGTCTGGTTGAGACTTTTAAGTGATCACAAAGTGCAATGATAGTGTGCTCTTGGAATCTACGTCTTGTTTCCTATTTGAACCTCTTCCCCTTTTCTTGGGTACTTAATTGTAATTTTAGAACTTTTTACTATCCCATTTTCCTGGGTGGGGATCCTGACCTCCCATAGTGGGCAGGGAGGTACATGCTGTGTCTTCTATCCCCCCATACCCGTTTTCCAATTGTTTCCTGTCATTGTCTTGGAATGAGATTACTTAGTTTTGTCCTGATCCTTTCTGAGTTCCTTGGCTGGGAGGAAAACAGTCGAATGTATAGTACTAATAGTTATAGTTTTGGGAGATGATATTTTTTTCCTTGTAAATCATCTCTCTGTTATGCATTGTATTATGTTTAGTTTACATATTATATTATATGATTGGTAAACATTTCAGTGTATTCCTCTTAGTTGGGACCTGTGCTTGTGTCTGGATGAGACTACCAGGTGATCTCAAACTAAGTACTTTGACGGTGTGCTCTTGGAATCTACATCTGTTCCCTATTTGAACCAATTCCCCTTTGTCTTACCTTTTCTTTTGTGCTTTAATTTTAAGTCTAGAACTTTTTACTATCCCGTTTTCTTCCTTTTTACTGGCGCTGATATGACCTTAATGTGTTGCAAGCGCCGTAAAACCCTTAAAAACAAAAACAATATCCCATTTTCTTCCCTTTTTACTGGCTCTGATGTGACCTAAATGTGTTGCAAGTACCGTAAAACCCTTTTTAATTAATTTTTTAAAAATTTCTCTTTGTTTTGATTCTGCTCAATCGCTTGCTTGACTTTTTGAGTGTTGTGGGCTTGAACTCCAGATCGGTTCCTTACTTCTGTTCCACAACATCTCTGCAGACTTAATACAGAATGAATCGGTCAGTGTAATACTAAACTGCTAGAAGCTGTGGACTGTAAAAAGTAATAAGCAAAAAAAAAAAATTAATAAAACAGCTTGTAAAAAAAATGAAAATACAAAAAAGAACAAAATACCAAACACGGAAGGTTTCGAAGACCGACGGCAGAGAAATATTTGGCACGCCAAGCCAAACGCGACTAACCCACACTGGAGACGGGACTCCGACGACACGGCACTACCGTCCTCTGCCGTCTTCCGGATAAAGACGTCGGGCACGGACAAAACACGAGGAATAAAGAGAAGAGCCGCTAGACCTACCCATACCAAGCACCCGACGTCCTCTGTCGTTTTTGTTTTGTTTTGTTTTTTTGTTTTTTTGTTTTTTTCGAGCTTGGTATGGGAAGGTCAAGCGGCTCTTCTCTTTATTCTTTCTATTTTGTCCGTGCCTGACGTCTTTATCCAGAAGACGGTATTAGTGCTGGGTCGTCGGAGTCAGTCTCCAGTGTGGGTTAGCCCTTACAAACAAAGAAACAAAACATAAGATAGATTTTAGACAGGAGATGCTTCACATCAACTATAAGGAAGATTTTGATATCGCAATATACTTTCTTCTTACACTTACACATTACACGAAATAGTATATTTAATAAGAATGGATAGTATCTAGTGCCACTCACTGCCTTAGTGTGTTATCTTCTGCTTTTGAAGTCAGCATGACGCTTGATAGAATAATACATGATGCTAATTTCATGTTTTGAGTTTTTAAAGATTTTTTATATTTTTTATTTGTTGTTTTTTCAATTTAAATGTATTCTCTACTTTTGTTGACAATTTTTTTTTTAGATCTCGGACTCTAAGCCTCTTAACGCTGCAATTTTCGCTGTTGAGTATAATTTTTTTATGATATATTTTAAAAATATCTTTCATTTCATTATTGTTATTACTATTGTTATTGCTCTTATTATTATTATTATTATTATTATTATTATTATTATTATTATTATTATTATTATTATTATTATTATTATTATTATTATTATTATTATTATCATTATTGTTGTTGTTATTATTATTTTTTTATCATCATCATCATCATCATCATCATCATCATCATCATCATCATGTATTGCCATTATTATTGTTATCTATTAACTATTCGATTCCATATTCTGATTTACATGTAATTATATAATGGTTTACACACGTTGTTGTCTTGTGATACCTGATTGTTCAATGGACAAAAATAAAACTGACTTTCAACAAGATCTACCCCTTTTTTTCTTTTCCTTTTTTTTTTTGGGGGGGGGGGGGGGGTGAGATTACTTGGTTTTGTCCCGGCCCTGGCTGGAGTCATTGGCTGGGAGGGAAATCAAAACGATATTAGCTGGGCGGGGTCTTTTGACCTCCCATGGTGGGCAGAAGGTTATGCTGTGTCTTCCATCCCTCTGTATCTGTTTTCCGAGTTGCTTTCTGTCTGTCTTGAAATGGGTTTATTTAGTTTTGTCCTCTGGGTGGGGTTCCCTACCTCCACAGTGGGCAGGGAGGTACATACCGTGTCTTCTATCCCCTTATATCTGTTTTCCAACATGCTTTCTGTCTTTGTCTTGGTATGAGATTGCTTGGTTTTGTCCCGACCCTGGCCGGAGTCCTTGGCTGGGAGGTGTATAATGTAAGCATTTGAATGTATTCCTCTTTGTTGGATTTTGTGCTTGTGTCCGGATGAGACTTATAGGTGATCTCAAACTAAGTACATTGGTGGTATGCTCTTGGAATCTACATCTGATCCCTATTTGTGTTCCTAGCTCCCCTTTTGTCTTACTTTTTCTTGGGTGCTTTAATTGTAATTCCAGAACTTTTTACTATCCCATTTTCTTCCTTTTTACTGGCGCTGATATAACCTAAATGTGTTGCAAGCGCCGTAAAACCCTTAAAAACAAACAAACAAACATAGCTTTGTCCTAGGCCTGGCTGGAGTCCTTTACTGGGAGGGAAACATGTATAGTTATAGTTTTGGGAGATGATTTTTTCTCCTTGTAAATCATCTCTCTGTTATTAGTTACGTATTCTGTAAACATTTGAGTGGCTTTCTCTTAGTAGTATCCTGTGCTTATGTCTGGATGAGACTTTTAGATGATCTCAAACTAAGTACATTGAAAGTATTCATCTTGCAATCTACATCTGTTCCCTAGTTGAACCAATTCCCCTTTGACTTACTTTTTCTTAGGTGCTTTAATTGTAAAACTAGAATAGTTAGTTAATGCCATTTTCTTCTTTTTACTGGCGCTGATATGACTTAAATGTCTCGCAAGCGCCGTAAAAACCTTATAATCAAAAACAAACAAACCAATATTTGTATCGTGAGATAGGTTATATTCTAAAATGTGCGGCTGTGTGGTCTTGTGGTATGACATTCGCTTTCGGATTGGAAGGTCCTGGGTTCGAGCCTCGCTCGGCGCATAGTTGAGTCCCTGGAAAAGGCTCTTTACTTACATTCTCTCACCATACTCAGATGTAAAATGAGTACCTGAGCGTTAACAGAGTTTGTCTCTGTCGGAGAAAAGTGTAATTTTGCCTAACATGCGTCATATCTCGTTCTATATATTTTGTGTTGCTGTTGGTCAGGGACCTTTTGTAAAGCGTTTTGAGCACGTTTAGTGGATATTGCCCTATATGAAAGCTCAAGTTTTGTTTTGTTTTGGTTTTTATTTTAAGCTGAATTTATAGATGAGACTTGGACGTGCTTCTACAGACCTAGTACCTGCCTACAATTACGAACATTTCGTAGATCTACGATTTTGGGCTCTAACCTGAGAACAATATAAAGATCTTTAATTCTTGAAATCGATGATCTGGTAACAATTTTATTGCCCGTATTTGAGTATGTTCAAGACCTATTGACTGCCTTAGATATATTGGGCTCCAAACATTGTTCCTGTACTCTAGAACATGTCTTATAATAGTTTTAAATAACCAAAGAAACATGCTATTATCCGAATAAGTAAAACTCATGTATATGATTCCCAACATGCGATTAGCTTTAGTTGTACAATCATTAATATGCACATCGAAGTTCAAATGTGGGTCAAAAACAACACCAAGATCCCTTTCAAAATTTGTATCAGGCAAAAAATTTGAATTAGAGTTATCTGAGTAATAGATGTGATTAGGATTTTTCTATCCAACATGCAATACCTTGCACTTGTTGATATTAAATTTTAATTGCCACTTCCTTGACCATTCAAATAGAGAATTAATATCATTCTGAATGATTTCATGCTGATCAGATTCGTTATAAATTTTAGTGTCATCTGCAAACAATCTACATTTTGATATAATGCTATTTGGTAAGTCATTAACATATAATATAAAAGTATTGAACCCAAGACACTTCCTTGAGGCAAACCACTGGTCACACATTTAAAACTTGACATTTCGCCATTTACAACTACCCTCTGCCTTCTATTAGATAGAAAACATTTTATCCAATCATATATCGGCTTTTTATACCATATGATTTTATTTTTTCTGAATAGTCTCTCATGAGGAACAGAATCAAATGTTTACTGAAATCAAAATATATAATATCAATACATTTACCACCATCGATCATGCTGGTAAATTCTTCCATGACATGTAATAATTGAGTTACACAAGAGCGTTTCTCTCTACATCCGTGTTGACAATTACTAAACATTTTGTGATTTTCTAAAAACGTCATGATTCTATCTTTAAGAATGGATCCCATAACTTTACATAAAATACACGTTAAACTAATAGGTCTTTAATTTCCCGGTTCGTTTCTATTTCCTTTTTTTTTTTTGTAAATGGCAGTCACATTGGCTAATTTCCAGTCTTCTGGAATTTCACCCTCTGGTAGAGATTTGTTAAATATAATAGAAAGGGGATGGCTTATTTGTGTGGCAATCTCCTTGAGTAAACGAGTATGAAGGACATCATCCACATGCATTTATTTTCCATATTGACAATTTATTTTAAATAAATATTATATCATATTAATTATTATTATTATTATTATTATATTTTTATATTATTATTTTATTATTATTATTATTATATTATTATATTATTATTATTATTATTATTATTATTATTATTATTATATTATTATTATTATTATTATTATTATTATTATTATTATTATTATTATTATTATTATTATTATTATATTATTATTATTATTATTATTATTATTATTATTATTATTATTTATTATATATATTATTATTATTATTATTATTTTTAATTATTATTATTATTATTATCATTATTATTATCATAGTTTTGTCAATGAATTGAGTAAATGAATTTACTGCCTAATTCAGTCCCTTGGTTGGTGACAAAAGGTTGCAAGATAGAATTGTCATCTAATCCAATTGTTTTGTTTTGACCTGTGCGTATCGGGTGGTGGGGTTTGTGATATTAGCTCACTTCACTAGTACAAACCATAAAAAACACTTGAGATTTTATATAAATCACAATATCAACTATACGGAATCAACGCCCTTTACAAAGGGCCGCCAGCCAACAACAATACTTAGCATTTAAGACGAGACATGAAGCCTGTTAGGCGACATAGCTGTTAATAGACAGGTGCTCATTTTCACCTGAGTACGAGGAGAGAATGTGCTCAGGGCAGGACTCAAGCCCAGGACCGTCCGATCAGAAGGCGAGTTTCATACCACATCAAGCTTTGAGAAATGTTGAGCGTCAAGGTTTCCTTATATTATAGAATAGTTTTCACGTGTTGGAAGACAAAGGAAAATGTAGCTGGATAACATCAACGAATGGACAGGATTGACGCTGTATGAGATGACAGAGAAAGTCAATGACAGAGATGTTGTGAAGGCTGCATCCCCCCTCCCCTCGCCCCCCCCCCCTCCCCCCTCCTACGACCATCCAGTCATGGGAATGAGTGAGTGAGTGATTGTGTTGGATACAACCAGAGGACATATTCGGTGACGAACCCATTTCTTGATAGTAACAAGAAAAAGTCACCAGTTGGTCACAACGATAGGACAGATTTGGTGACAATCCCATTCCTTTGATAGGAGAAAAAAAAAAAAAGAGAAAAAGTCACCGTGTTGGACACGACGATGGGACAGATTCGGTGACAAACACATTCCTCTGATAGGAAAAAGAAAAAGTCACCGTGTTGGACACGACGATGGGACAGATTCGGTGACAAACACATTCCTCTGATAGGAAAAAGAAAAAGTCACCGTGTTGGACACAACGATAGGACATATTTGGTGACAAATACGTTCCCCTGATAGCAAAATAGAAAAAGTCACTTTTTCTCCCTCAGCCAAGGACTCCAATAATGATTGCATGATATCCGTTGGATAAGACTTTGTCTTTCTGAAAATACTTTCCGCCAGGTCAGACACTTAGGTACCCAATCACCGGGAGGCCCGATAGTTCAGTTGGCGTGGCACTTAATTCGCACAAAAAGGTTATGAAGTCGAGAATATTTTTATGATTTTTATGGAAGTTTTTAAAAATGGCGTAATATGTTGTCCATTACAACAATGTTAAATAATTGCGTTCGAATGTCAGACCTGTATATACATATACGTCGGTCACACCACAAGACACATAGACATCAATGATGGCATTAAAGACGTCAAAAATAAGGAAAAAATAGAGGAAGGGGGGGGGGGAATAGTTTATTGGGATTGACTTAGATCAAAAAATACTTCGATATGCCAAGCCAGAAATTTGAGAAATAACACGAAGGACTAAAATATAAACAAACAAATAATGCACAAAATCTACTCGTATCTACCAAAATAAATGTGTTGATATTGTAATGACACGGCAGTGGCGTAGGGGCCCTAATGACAACAATACAATAGTCTATTGAAATCTACCTGGACCAGACTCCACCACGGTGAGATGACAAGCTGTAGTAACGAAAACACACAATCATGTCGTACTGAGAGTAAAGTCAACAAATCAACAGTTTACTGAAATTATTTGTTTCGGAGAACAATGTCGTTAGATGACAAACGTAAACAAGCTTGACCACTTCGCTGGTGTCCAACTAAATCCAGGTCTTTGACATGTTATGACCACCTTGGACACAATAGAACCAACAGCAACACGTAACATGTAGAACGAGACATGACGCCTGTTAGGCGATATTACAACTTTTCACGACTGAGACAACGTTGTTAACCGCCAGGTACTCGTTATACACCTGAGTACGGTGAGAGAATGTGAGTAAAGAGCCGTTTTCAAGGACTCAACTATGCGCCGAGCGAGGCTCGAACCCAGGACTTTCCGATCCGAAACCGAGGTACCACCTGACCACATAGCCGCACATGTCTGACATTTTTGTGACCACCTTGGACACAATATAATCGGATTAATTCACTCCATGGACGGGTCTATTCAAATCATCAAGGGGGGGGGGGGGGTATGAAATTGTTCTGATGTTTGGGGTAGGCAGGGTGGAGATAAAAAGTAATGGTGGTTTAAAAATTCTCTTATTATTTTTAATAGTTCAAAGTGTGAGTACACGAAGCCGAAGCCATGGTTGTGAAACAAGCGACTGTGAGCGATGCCAATAACTGATAACCATTAATAGACAGATAAACGTCAATGGGACGAAAAAAAATGTATTTATATTAAAACAGAGTAACACACATTCACACCTGAGTCTAGGGGAGAAATGATTGTTAAATTACCAACTCACACATTGCATGGTCGTAATAATTGTCATCCTCGGAAAAGGGTAAGAAGAGGGAGGCAGGGTGTGTGTGTGTGGGGGGGGGGGGGGGGGGGGCAAGAGCGAGAGAGAAAAAAAAAAGATAGAGAGAGAGATGAGGAGGAAAAATTAATAGATAAGGAAAATAGTAAGAGAGAGAGAGAGAGAGAGAGAGAGAGAGAGAGAGAGAGAGAGAGAGAGAGAGAGAGAGAGAGAAAAGTAAAAGACAAATAGAGAGAGAGATAAAAGTAATAGAGAGAGAGAAGAGTGAGAGTGAGAGAGAGGTGAGAGAGAGAGAGAGAGAGAGAGAGAGAGAGAGAGAGAGAGAGAGAGAGAGGGTGGATTATACAATTATACCCTTCAGACCACCTCTTTTTTTCCAGCCACGGCCCCCCTCCCCTCCCCCATGAGCATAGAATGTCCCAACTTTCGATGAAGTGTCAAAGGTCACCGATTAGCCATCTCTTTTCCCAGTAACACCTTACGCGTGCCGTATGACGACATTGCCGTCGAGAATCACACCTGGTCACTCAACGGTCACCAGAGATCAATCAGTGGGCGGAGTTATCCAATTATACCCTTCAGGACCACCTTGTTTTCTCCATATTGGTTTCATTGGTCAGTGGGCTACTCTACCACCTTAACATAGAACATTCTATCGTCATTCTCGATTTGAGATTGTCTGTGTACACATCAAGATAGCAAAGTTCCTTTTTACAATTCCAGTCTCTAATATTCATCACCAGTTATTTTATCTCTTGTATTCACTAAGACATCGTTGGACGTTTTGAGTTCTCGATTCAGTATTATATTTTCATTATTGTTTAAAACAGTTTTAAAAACTCAAGTTGTGTGAATTATATTCTTCTTGATTGGAATCATATTCGTCATTTTTAAACTGTATTTTAATAATACTATTTGCTGTGTTTGATTTATAAACTCATTCTAAGTCATTAATAGACAGATAAACGGATAAACTCCAGAATTGCATAGAATTTATCAATTATTATCGACGCATTTCATAATGGCTTCTTCGGTGTCGGCATTTGATGGTATGAACAGTTGTGTTTTACCCAGAAAAAGGTTTCTTGATGACAGTTCTAATGAATATGTGAGTGACTCTACCCGACCAAGGATGAAAGTAGCAAGAACTTTGTCAGGTAAGATTTAGATATGCCTTATTTGGAAAATAATACTGATGATGATGATGATGATGATGATGATGATGATAATAATAATATTAATAATAATAATAATAATAATAATAATAATAATAATAATAATAATATATTAATAATAATAATATAATAATAATAATAATAATAATAATAATAATAATAATAATAATAATAATAATAATAATAATAATAATAATATATAATAATAATAATATATTAATAATGGCCCGTTTTGGCTAGGGAGACCAAGATTTTGGCTCCCCGGCTTATAACCGTATTTTCGTTTATGGAACTGTTTCTTTATGTTGAAGAGGTGAGTTTTTTTCCTTCTATTTATTAATTGCTTGCCTGTTTGTGTTTGTTGCTGTTTTTGCATTTGGGGGGGGGGGGGGGTGGCGGGGGGGGGGGGGTATTTTTAGGTAATAATCACGCCCCCCCCCCAAACACTACACAAAAATTGTCAAAAAAGAGACTGCAGGTTATGGGCCGGCCGCCCAAATTAATTTTTTTTTCAACAATATTTTTAGATTTATGCTAGGTTAGCCGTGTTTTCATTTATGGAACTGCTTCTTCATGTTGTGAAATTTATTTTTATTTTTCTTGTTGTTGTTTTTCCTTGTTTTTATTATTGGTTTGTTTGTTTTTAGACCTTGTAGCTAACATTATTATCATACCCCCACCCCCAACCCCCGAAAAAGAAGTTGTCAGCCGCCCATCAAACGTTATTTGAATTTTCACTTTTTTTTTTTTTTGTTCTTCAATTTTCTCTGAGGTAGTTTTTAAAAAATTCGTATACTATTCTGTGGGGAAGAGGGAAGGGGGGGGGGGGGGATACTTACTGTTGAATACAACGACGAATGTAAAACCTTTGTTTGTAAAGGGTTTTACGGCGCATGCAACATAGTTCGGTCACATCAGTATGGGTAAATGGAAGAAAATAGGATTATTTTTCAAAGAGCCATTCAAGTGCCGACGGCTTTTTCTCTTCGATCTCATATCATTGTCTCCCCTGCGGCCAAACTTTGGTTGGTTGTGCCCCCCCCCCCCCCCCCCCCAACCTTCCACCATCATCAGTTTATAATTTTCACTCCGTACCTAGGACATTATCATTATTATTATTATTATTATTATATTATTATTATTATTATTATTATTATTATTATTATTATTATTATTATTATTATTATTATTATTATATTATTATTATTATGACATTTAAACATGACTTGAAAGTCCTTGATTCGTGTCGGAGTGTGGACAACTCAGATTGAGTCCTTGGACAAGGATCTTGGGTCATAGTCTCTCATTCCACATAACCGAGATGCCGTTGACATTGTCATCATTGTTGAACAACCAAAAAAATGCCATTGTGTCTTAAACGCTTTATGCCTCGTTCTCTTTGTTTAGAGTTGGTGTTGATTTTGGGATCAATCGTAAAGCACTTTAATCGTATCCTATCGTTTAAGAGCTAATAGGTTCTAAAACCCTTTATAATAATATTATGAATGTTACTTTTCTTTGTGTGTCATGATTAGAATCTTGATGAGGGAATGTTTTGAAGGGAAAATATATTACTATGTATTTTTATGCACTATGTGTTATAACCTATGTCGGTCAAAGGCTTCTATTAGCCTGACTACCATTATCTATGAAACATTTTTTAAATGCCGACAATAAATGAATATTTGAATTGAATTGAATATGCTATGTGAAACTTTTATGCATAGATACAATTTATCAATTATATAATTCGTATTCAATGTCAATTAATTGATAATATTGAGAATTAAATATCTAATACACAAATAAGTGTCATATTCATTATTCGTAGTAGCTAGAGATAAATAACTCTATTTACATTAATTCGAGAGTTTCAAATAATTGTTATACAAAAGACAATAATTTCCAATATCATGTTACATTTTTTCGTCAAAATCAAATATAATGTTGGTAAGATCTATGTCAATGGCATTCTTAAAAATATAAATTGAATTATAAATTTTTGTCTCAAACTTCAGATAATTCCAAATTGTCACAGTTCTTTGAATTAGATTATTTTTCATAACAGACGAATTACATCTTTCAACAAATATCTTAAACTAATATCCCCTAGCGTTTGTAAGACGCGAATAATTTAAAAAATCATTATCATATTGTAAGAACCATGCACGAGTCTATATATATATATATATATATATATATATATATATATATATATATATATATATATATTATATATATATACATACATACACATATATATATATATATATACATATATATATATATATATATATATATATACATATATATATATATATATATATATATATATATATATATATATATATATATATATATGAATAAGATCACCTCTTATTCTACGATATTTTAGTGAAGGAAAATTTAGATACTTTAATCTTTCTAATTTATAGGATAGATGTCGAATGTCAGGTAAAAGTCTCGGAGCGCGTCTTTGTACGTTCTCAATGTTACCAAACTGTCGCTTAAATAAGGGACTCCAAATACTATTTGCATACTCTAGACAAGGTCTTGTGACAGACTAATAAAGTTGGACTGACGTTTTAAAATCAGGATAGCTAAAGCTTCTGAATATAATCCCCA
>NC_088367.1:41230945-41258445 GCF_034508935.2 Berghia stephanieae | reverse complement strand
AATGTATATTGATTAAACTTTCCTTTTATTGAAAAAAAAAGATCAACTTAATTTGTGGAAATGGATTGAAAGAATGAATTTGCATGTAAGAACAAAAATGGGAGGTGACTTTTCTTGAGTCAGTGTGTGATGATTTTATGAATGAAATGTTTATGAATTTATGCTGTCCTTTTAAATATTCATGTATTCAAAAATCGAATGGCTAATTTTATAGTTGAATGACAAACATAACCATTGTTCTACAAATGTGTAAATATGTTTTTATTTGAAATAAAATGAATAAAAATACCTTTTAAATCTTCTATATTATACGTTTATGACTTAGTTTTGCCGATTTAAATATACATTAATTCTGTAAATACATTTTTATGTGAAATAAAAATTGAGAATAATTCTTAAGCCGTGTTGTTGATTTTTCTAAATTGTGACCCATCTCCCCATAACGGTATGATGTCGGGTAGTTTTAGATGCTAAAAAATAACTTATTGTTACAAATTTGAAATCAGTTTTAAGATTTCATTCCGACCTTTTACCGTTTTGAGACGATGCGTCACATTTAGCCATTCTGGGTGGGATCTTGTGACCTTCCATGGTGGGCAGGAGGTCACTTTCTGTGTCTTCTATCTTCCAATATCTGTTTTCTCAGATGCTTTCTGTCCTTTGTAAATCGCTTTGAGCACGTTTAGTGGATATTGCGTTATATAAAAGCTCAATTTTTGGGGGATCTTGGAATGGGATTAGGCTGACTGGAGTCCTTGGCTGAGGGAGAAAAAGTGACTTTTTCTTTTTTGCTATCAGGGGAATGTGTTTGTCACCGAATCTGTCGCATTGTCGTGTCCAACGCGGTGACTTTTTCTCTTTTTTTTTTTCATATCAGGGGAACGTATTTGTCACCAAATATGTCCTATCGTTGTGTCCAACACGGTGACTTTTTCTCTTTTTTTTTCTCCTATCAGAGGAATGGGATTGTCACCAAATCTGTCCTATCGTTGTGTCCAACACGGTGACTTTTTCTTTTTACTATCAAGAAATGGGATTGTCACCAAATCTGTCCAATCGTTGTGTCCAACATGGCCACTCACTCACTCATCCCCATGACCGGATGGTCGTAAGGGGCGGGGGGGGGGGGGGGGGCGCGAGGGGGGTGCAGCCTTCACAACATCTCTGTCATTGACTTTCTCTGTCATCTCATACAGCGTCAATCCTGTCCATTCTTTGATGTTATCCAGTCACATTTGCCTTTGTCTTCCAACACGTGAAAACTATTCTATATAAGGAAACTTTGACGCTCAACATTTCTCAAGGCTTAATGTGGTCTTGTAGTATGACACTCTCCTTAGGATCGGACGGTCCTGGGTTCGAGTTTTGTCCTGAGCGGCGCATAGTTGAGTTCTTAGAAAAGACTCTTTACTCACATTCTCCCCCCGTAATCAGGTGAAAATGAGTACCAATCTATTAACAGCTTTGTCTCTGTCGGAAATTTTTTTTGTAAAATCCCTAACAGGCGTCATGTCTAGTCTTAAATGTTAAGTGTTGCTGTTGGCTGAGGTTCCTTGTAAAGCGCGTTGATCCCGTTTAGTGGTTATTGCGCTAATAAAAGCTCAAGTGTTTTATTATGGTTTCTACTTGTAAAGTGAGCGAAAATCACAAATCCCACCAACCGATACGCACAGCCAAAACAAAACAATTGGATTAGATGACAATTCCATCTTGTAACCTTTTGTCACCAATCAAGGGACTGAATTAGGCAATAAATGCATTTACTCAATACATTAATGATAATAATAATAATAATAATAATAATAATAATAATAATAATAATAATAATAATAATAATAATAATAATAATAATAATAATGCTGAAAACTTATATAGCGCTATAACTCCGAGACACCAGACTCTAAGCGCTTAAATTACAAATTACTTTGGCTGAAACATACTCATTCACACACACAAGCACACACACACACACACACATACACACACACAACACAACACACAACACAAACCAAACCTATCTTGCTTCTCATACCATCTACTAAAATCGAAACAAATATGTTTTAAGCGAACGTTTAGAAATAGACAAAGATTCTTTTTCACAAATGCTCTGCGGTAAGGCGTTCCAAATAGAGGGTCCGAAATGAGAAAAGGATCTCATTCCAGCATTTTTCCGAATTCGAGGGACAACTAGTTTTGTGGAATCACTGGCCGAACGTAAGGGGCGGGGTTTTGAATATCTTTCAATTAGTTCTGAAAGGTAGGAAGGGGCAGTACCTTCAAGACAACGATACACTAAAACACAAGCTTTGAATTTAATTCTTTTCTCAACAGGCAGCCAATGCAGGTCATGAAGTAGAGGTCCGGCAGAGTCGCACCTACGCTTCATAAATACTAGTCTGGCAGCGCTGTTTTGGACAATCTGAAGACGTTTCAGATTGTATTGCGAAACGCCAAACAACAGAGCATTACAATAATCCAATTTCGATAGTACGAGGGACACAACCAGGTGCTTGGTCACATCCTCAGATATGAACCGTCTAATGGAAGCAATCTTTTTTAGTTGGAAAAAAGAGAGATCTAACCAAATTATTAACCTGATGCTCCATCGACAGTCCAGAGTCTAAGAATGTGCCAAGGTTTTTCACTTTGTCAACAATTTGAATAGAGGCATCCCCCAACTTCAAATCTGTTTCACTTTTCCACTTCCTGTTCCCCACATACAGCACCTCCGTCTTATCATCATTCAGTTTCAGTCTGTTCTCATTCATCCATTTCTTAACACTTTGGATACAATTTTTACTATTGGCTGATACTTCTTGTAAATTTCTCATATTGGAAACGCAGTACAATTGCGTATCATCAGCGTATTGATGGTAAGACAGACCAAAACTTCTGATGATTTTAGACAGAGGGCCAACGTACAAAACAAAAAGAACGGGTCCAAGTACTGAACCCTGGGGAACCCCACAATCAAGAAAGATTTCCTCCGATCTATATTCATCCACCGTAATAATCTGTTTACGATTAAACAAATATGACCTAAACCAATCAAGCGCTGCACCAGACACGCCATAAGTAATTTCAAGACGTTTGAGAAGAAGATTGTGATCAATAGTATCAAAAGCAGACGATAGGTCAAGCAAATTCAGCAAAGAACATGAACCATTGTCTATAACAGAGAGGAGATCATTAACAACCCTAACAAGTGCGGTTTCCGTCGAATGATGTTGCCTATAAGCAGACTGAAATTTTTCTTCAAGACAATTATTTTTAAGATGAGACAGTAATTGTTTCAAAACAAGCTTTTCTAAGATCTTAGAGAGAAAAGGAAGATTAGAGACAGAGCGATAGTTTTTTAAGTTCTCTTTATCGAGATCAGGTTTTTTCAAAAGGGGTTTGACATGAGCAACTTTGTAAATGTCTGGTACAGCACCTGACTGCAACGAATTATTAACAATACATGTAAATGGTGTTAAAATTACATCAATGCATTTTTTTTAAATGGCAGTATTTAAGGGGTCTAAATCACAACTTTTAGTTGGAGACGACATAATGCAATCACGTAAGTCAGCTTCAGTAATCTTTGAAAAATGTGTTAACGAATCACCATGAAACTTGTCAAATGTTGTAGGGATCGATTCAGACGAGAGTTCCTTCCTGATGGTATCCGTTTTTTCTTTAAAATATTGACCAAGCGAGTTGGTAGATCTGCACGATCGATTAAAGATGGGAGAGCTGGTTGCGTCTGTTGTCCCAGCAGTTCCTTGGTCAAGGCAAAGAATTGTCTCGAACGTCCCACGTTTTTGAGGCTTTCTTCATAGAATTTCTTTTTGGCCCTGAAATTGACGGCTTTTGCATCATTTCTAGCCGCGATGTATCGCTTCTTATTGACAGCATCTCTGGACTTGAGCCATTTTCTTTCTGCCCGCCTCCTGGCTAATCCATTCAATTTTATTTCGGTATTATACCAGGGTGCTTGACGTCTCACTTTTACTGCTCTAGTTGTTAAGGGAGCATGCTTGTCCACCGTACCAACAATTGACTCGTGGAGACCATTCGCATCATGTTTATTTTTAACGTTATGGTCAAGGTCTTGTTTAAAAATGTTCATGTTTATATTCTTCAAATTACGAGATGTTATCATCTTTTTTACTTCGTGCTTCATTGGAAATAAAACGCAAAACACAATTAAATGATGGTCAGAGATTAATTTATCAATATTTGAGACAGATGAAGAGAGAGAATGTTCAATGTCTGTAATGACATGATCTATTGTGTGGCCATGGTTGTTTGTAGGACCGCTTACAAGTTGAATATAGTTGTTTGTGTCAATAATCTCCCGAAATACTTTCGATTCATTTTTGTTTCCGAAATAATCAATGTTAAAATCACCCATAAAAATATTATGCTTTTTGTTAATGGATTGCATAGACATAAATTCTCCGAACTCAGATAAAAAATCAATTGTTGATATTTTGTTTTGTTGGCTTGGTGGTGGGCGGTAGACACAGTGAAACGACTTTTTAAAATTATTTTCATGAATGGCAAATCCAGCGTATTCAAAACTTCTAAAATTATCATGGTGAAATGATATCTTGTCAAAGAGTGACAAGTTGTAAATAATTGCAATACCACCTCCTTTCCTCCCAATGCGTGGAAATGATTTAATACAAAGCCTTCGGGTGTAATTGCTTTCATAATTGGATCATCATATGAATGATTAAGCCATGTTTCCAAGATGACAAAAATATTAATTTTATGATCTTCAATAATGTCGATTATGTCTTGAGTTTTATTACGACACGATCTAACATTTAGTAATCCAATTTTTAAACTGGTATGATCACTACGTGCAGGTTGTTGTTGTTGTTGTTGTTGTTGTTGTTGTTGTTGTTGTTGCTCAAGACGGTGCTGTTGCTGCGAGTTGTTGTCATGGTGGTCGTTAATTTCATACTGACTGTCACGGACAGTGTTGACATTTGACAAGGAACGGTGAGGATTACTCATTGAAGTGATTAGATTGGATGGGGGACGAGTGTTGATAAATTGAAGCGAGGATCGAGGTCGTAGGGGGAGCGGGCGTGGGGTTGGCCGATGACCAATGACGGTGGTTATAGGGCGTTGTTTTCGTCTACCCCCTCTGAGTCTGTTCACAAAATTAGTATTATAAATAGATCGATGTACACGGTAGTTGTTAAAAGTTGTAAAATATAGCACAGTGAATAAAGTTTCCAATATGGCTGTAAACAAATAGCAGTTTAAAACTATGTTCGACTTTGGAAAATCCATACTTTAATTTTAAAATTTTAGAAAAATCCTCTGTTACAAATCGTTAAAATGTATATCAATAAAACCACAAGACTATCACAAATCAGATGGTATTAAAATCCAGGCGAAATGTCAGATAAAAATCACTCAAAACACGTAAATGAAAGAGCCAACAAAAACAAGACTCGCCGGTCAGGCGTGTTACAATACCAAAAAAAAAAAAAAAAAAAAAAAAAAATAATAATAATAATAATAATAATAATAATAATAATAATAATAATAATGATAATAATTGGACTCTTATAAAGCGCATCAGGCTCTTGGCGCTTGGTCAAACCATTACAAGAATCGAAATTGGGTGAAAAAAGGTACGGAGTTCAATCATTCACCGCTACGCTGTGTGGCCTTGATCAAGTCACCTCGCCCTAGCTCAATTTGCGGTGCTGCATTGCGGCTGACGCCAGGGCTATTCCAGTCTTCCCTTGGAATAGACCCTAAGGAAAATTTCCCCTAGAATAAAAGGAATTTTATTTTATTTTTTATTTATATCTTTGACATTGGGACTATCAGTTATTTAATCTAAAATGAACTTCAAATATTTCAACCATTTTAGAATTCTTTAACATTAAATGCTCTTTCCTATAACTTGTTCAGTTTAGTGGTTTCGTTACATGACACATTCCTCGGACCATTTAGTCCCTTGTTCGAATCTCACCTTTGACGGCGAAAAGTTTAGTCCTGGATAAAATTCTTTACTCACATTATCTCACCGTCTACTCGTGTGACCAATGAGCAATTGTCTACAAACTTGTAATATCGCCTTACAGGTGTCATGTCTCGTCCCTCACATTATGTTTTGCTGATGCTTAAGGCCCCTTATAAATAAAATGATAAATGAAAATAAATTCCCTTTATTCATCCCCAAGGGGAAATTTGTCTCTAGGGTCTATTCCAAGGGAAGACTGGAATAACCAGGCGTCAGCCGCAGTGCAGCGCCGCAAAGAGAGCTAGGGCGAGGTGACTTGCTCAATGCCACAAAACGAGGCAGATAGTCGAACTTGGTTGGCGGATGTTATAAGTATTTTAGATAAACTCATAGCATCGATAAAGCCAAGATGAAGCAGATGATCAACAGTGGATTTTAAGTTTAAGATATAAAGTTTTGAGTTAATGATAATTATGACATTACTAATGATAAGGATGTTAATTGTATGAGCGATGATAATGGTGATGATGATGATGATGATGATGTTGATGATGATGGTGATGATGATGATGCTGATGATGATGATGATATGGTGCTTTTGATAGTATGTATGTATGTATGTGTGTGTGTGTGTGTGTATATATATGTTTGAGTGTGTCAGTGTGTGCCTTTTGTACAGTGAGAAAAAGTGGATAAATGGCCTTTTCCATGGACTCAACTATGCGCCATCGATTATGAGACGCTTAAATCGGGACTAGAGCCCAAGGACCTAACACTAGACCACAAAGCCGCATGAAATTGAAATTAAAATCTAACTGCAAATTTTTTATCCAAAATTTTTAATTGATCAAAGTTAAGAATAAAAAAAAGAAGAAAAAATAAAGAAACAAAACAATGGAGATAAAATAAACTATTCCTATTTCTAAACTAGCGCTTTGAGCACGTTTAGTGGATATTGCCCTATATAAAAGCTCAATTTCTTTCATTTTTTTAAAAATATACTTTTTTTTTCATCCCATTGACGGCACCAAATCAGTTATTGGCATCGCTCACAGTCGCTTGTTTCACAACAACGGCTTCGGCTTCGTGTACTCACACTTTGAACTATTAAAAATAATTAGAGAATTATACCACCAATACTTTTTATCTCCACCCTGCCTACCCCAAACATCAGAACAATTCCATAACCCCCCCTCCCTTGATGATTTGAATACACCCGTCCATGGAGTGAATTAATCCGATTCTATTGTGTCCAAGGTGGTCACAAAAATGTCAAAGACATGTGCGGCTATGTGGTCAGGTGGTATGACACTCGCTTTCGGATCGGAAAGTCCTGAGTTCGAGCCTCGCTCGGCGCATAGTTGAGTCCTTGGAAACGGCTCTTTACTCACATTCTCTCACCAGGTGTAAAATGAGTACCTGGCCGTTAACATCGTTGCCTCTGTCCAGAAAAAAAAAATTGTAATATCGCCTAACAGGCGTCATGTCTCGTTCTACATGGTACGTGTTGCTGTTGGTTCTATTGTGTCCAAGGTGGTCATAACATGTCAAAGACCTGGATTTAGTTGGATACCAGCGAAGTGGTCAAGCTTGTTTACGTTTGTCATCTAACGACATTGTTCTCCGAAACAAATAATTTCAGTAAACTGTTGATTTGTTGACTTTACTCTCAGTACGACATGATTGTGTGTTTTCGTTACTACAGCTTGTCATCTCACCGTGGTGGAGTCTGGTCCAGGTAGATTTCAATAGACTATTGTATTGTTGTCATTAGGGCCCCTACGCCACTGCCGTGTCATTACAATATCAACACATTTATTTTGGTAGATACGAGTAGATTTTGTGCATTATTTGTTTGTTTATATTTTAGTCCTTCGTATTATTTCTCAAATTTCTGGCTTGGCATAACGAAGTATTGTTTGATCTAAGTCAATCTCAATAAACTGGGGCGGGGGGGGGGGGGGGGTCATAAAAATATTCTCGACTTCATAGCCTTCCGTCCATTTTTGTAGGAATTAAGTGTCACACCACTTGAATTATCGCCCCCTCCCTCCCCCCCCCCCCCCCCGGGTGATTGGGTACCTAAGTGTCTGACCTGGCAGAAAGTATTTTCAGAAAGACGAAGTCTTATCCAACGGATATCATGCAATCATTATTAATCGTTTAACACTAATTCAAAAGACCAGTTTTGTTTGTTAAAGTTTGAAATAGTTTATTTTATCTCCATTGTTTTGTTTCTTTATTTTTTCTTCTTTTTTTTTTCTTAACTTTGATCGATTAAAAATTTTGGGTAAAAAATTAGCATTTAGATTTTAATTTCAATGTCATGCGGCTGTGTGGTCTAGTGTTAGGTCCTTGGGCTCTAGTCCTGCTTTTAGTGTCTCATAATCGGTGGCGCATCGTCTCAAAACGGTAAAAGGTCGGGATGAAATCTTAAAACTGATTTCAAATTTGTAACAATAAGTTATTTTTTAGCATCTAAAACAACCCGACATCATACCGTTATGGGGGGATGGGTCACACTTTAGAAAAAAATCAACAACACGGTTTTAGAATTATTCTCATTTTTATTTCACAAAATGTATTTACAGAATTAATGTAGATATTTAAATCAGCAAAACTAAGTCATAAACGTATTATGTTGAAGATTTAAAAGTATCTTTATTCTTTTTATTTCAAATAAAAACATATTTACACATTTGTAGAACAATAGTTATGTTTGTCATTCAACTATAAAATTAGCCATTCAATTTTTGAATACATGAATATTTAACAGGACAGCATTAATTCATAAACATTTCATTCATAAAATCATCACACACTGACTTAAGAAAAGTCACCTCCCATTCTTGTTCTTACATGCACATTCATTCTTTCAATCCATTTCCACAAATTAAGTTGATCTTTTTTTCTCAATAAAAGGAAAGTTTAATCAATATACATTCTATGTCTGTGTCAACTAATCATAAGAAAAATCACATGCTATTTATAGTAAATTATCTATTTTTTCCTCCGTTGATAAGATTTCTTTTTAAAAATAAAAATCCATAAATCCTAATATTCTTCCTAAGTTTTCAAATTCCATGAAAAATGTGTTTTCGTTTTGCGTTTTTTGTTTGTTTTTGTCTAATTGTGGGGGGGGGGGGGGGTGTCTGGGCTTTTTCTGTTTTCTTTCTTTTCTTTTTTTTTTATTTATTTTTTTTTTAAATTGTTTAAAACGGAACCACATGAAATTTTCACATGAGATTTTCCCATATCGACCATATATTTATTTCAATGACGAACTCGTGTTTTATATATATATATATATATATATATATATATATATATATATATATATATATATATATATATATAATATATATAATATATATATATATATATATATATATATATATATATATATATATATATATATATATATACTATCCCAGTCTCTTCCTTATTACTGGCGTTGAAATGACCTAAATGTGTCGCAAGCGCTGCTCAACGGTTCGATCATTGCTTCTCTCGAGTTCGATCACCCGCCGCTGCGCTGTGTGGCCTTGAGCAAGTCACTTCGCCTTAACTCAATTTGCGACGCTGCACTGCGGCTGACGCCTAGGTTATTCCAGTCTTCCCCCTATGCATGGGATGAACTAAGGGAATTTTATTCATTTTATTATTTATTTTATTTAAAGCCCTTAAAATAAAAAAAAAAAAAAACAAAAAAAAAACAAACATCACCATACTCAGGTTTAAGATGACCGTTAACAGCGTTGTCTGTGGGGTGGGATCCCCGACCTCCCATGGTGAGTACGGAGGCACTTGCTGTGTCTTCTATACCCGTATATCTGTTTTCCAGAGAGAGAGAGAGAGAGAGAGAGAGAGAGAGAGAGAGAGAGCGAGAGAGAGAGAGAATGAGAGAGAGAGAGAACGAGAGAGAGAGAGAGAGAGAGAGAGAGAGAGAGAGAGAGAGAGAGAGAAAATAAGTAGGAGTGAAATATCTGTTCAATGTTACAGTTATCATTTAACGTTATAACAAGTGTAACTAAATGACAAATTGCCATATTTATGGACAATAAAGATCTATTATTATTATTATTATTATTATTATTATTATTATTATTATTATTATTATTATTATTATTATTATTATTATTATTATTATTATTATTATTGTCTTGGAATGAGATTACTTAATTTTGTCATGACCCTGACCGGAGTCCTTGGCTGGGAGGGAAACAGTCGAATGTATAGTTTTGGGAGATTACATTTTTTCTTGTAAATCATCTCTCTGTTACGTAGCTATTTTTAACATATGATTTGTTAACATTTGAATTTAATCCTCTTAGGATCTTGAGGTGTCTGGGTGAGACTTAGGTGTTCTCAAACTAAATACATTGATAGTGGAATCTACATCTGTTCCCTATTTGAACCATTTCCCTTTGTCTTACTTTTTTCCTCAAGTCCTTTTAATTGTACATCTAGAAAAAAAATGAACTTTTTATATAGCGCGATATCCACTAAATGTGCTCAAAGCCCTTGACAAGGGGTCCCGGTCAACAGCAACATTCAACATGTAGGACGGGACATGCCACCTGTTAGGCGATATTACAATTTTTCGGACAAAGACAACGCCTGTTAACGGCCAAGTACTCATTTTACACCTGAGTACGGTGAGAGAATGTGAGTAAAGAGCCTTTTCCAAGGACTCAACTATGCGCAGAGCGCGAGGATCGAACCCAGGACCTTCCGATCCGAAAGCGAGTGTCATACCACTAGACCACATGTGTTGCAAGCACCGTAAAACCCTTAAAAACAAAACAAAACAGCATTGTCTCTGTCGGAAAAAAAAAATAAAAATAACTGCATAATCGCCTACCAGCACCGTGTCTCCTCCTGCGTGCTAAATGTTGCCTGTACATCTTGTAAAGAGCTTTGAGCACTTTAAATGGATACTGCCCTTTATAAAAGCCCAAGTAACCGAAGCCTGAGGTCATCAACCCCGCCTGTGACGTCATACAATTTCTTGTTCTCTCCCTTTGTTTACCAAGCTGAACGTGTATTATTATTCTCACGAATTTATCTTTTAAAATTTTATTTAAAGCTATTTTGAGGAACGAATGGCATCGAAGAGCACAAATTAAATAAGCAGATACTCATCAAATAGAATGACCCCCACCCACCCACCTACCCACCCACCCACCCACCTACCTACCCACCCACCCCCTGACCCACACAAAGAGAGAAAGAACAATGGTCACTAATGGCCTCTATTACGTGTTGTTTTCTCATCGGTGAGAATAATCCTATTATTATTGATTTCTTCAATTATAACCGTACAAATTGATTAATTTGTGATGGAAACGATTAGATTCAAGTATTAATTGAATGGGTAAAAAAAAAAATAATAATACAAAAATAAAAAACCTATTTTTAAAAAAGAAAAGAAAGAAGAAAAAAAAAAACACATTAGCAGACGCGTGGTCTTATTTCTTGTTGTTTTGTTTGTTTTTATTTAGTTTCTCTTTGTGGACAACGTCTTGTTGTTTCAGAAATATATAATGTATGGATGATAGGATAGAGAGAGTGCGAGAAAACACTAAACCGACGTGCATATACTTGTAGGTATGTTAAAAAAGAAAATTTAAAAATTAAGCTTTTATATAGCGCACTGACAGACAGGTGTACGAACGAGGAAGTATTGAAGGTAAGAAAGGGAAGAATACTGATCGATAACATCAGAAAGAGGCAGTTACGGTTTCTGGGACATGTGTGGAGAAGAGAAGGAATAGAAAAGTTGGTAACATCTGGGATGATCGAAGGAAAGAGAGCTAGAGGAAGACAAAAAATGGCTTATTTAAATAACCCAAGAATGGCCAAATGTGATTTTAAAAGCAACGCAGATTTCATGCTCACCGCAGAGGATCGTGATTCGTGGAGACAGCTGACCGGCAACGTGCTCAAGAGCACAAGCCACGGTGGATGATGAATATCCACTGAACGTGTTCAAAGCGCTTTACAAGGGGTCCCTGACCAACAGAAACATTTAACACGTAGGACGGGACATGACGTCTGTTCGGCGATATTCGATTTCTTTTTTTTTTTTTTTTGGACAAAGACAAGCTATTAACGGCCAGGTACTCATTTTACACCTGAATACGGTGAGAGAATGTGAATAAAGAGCCTTCTCCAAGGACTTTACTATGCGCCGATCGAGGCTCGAACCCAGGACATTTCCGATCCGAAAGCGAGTGTCATACCACTAGACCACATAGCCGCACAAGGTCTGATCACTGAACGTGAAATGATTATGGGCTTGATTTAACATTATATTTTTGTGATAGACAATAGTTCGCTTCGGTTTGAGAGTATTTCCATTAAAAGAGTGAATTTATAACACTCTGGGTTATCAGACCAGCAAAAAAGTACACGTCGCATTGGGCTCATTGAAGTGATAACGGATTGACCAAAGTCGGCGAATAGCCGTATCAGTGGGGTGAAATTAGATCGCAATTCTGCATTTCATTTCACTCACCTGTGACCACTCGTCACTAAACGGTATTAAGCCAGTAAGAACTAGTGATGCTATGCGTCTAGCCAACATTCTCACAACATTCGCCAGCCGGATATAACGTACCAACCTTGAACGTTTATAGTCTGATTGACAGAATTTAGTGAGAACTATCCCATATGTTTTCCGAGTTGCTTTCTGTCTTTGTCTTGGAATGTGATTATTTAGTTTTGTCCTAGCCCTGGCTGGAATCATTGACTAGGAGGAAAACAGTCAAATGTATAATTATAGTTTTGGGAGATGATGTTGTTTTTTTTCCTTGTAAATCATCGCTCTGTTGTGTAGTTACATTTTTTTACATATATATAATGCGCAATAGCCACCAAACGTGCTCAAAGCGCTTTAAAAAGGGCACCTGCCCAACCGCAACACGTAACATGTCGAACGAGACATTGCCCATGTTAGGCGACATTACAAATCTTTTTTTCCGACAGAAACAAAACTGTTAACGGCCAGGTACTCATCTTACACACGAGTACCATGAGAGAATGTGAGTAAAGAGCCTTTTCCAAAGACTCAACAAAGACAAACGAACGATATACTAAGGGGCATAACTCATAAAATTTGAATTGTGATATATGCCCTTTTTATTTCCCTTGTGGCCCTCGAATGCTTCTTTGTGTCGCCTTTATTTTGATTGGGGGGAGCGGGGGGGGGGGGGGCGAGAGAGAGAGAAGAGAGAGAGAGAGAGAGAGAGAGAGAGAGGAGGAGAGAGAAGAGAGGGGGGGGGGGGGGGCGGGGTTAAAGAGTACTTTTTTTTACCTTCAATCTATGAAGGCATAGATTACAATGATCTCTTATCCTGTTTATAATCGACCGGCGGACTGAACTGCTACGCTAATGGCTTTTATATTATTTTCTACACGTGTAAAAGTAAGGACAAGGCGTCATCATCATTGCCTTTTTCACCCTGGGTCAGGGTATAGGCCACAGACAAACAGTTTCCATCCTTCTCTATCCTGAGCCAACTTTTTTATCTCATTCCAGGTCTTACCACTTCTCTGTATATCAGCTTCTTTAATTCTTCTCCATGTTCCTCGTGGCCTTCCCCTTGATCTTCTGCCCTGAGGGTTCCAGTCCAATACTTTCTTTGTTATAGTTGAGTCATTCTTTCTAAGCGTGTGTCCAATCCACCTCCATCGTCTTCTTCCTATATCCTTCTCCACTGGTTTCTGCTGTGTTCTTTTCCATACTTCTTCATTTTTTATTCTATCCATCCATTTTATTCTGAGTAGCTTACGCATGCACCTGTTTACGAAAATCTGTACCCTCCTTATACATGCCTGTGATGCGTTCCAAGTTTCACATCCATACAGTAGGACAGACTTCACGTTTGAGTTGAAAAGTCTTAGCTTTAGTTGAAGGGAGATATCTTTAGTTCTCCAAACTCTGTTCAAAGATGTGAATGCAGCCTGTGCCTTTCCTATTCGTGCTTTCACCTCTGCTTCCGTGCCTCCATCCTTGTCAATTATACTTCCGAGATAGCAGAAAGTGTCTATATCTTCGAGTTCTTGATCTTTTACTTTGATCTGCTCCCTTTGACGCGTACCTATCCTCAAGACCTTTGACTTTGCAGGGTGAATTCTTAGACCAATTGATTCCGAGAGGCTGTTTATAATTGTGGTTTTTGCTTGCATCTGGTCCTGGGTGTGGGACAGAAGAGCCAGATCATCTGCAAAATCCAGATCATCCAACTGTGTCCAGGGGGTCCACTGTATCCCATTTCTTCTCCCTTTGGAGGTTTCCTTCATTAGCCAATCAATGGCAAGGATGAACAGGAATGGTGAGAGCAAGCATCCCTGCTTGACACCAGTCTTAATTTCAAAGCTGTCAGTAAGCTGATCTTCATGTACAACCCTGCAACTTGATCCTTCATACATTTCCTTAATGAGGTTTACTATCTTTTCAGGGAGTCCATAATGTGCCAGAATTTTCCACAATGTTGCTCTGTCAATACTGTCGAAAGCCTTCTCGTAATCCAGAAAGTTGACAATAAGAGGAGAGTTCCATTCTATAGACTGTTCTACTATGACTCGCAGAGAGGCAATCTGGTCGGTGGTTGAACGGTTTTTCCGAAAACCTGCCTGTTCGTCCCGCAGTTTAGATCTGTTGCATTCTTAATTCTCTCTAAAATAATACGGTTGAAAACCTTTCCTGGGATAGAAAGAAGAGTGATGCCTCGATAATTATTACAATTACTGAGGTCCCCTTTCTTTGGAAGCTTGATAAGATGTCCTTCCTTCCAATCCTTTGGGAATATCCCGTCATTCCAGATTCTCTCAAATAGTGGGTGCAGGGCCTCAGCATTTCTTTTCGCATCAACTTTTAGAGCCTCCGGTGGAATCTGGTCTGGTCCAGCAGCTTTCCCCTTTTCATCTTGTTAATGGCACCCACAATCTCTGCTATCGATGGTGGATCATAGCTAATTGGTAGCTCATTCCTTGCAGGCAAAATTTCTGGCTGGTTGTCTGGTGGTGGTCTGTTCAGAAGGCAGTTGAAATGTTCCCTCCATCGTTCAGATTGAGCCTCTTTTCCAAAAATAGTTTTCCCATCTTTGTCTTTGACTGGTACCTCTGGTTTCCCATATTTTCCAGCAAGTGTCTTGGTAGTTTGATAAAGGATCCTCATGTGACCTCAGTCGCTGCTGCTTCTGCTTTCTCTGCAAGTCTGTTCATGAATGCTTCCTTGTCTTTCTTCACAGATCTTTTGACTTCCTTAGCTATGGTTCGATACTGCTCTTGTGCATCCAGTCTTGAAGCCCTTGTTCGGCTTGCATTCACTTGTTCCTTCCTTGTTCTCTCTTTTCAATAAGGTCCAAGGTGGTTGGACTTATCCATTCTTTATGTTCCGATTTCTTTACCCCAATACCTCGTGGCAAGTTGTTATGTAGACTTCCTTGATCTTTGCCCAATGTGACTCTACATCTATGTCCTCCTCGAGCTCAGTAAGAGGTTGGAATCTATTACTCAATTGTAGTTTGAATTCCTCATTCTTTTCCCCATCAAGTGCATTCACCTCGAATTTTCTTCTTGTATGTGATCTGGCCCGTGTTTTCTGAGTCGGAGCTTAAGCTTTGCCAATAGCAGGTGGTGGTCTGATCCAACATCTGCCCCTCTCCGTACTGTCACATCTTCCAATGAACGTCTGAATCTACGAGAGATACAAAAATGATCAATCTGATTCTCTGTCACACCATCTGGTGAGACCCAAGTTGCTTTGTGGATCCTCTTATGGGGGAACACTGATCCTCCAATCACCAAGCTGTTGAATGCACAGAAATTTGCAAATCTCTCTCCATTATCATTCATTTCTCCCATGCCATGACGTCCATGATACCTTCATAGCCTACGTTATCCTGTCCCACTTTTGCATTAGCATCTCCCATCAATATGTTGATGTCTTTCCTTGGCAACTTGTCAATGACTTGTTGTAGCAGACCATAAAATGTATCTTTGTCCTCATCTGTTGCATCATTTGTTGGGGCATAGATCTGTACAATGTTCATGTGATCTTCTTACTCCGTGTTGTAAAAGACGCCATGATGATCCTTTCTCCGCATTGTTCCCATCCTCTCAGTGACTTCTGGGCAAACTTGCTTAGAATTATTCCTACTCCCTGTGTATGAATCCCGTCCCCTCTCCCTGAATATAAAATCTTCTCCCTAGACTTGAGGTGTTTCTGTCCGGATTGTATCCAGTGGGTTTCGCTTACTCCAAGTATATGCAGCCTGTATCTTCTCATCTCAGTCACAACTTGAGAGCTTTTTCCTGCTTCATACATGGTGCGAACGTTCCACGACGCAATTCGAAGCTGCTTGTTTGGCGAAGACGTCATCGGGTCAGCAGAGTCCTTTCGGCTTTGTCTGTTGTCCTTCATAAATTCTGTAATTCCAGAAACTCTTCGGTCGCCCAAGCTAAAAAAAGGATTTAGTTTGTCTGTCTGTGTTTCTGTAACGGTTTGAGTTTAACGGAAAGGGTGTGTTAACCCTTTGCCAACCCCCAACCTGGAGGACCAGGTGACTCAAAGATGGGGGAATCACACACCATTAGTCGCCTTTTACGACACGCTGGCTTGGCGTTGGGCTATTCTTGACCCTCTCAGTTGAGGGACCCCGGACACCACACGGGTGAGGACAAGGCGTGATTGGATTCAATGAATTAAGACTTGTTTTTATTTAATTACAGGGCTTTGTGGTCTAGTGGTATGACACTCGCTTTCGGATCGGAAGGTCCTGGGTTCGATCCTCACGCTCGGCGCGTAGTTGAGTCCTTGGAAAAGGCTCTTTACTCACATTCTCTCGCCGTACTCAGGTGTAAAATGAGTACCTGGCCGTTAACAGCGTTGTCTTTGTCCGAAACATTGTAATATCGCCTAACAGGCGTCATGTCCCGTCCTACATGTTAAATGTTGCTCTTGACCAGGGACCCCTTATGAAGCGCTTTGAGCACATTTAGTGGATATTGCTCTATATAAAGCTCAATTAGAATTACAATTAGGGTTCAAATTCTACTTCACCTCACATTAAAAGATTTTAAATGAAAAGAGCTCTTAATGGTTTAACTTATCACGTGGAGTGATGTCGAGTAAGTATATTTAGGGGGGCAGCTTGGCTCAGTGGTACGGTCTTTGCTTCGTACACAACAAGGTACCGAGTTCGACTACATGCCTCTCGTTGTGTGGCCTTGAGCAAGTCACTTCCTCGCCCTAGCTCACTTTGCGGCGCTGCACTGTGACTGACGCCTGAGTTATTCCAGTCTTCCCTTGGAATAGACCCTAAAGACAAATTTACCATTGGGGGTGAATAAAGGGAATTAATTAATTTTTTGGAGCTTTTATATAGCGCAATATCCACTAAACGTGCTCAAAGCGCTGTACAAGGGGTCCCTGGCCAACAGCAACATTGAACATGTAGGACGGGACATAACTATTCTCTAAATATATTTATTTATTTATTTATTTACATATCAAGAGCGCGTCTAGAAAAAGAAGAGAAAAAAAGACATCATAATACAGTGACGGTGATGTAGAAGATGTCAGTCGGAAGTAGCCTTATAGAAAAATGAGCCAAGAGTGCTTGTGCGTAGTACGCCTTTATTCAACAATAAATTTGTGGGGTCTTCACACTGCGGCTATGTGGTCTAGTGGTATGACACTCGCTATCGGATAGGAAGGTCATGGGTTCGAGCATGGCTCGGCGCATAGTTGAGTCCTTAGAAAAGGCTCTTTACTCATATTCTCTCACCTTACTGAGGTGTAAAATGAGTACCAGGTCGTTAACAGCGTTGTTCTGTCCGAAAAAAAAATGTAGTATCGCATACCAGGCATCATGTCTCGTCCCACATTTTAAATGTTGCTGTTGGCCTGGGAGCCCTTGTAAAGGGCTTTGAGACTTCGAGTGGATATTGATCTATATAAAAACTCACATTTTCAGTCTTTCAAATAAGAAAAAAAACCAGCATTTTTTTTCTCCAGCTCACCCTGTGACAATAACACATTATGCTGACGCGATCTATAAAATACATGCGATCATAAGAGAATAAAGGCTTGGAATTTTAAGAACAAGAGATGAATACGCTTCAACAGTCGTAACATCACTTCCCTCGTAATGACGCATGGTTACTTAGTAACTGGCTCTAAACTATCGGGAAAATGGCGGACGCCCTTATGAAATATTTCTCCGACGAGCATAAAAGCGTATCCAGAGGAGAAAAACATGATAAATCTGATAATGTTTTGACTTTTATACATTCTGATCACAAGACGTATGAAAAGTTCTAGCCAGCATGAAGAATAAAAAGTTTAGATTTTCTTTGTTTAGAACCACGATATTTGAATAGTTTGAACAGCTGGGTGACAAAGAAAGAGAAGGGTAATATTAGTTTTCTGAGGTTATCTGATCAGAGAGATGAATGGCGTACCATGATCACCGATGTCTGGCACAGACTTGGTACTTGAAGAAGAAGAAGAAGAAGAGAAGAAGAAGAAGAAGAAGAAGAAGAAGAAGAAGAAGAAGAAGAAGAAGAAGAAGAAGAAGAAGAAGAAGAAGAAGAAGAAGAAGAAGAACCACGATGGCCGCCATTGCTGGGCGACGTGACATCAGACTATTGAATCCAATTGTTGTACGACAGAACAATCCAGTCACGTGATTGTTGTTGAGGCAAGATTTTGTCATACTTTGTAACCAAAAATAAATAACAATGTGAAATTGAATGTCAGATTCAATTTAATCACGAAAACAGATAGAATGGACGTTTCGGGTTTCCCCTTTATCAACAAACAGGATGAATGAAAAACTGCAGATGAATGAGATAATTCATCTTAACAACGCCACTACCACATTATCTCATTCATCTGAAGTGTTTCATTCATCATGCTTGTTAATAAAGGGGAAACCCGAAACGTCAATTCTGTCTATTTTCGTCATCAAATGGAAGTTTACATTCAATTTCACATTGTTATTTATTTCTTCGAGCTTCAAGCAGCAACATTTACAGACTTTGTAGACAGACGTCCTAAAATGGTATCGTATCAGGATAGACACGAAGCCTTCAAATCGATGTGCACTTATTTGCAGGTCTGGTAACCCAATTCACTACGGGCTCATTGTTGTTATGGAAATCGTTTTTTTTTTTTTAATGACGCAAAACATTGTCCATCACAACAATGTTAAACTAGATCCAGAAGTGGAGTCGGATGTCAGACCTGCATATATGTATAAGTCGCTTTACTTATAGATAGAATGCGCTTGGCTAAGAAGCTCATAACATTGCCATCCGGAAGTATAACGGACCAACACACAAAACTGTGTGTATCCATGAACGTTTATAGTCGAGTTAATACTTTTCAGTGAGCATTACTCATAAACGTGGATGGCAAAAAACAATAACAAAGACCTGAGTGACGTCATCTTCGAACTATCTATAAAATTTGAGTTATTTTAGATGGAATGATTGGGGAGCGTGAGTTTTGTTCTATCAACTTTCCTAATTCTGATCAAATTGTCTTTAGTCAGTTCACTGGTAAGGCACGTATTAAAAAAAAAATTTGGCCAGAAAACTCATCCTTCAAATATCGATTGATTTAAATGGCTCTCATCTTGTCAAAAAAAAATCTCAAACCTGGGACTTGATAGAATACCTCGCAAGGTCCCAGATTTGAGAGTTTTTACCAAGATGAGGGTCATTTAAATCGATCGATATTTGCAGGACGAGTTTTCTGGCCAAATTTTTAATACGTGTCTTTCCGGAGTACGGCAGTTACTTAACTGGCTAAACTCATTTTTCCTCTTCTAGATAATTCCAACAGAATGCCAGATTGGAGTGGTGGCTCACACAATACCTTTCTTGATGTTTTCAATTTTAGGGTTTTTGTGTTTTTGTTTTGCTTTTTGTTGTTATTTCTTTTTTTTCTTTTTTTTTTTTGTTGTCTGTTTTTGTTTTGTTTTGTTCTGCTTTTTTTTCTTTTTTTTTCTTTGGGGGGGGGGGGGGGGTTAGTTTTTTTGTTTTGTTTATATTTTGTTTTGTTTGGGATTTTTTAAAAGTTCTTTGTTTGTTTGGTTGCTAATTTGATTTCATCTTCCCCCCCCCCCCCCCCCTCTCTCTCTCTCTCTCTCTCTCTCTCTCTCTCTCTCTCTCTCTCTCGTTGTAACAAAAACTACACCGCGGTAGTTGACGAGTTTCCTAACGGAATACAACGCCGTTTATGATCAGATATTAACAAAGCACATTTAATTTGCTACTCTTCAAATATTCATAAACTGGCTTTTCACTTTTCTAACGGGACGAAAATGAGGCGTTATTTCAGCATGATGGAATCGCTGGTGGGGGAGATCAACTTGTGATCAGAACGTGGTTCAGATTCCATGTCAGTAGCAGTGAGGAATGTGAATCGGTTGCATGAGGGGGACGAGATGGAAGCGTTGAGAGATAGTCTTGTGATCAGACCAAGGGACAGATTCTATGTCTATGTCAGTTAGCAGTGAGGAATGTGAATCGGTCGCATGAGGTGGGGGGCGGAGAAGTGATTCTTTTTCAAGTCTATATATTTCGTAATTTTATTTATGGATCGAAATAGGATTCAATAGTCTGGTGTCACGTCCGCCCAGCAACCAGCAGCTTGGTTTTAAACAAAGAAAGTCGGTACTTTTTATTCTTCATGCTGGCTAGAACTTTTTCACATGTCATGTGATTAGAATGTATAAAAGTCAAAACATGATCAACTTTATAATGTTTTTTTTCTCCTCCTCTGAATACACTTTTATGATCGTCGGAGAAGTATTTCATAAGGGAGCCCGCCATTGTTCCGATAGTTTAGAACCAGTTACAAAGTTACTATGCGTCATTACGAGGGAAGTGACGTCACGACTATTGAAGCCTATTAACGTCTTTGTTTTTGTTTTTAGTCAGCCATTTTTTTTGGACTAGTTCTCACTAACTTCTCACTAAATTTTTTGGAGTAGTTCTCACGTGCGGCTATGCGGTCTTGTGGTATGACACTCGCTTTTTGGATCGGAAGGTCATGGGTCCGAGCCTCGCTCGGCGCATAATAGAGTCCTTGGAAAAGGCTCTTTACTCACATTATCTCTTCGTACTCAGGTGTAAATTGAGCACCTGACCGTTAATAGCGTTGTCTCTGTCCGAAAAAATTGTAATATCGCCTAACAGGCGTCATGTCACGTCTTACATGTTAAGTGTTACTGTTAGCCCAGGGATCTCTTGTAAAGCGCTTTGAGCAGGTTTAGTGGATATTGCTCTATCTAAAAGATCATTTTTAAAAATTAATACAATCAATCAGATTATAACCACTTTAGGTAACAGATAGTTTTTGTCTGTTGTTACGTTATATCCGACTGGTGGATGTTGTGAGTTATTTAGCTAAATGCGTAGCATTAATTGATGGGACCCTATTACTATTATTGAAAAATTATGGAGCAGGCACTGGTGATAGATTAAGATCTGAACAAGTGTGTATGAAAGATGTCATACAAAGCAAGAAAAAAAATACAAGAAAAAAAAAAACATTGTCTAGGTAGAAAGATGTTTTCTTGTATTTTTCTTACTTGCTTTGTCTGGCACCTTTCATACACATTTGTCCAGATTTTAATCTATCACTATGACTATGTTTACTATTACTATGTTTACTATTACTCTGTTTACTATTACAATGTTTACTATTTCTAGGTTTACTATTACTATGTTTACTGTTACTATGTTTACTATTACTCTTAATATTACTATGTTTATCCTTACTAAGTTTACTATTACTATGTTTACTGTTACTAGGTTTACTATTACTCTTACTATGTCTACTATTACTGCGGCTAGTGGTCTTGTGGTATAAACACTCGCTTTCGAATCGGAAGGTCCTGGGTTCGAGCCTCGCTCGGCGTATAGTTGAGTCTTTGGAAAAGACTTTTTACTCACATTCTCTCACTGTATTCAGGTGTAAAATGAGTACCTGACCGTTAACAGCGTTGTCTCAGTGTGAAAAAAAATGCATTATCGCCGAACAGGCGTCATTTCTCGTTCTTTATGTTACGTCTTGCTGTTGGTCAGGACCCTTTGTAAAGCGCTTGAGCACGTTTAGTGGATATTGCCCTATATAAATGCTCAATTTAAAGCTCAATTTTTTACTATATTTACTACGACTATAATTACAATGACTATGTTTACTTTTACTATGTTTACTATTACTATATTTACTATGTATTTATTATGACTATGTTTACTATTGCATGTTTCTTGAACAATTTCTCCTTTCTGCCGTAATCTGACAACTTTTTAAAAATGAGGGTCCCGATAGCTCAGTTGGTGGAGCACTCGCTTCACACGCAAAGGGACCTGGATCGATCCGGGCAGGATTTTATTTTTATTTTTCCTGATCCAGCCCCCCCCCCCCTTCTCTCTCTCTCTCTCTCTCTCTCTCTCTCTCTCTCTCTCTCTCTCTCTCTCTCTCTCTCTCTCTCTCTCTCTCTAGCTCTCGCTCTCGCTTTCTTGTCTACATATCAGTAGTTGGATAGCTAGGCGCTGTTAGATCTGGCGCAAAGTGTTTTGCGGTATCCTCGCCTCCTATCCAAAAGGTAGCAGGTGATCGCTATTTATTTCCTTTTAACGGTATAGAAACAAATTGTCAAATAGTCCAAATCATGAGACTGGAAAGAAACGACTCTTTGACAAGTAATTCTGGACATTATATCATTCGATCGGTATTTCAACTAGATTTAACAGAAACATTTAATTTTTCTGGCCAATTTTTTAAAAAAATGTTAGAGTTCCGTCGTTTTGATCCAATTTGAATTTTGTACCATAAAAGTAATGTGCATAGGAATATAACAACATCTTTTTAACATAGTGAAGTACCAAACGTGAAAACGTTTCTGGCTCTAAACCCTTCTTCAGCGAAGAACAACAAAAAATAAAACCCCGTAAAAATGTTCATACAACATCACTTTAAACCCAGACAGGCGTTAGAAAAGTTGAACGTTTATTTATCATGACTCCCGATGACTCACTATTTTATTCTGCCATACTCTTACAAAACCCAAATTTAAAAATTTGGCCAGAAAACTCGCTCCTTCAAATACCGATCGATTTAAATGACCCTCATCTTGGTAAAAACTCTTAAACCTGGGACTGAAGGAAGACTTCGCGAATTGACGCCACTATTGTTTTTTAGCCATCCATTTTTTTTAGTACGAGTAATTCTTACTAAACTGTATTAACCAGACCAATGTTACATATAGTTTTGTGTGTTGGTTGATTATACTTCCGGATGGCAATGTTGTGAGTTTCTTAGCCAAGCGCATACTATCTATACATAATATACTCATGCTGTCATGTATGCTGATTTTATTTTTATCTTTTTTTTTTATTTAAATAGGTATACAAGTGCATCGATTTGGACACAACAATCAAGTTGAGATAATCTCCCTATATAATATTGTGCTAGTTTGAGTGGAATCTTAGGAATTTGATGAGCTATACAAGGAACGAAATTGACGTCACTCAGCATTTTGTTATTGTTTCTAACCAGCCATTTTTATGAGTAGTTCTCACTAAACTATATCAATCAGACTATAAACTATTAAGGTTACACATAGATTTGTGTGTTGGTACGTCTTATCCGGGTGGCGGATCTTGTGGGTTTGTTTTAGATAAATGCATAGCACCAAATCCAATATGTCCGTAGATCACTTCACTCGCAAATTTTGTGTCAACTCATTTTTCATTCTATTTGTCGCTGTTACCACAACCATTCAGGAAACGGAGGGTATAATAGATGCTGAATTTGAGTCCATCAATCCAAAGACAATCCCCAGTTACAACGGTGAAATGGCGGCAAGACTAGGCCTAATTGGATGTGCTATGCACTGTGCGAAGTCTTCTCTGGAGAAATGCTCTGGATTTTCTTTTATTCCGGAAAAAAACATTTGTCTTTGGCATTCTGGTAACATTGAAGAGATATCCGATCCCAAAACAATCAGTTACAATGTGTACAGACGAAAAACCAATGTCACTTGGGATGTTGCTGACAGCACGACATCTTCAACGTCAACTTCTACATCGGCAGTGCAGACGACTACGGCAACTTCTATATCGGCAGTGCAGACGACTGCGGCAACTTCTACATCGGCAGTGCAGACGACTGCGGCAACTTCTACATCGGCAGTGCAGACGACTGCGGCAACTTCTACATCGGCAGTGCAGACAACTGCGGCAACTTCTACATCGGCAGTGCAGACGACTGCGGCAACTTCTACATCGGCAGTGCAGACGACTGTTACGTCACTGATACCTCTTCAATCATCGCCGGCTCAATCAGAAGATCTAGATTTGGAAGGAGAATTAGAAGCAATAACTACAGTAGCACCAGCACCAGCAGCCACTTTACCAATTCCTCCATGTCCGTTTGTAGCTGTTCAAAATTATTGTTTCTCCGTGCTCTTGGTAAACTACGAAGGCAAACCACCCAAGAAAAATGCGAAGGAGATTATGACGGAGGATATCTTGCTTACATTGACGAGGTAAGCAAAATTCAAATCCTCAAGGATTCCGCTGTAGCCATGTTGCCCCTCATAAAACTTATCGAACTATAAGTTATACGTGGGAATTCGTCAACAGATACCTGGAGGTCCGTGGGTTTACGACTACACCGGTGAGGAACTGCCTCTTTCCTCAGACTTATGGGAGCCCGGTTACCCTACGTCTGTTGATAGCCATATGTGTGCTGCCGTTTCCATGATTACCAAGCTGATCAATCTCAGCTGTTCCGGTTTTCTTTACTACGGATTGTGTGAAATTCTGCCTTGATTGTCTGGCTGGCAGCTTCGTTCCAATTTTTCGACCAATAGCCTTCAACAGTCGTGACGTCACTTCCCTCGTAATGACGCACAGTAACTTAGCAACTGGTTCTAAACTATCGGAACATTGGCGGACGCCTTTATGAAATACTTTTTCAACGAGCATAAATGTGTGTCCAGAGGAGAAAAACATCATAAATCTGATCAGGTTTTGACTTTTTTTAACATTCTGATCACGTGACACGTGAAAACGGTCTCGCCAGCGTGGAGAATAAAAAGTAAAGATTTTCTTTGTTTAGAATCAAGCTGCTTGTTGCTGGGTGACGTGACATCAGACTATTGAATCCTATTGTTGTTGTTGTTTTTTTAATATAAATATGACTCATCTTGTTGGATCAGTATTGTGTCGTGATTTAGATGCTAAAGTTGAATTTATAGATAGAACGAAGATGACGTCACTCAGGTCTTTGTTATTGTCTTTTGCCATCCACGTTTATGAGTAATTCTCACTAAACTGTATTAACCGACTATAAAAGTTTCATGGTTACACATAGTAATTTTGTGTGTTCGTCCGTTTACTTCCGGTTGGCAATGTTGTGAGCTTCTTAGCCAAGCGCATACTATCTATAGTTTAATAAAAGTGTCCGGTTTAATAATTTCTCATGAGCTTTTTCTTATCAAATCATATAATTTGGAACCAAGCAGTTGTTTATTTGGTTTTTTTTTCTTATTAAATCATATGATTTGGAACCAAGCAATTGTTTATTTGGCTTTTTAAATTAAATCATATGATTTGGAACCAAGCAGTTGCATATTTTATTTGTTTCTTTTTTTTATTAAATCATATGATTTGGAACTAAGCAGTTATTTATTTGTTGTTTTTTTTTTCTTATCAAATCATATGATTTAAAATCAAACCGTTGTTTGGATTATTATTCTTTATTTTGAATCAAAATTTGCTTTTTTTTCTTATAAATCATATGATTTGAAAAAACAAAGCAATGACTGTTTCTTTGAAAAGAAGGAATGAGGGGAGGAATTCTTATCAGTTCATATTATTTCGAATCAAACAGTTGCTTACTCTTTTCTTATCAAATCATATGATTAGAGATCAAACATTTCACAACTTCTGTCCCTATAATTATGTCATTCAACATTGTCTTTAAATAAGAAACAGAATTGTATTATCAACATGCTGGTTCCAATCTCACAGGAAGTGTAAAACCACTTTTCCGTAGGACGGAATGCATGCTTTGTGTAAATGGTCTTCTCGTTTCCGAGTGATGGCATCTTATTTTCTAGTCTAAATATGTGATGGTCGTCAATGAAGATTGTCCATCCTGTTTTTTTTTTTTTTTAATGAGCTTTTTTATATAGCGCAATATCCACTAAATGTGCTCAAAGCGCTTTACAAGGGTCCCAGGTCAACAGCAACATTTAACATGTAGGAAGGCGATATTACAATTTTTCGGACAAAGATGCTGCTAACGGCCAGGTACTCATTTTACACCCGAGTACGGTGAGAGAATGCCAGAATGCCACATAGCCGCATGTTACTAAATAAATAGTTATGCCACCTTATGATTTATTATGTAACCTATTCATTATATGTCCAGCTAGGTGGTATGACACTCGCTTTCGGGATCGGAAGGTCCTGGTTCGAGCCTCGCTCGGGCATAGTTGAGTCCTTGGGGGAAGGCTCTTTACTCACATTCTCTCACCGTACTCAGGTGTAAAAAGAGTACCTGATCGTTAACAGCGTTGTCTCCGTCCGAAAAAATTGTAATATCGCTAAAAGGCGTCATGTCCCGTCCTACATGATAATGTGCTGTTGGTCAGGGATTCCTTGAAAGCGCTTTGAGCAGGTTTATGGATATTGCGCTATATAAAAGCTCAATTATTATTTTTTTTAAAACCTATTTGTCCTCCGAAGGAATAGAGAAAGTAAAAGGCGTGACGTCAAGACTTTTCTTCCCAATGAAATAAATGGCTTGAAATGAGATGATGTAATGGCCGCCACGGTGTGTTCTGTGACACGCACAAGGAGTTTTAACACATTTCCAATGAGACGTGTAACAGGAACTTGATATGAGATCTAATGGCCGCCACAGTGTGTTCTGTGACACGCACAGTTTTAACACATCTCCAATGTGACGTGTAACAGGAACTTGATATGAGATGTAATGGCCGCCACGGTATGTTCTGTGACACGCACAAGGAGTTTTAACACATCTCCAATGTGACGTGTAACAGGAACTAGTGTAGTGCGCCTTTTGGTTCTGGGATATTCCTTTCATTCTTGAGCTATTCTGGGATGAAAAATACTACGAGATTCTCAAATAATATTGGTTTTGATCTCTTTGTGCCTTGCAGTCACCAACTGCTGTCAGTTTGCTGTCTAGATAAGAAATAACGATGAGTAATGAAATGTAAGGTTCAATTTACTGACCGAAGACGGATGATGTAGACGTTTCGTTCTTCCCCTTTATCATAATCCCTCTTAACTCTCTCCGTACCAGCCGTTTTTTAGAATCCCCCCCCCCCCACCCCACCCCCAAACCTCACACAAAAATAGGCTTTTCTTACTCAAACAAAAAAAAAAGTAACCATCCATTTATAACAGAATGTTGTACAACAAAATGAGCTCTACAACACAGTTTAGTTTTATAGAT
>NC_088367.1:41218479-41225979 GCF_034508935.2 Berghia stephanieae | reverse complement strand
CTATATACTCAGAAAGGGACTTGGGGATCATTTGTGTTTTGATGAACATATATTATGTGATTGTATAAAAAGAGTGAACAAGTTTGTAGGAATTATATACAGAAGCTGTAGCTATCCTGATTTTAAAACGTCAGTCCAACTTTATTAGTCTGTCATAAGACCTTGTCTAGAGTACGCAAATAGTATTTGGAGTCCCCTATTTAAGCGACAGTTTGTTAACATTGAGAACGAACAAAGACGCGCTACAAGACTTTTACCTGACATTCGACATCTATCTTATTTAGAAAGATTAAAGTATCTAAATTTTCCTTCACTAAAATGTCGTAGAATAAGAGGTGATCTTATTCATATATATATATATATATATATATATATATATATATATATATATATATATATATATATATATAGACTCGTGCATGGTTCTTACAATATGATAATGATTTTTTAATTATTCGCATGTTACAAACGCTAGGGGATATAAGTTTAAGATAATCTTTGAAAGATGTAATTCGTCTATTATGAAAAATAATCTAATTCAATTAACTGTGACAATTTGGAATAATCTGAAGTTTGAGACAAAAATTTATAATTCAATTTATGTTTTTAAGAATGCCATTGACATAGATCTTACCAACATTATATTTGATTTTGACGAAAAAATGTAACATGATATTGGAAATTATTGTCTTTTGTATAACAATTATTTGAAACTCTCGAATTAATGTAAATAGAGTTATTTATCTCTAGCTACTACGAATAATGAATACGACACTTATTTGTGTATTAGATATTTAATTCTCAATATTATCAATTAATTGACATTGAATACGAATTATATAATTGATAAATTGTATCTATGCATAAAAGTTACACATAGCATATTCAATTCAATTCAAATATTCATTTATTGTCGGCATTTAAAAAATGTTTCATAGATAATGTAGTCAGGCTAATAGAAGCCTTTGACCGACATAGGTTTTAACACATAGTGCATAAAATTACATAGTAATACATTTTCGCTTAAAAACATTCCCTCATCAAGATTCTAATCATGACACACAAAGAAAAGTAACATTCATAATATTATTATAAAGGGTTTTAGAACCTATTAGCTCTTAAACGATAGGATACGATTAAAGTGCTTTACGATTGATCCCAAAATCAACACCAACTCTAAACAAAGAGAACGAGGCATAAAGCGTTTTAGACACAATGGCATTTATTTGGTTGTTCAACAATGATAACATTGTCAACGGCATCTCGGTTATGTGGAATGAGAGACTATGACCCAAGATCCTTGTCCAAGGACTCAATCTGAGTTGCCCACACTCCGACACGAATCAAGGACTTTCAAGTCATGTTTAAATGTCATAATAATAATAATAATAATAATAATAATAATAATAATGATAATAATAATAATAATAATTTTAAAAAATAATAATAATAAATAATAATAATAATAATAATAATAATAATAATAATAATAATAATAATAATAATAAAATAATAATAATAATAATAATAATAATAAATAATAATAATAATAATAATGTTCTAGGTACGGAGTGAAAATTATAAACTGATGATGGGGGAAGGTTGGGGGTAGGGGGGGGGGGCGGGGGGGGGGGGGGGGCACAACCAACCAAAGTTTTGGCCGCAGGGGAGACAATGATATGAGATCGAAGAGAAAAAGCCGTCGGCACTTGAATGGCTCTTTGAAAAATAATCCTATTTTCTTCCATTTACCCATACTGATGTGACCGAACTATGTTGCATGCGCCGTAAAACCCTTTACAAACAAAGGTTTTACATTCGTCGTTGTATTCAACAGTAAGTATCCCCCCCCCCCCCCCCCCCCCTTCCCTCTTCCCCACAGAATAGTATACGAATTTTTTAAAAAACTACCTCAGAGAAAATTGAAGAACAAAAAAAAAAAAGTGAAAATTCAAATAACGTTTGATGGGCGGCTGACAACTTCTTTTTCGGGGGTTGGGGTGGGGGTGGGGGTATGATAATAATGTTAGCTACAAGGTCTAAAAACAAACAAACCAATAATAAAAACAAGGAAAAACAACAATAAAAATAAAAATAAATTTCACAACATGAAGAAGCAGTTCCATAAATGAAAACACGGCTAACCTAGCATAAATCTAAAAATATTGTTGAAAAATAAAATTAATTTGGGCGGCCGGCCCATAACTTGCAGTCTCTTTTTTGACAATTTTTGTGTAGTGTTGGGGGGGGGGGGGCGTGATTATTACCTAAAAATACCCCCCCCCCCCCGCCACCCCCCACCCCCCAAATGCAAAAACAGCAACAAACACAAACAGGCAAGCAATTAATAAATAGAAGGAAAAAAAATTACCTCTTCAACATAAAGAAACAGTTCCATAAACGAAAATACGGTTATAAGCCGGGGAGCCAAAATCTTGGTCTCCCTAGCCAAAACGGGCCATTATTAATATTATTATTATTACTATTATTATTATTATTATTATTATTATTATTATTATTATTATTATTATTATTATTATTATTATTATTATTATTATTATTATTATTAATATTATTATCATCATCATCATCAGTATTATTTTCCAAATAAGGCATATCTAAATCTTACCTGACAAAGTTCTTGCTACTTTCATCCTTGGTCGGGTAGAGTCACTCACATATTCATTAGAACTGTCATCAAGAAACCTTTTTCTGGGTAAAACACAACAACTGTTCATACCATCAAATGCCGACACCGAAGAAGCCATTATGAAATGCGTCTATAACAATTGATAAATTATATGTAATTCTGGAGTTTATCCGTTTATCTGTCTATTAATGACTTAGAATGAGTTTATAAATCAAACAGCAAATAGTATTATAAAAATACAGTTTAAAAATGACGAATATGATTCCAATCAAGAAGAATATAATTCACACAACTTGAGTTTTTAAAACTGTTTTATACAATAATGAATATATAACACTGAATCGAGAACTCAAAACCTCCAACGATGTCTTAGTGAATACAAGAGATGAAATAACTGGTGATGAATTTTAGAGACGGGAATTGTAAAAAGGAACTTTGCTATCTTGATGTGTACACAGACAATCTCAAATCGAGAATGACGTTAGAATGTTCTAAGTGAAGGAGGTAGAGTAGCCGGTATCCAGTGACCAATGAAACCAATAAGGAGAAAACAAGGTGGTCCTGAAGGATATTATTGTATAACTCCGCCCACTGATTGATGTCTGGTGACCGTTGAGTGACCAGGTGTGATTCTCGACGGCCATGTCGTCATACGGCACGCGTAAGGTGTTATTGGGAAAATAGATGGCTAATCGGTGACCTTTGACACGTCATCGAAAGTTGGGACATTTTATGCTCATGGGGGAGGGGAGGGGGAGGAGGGGGGGGGGGGGTGGTGGCTGGAAAAAATGAGGTGGTACTGAAGGGTATAATTGTAAAATCCACCCTCTCTCTCTCTCTCTCTCTCTCTCTCTCTCTCTCTCTCTCTCTCTCTCTCTCTCACCTCTCTCTCACTCTCACTCTTCTCTCTCTCTTACTTTTCTCTCTCTCTCTCTCACCTCTCTCTCTCACTCTCACTCTTCTCTCTCTCTTACTTTTCTCTCTCTCTCTCTCTTTGTCTTTTACTTCTCTCTCTCTCTCTCTCTCTCCCTCTCTCTCTTAATATTTTCCTTATCTATTAATTTTTCCACCTCATCTCTCTCTCTGTCTTTTTTTTTTCTCTCTCGCTCTTGCCCCCCCCCCCTACACACACGCCTTGCCTCCCTCTTCACACCCTTTTCCGAGGATGACAATTACTATGACCATGCAATGTGTGAGTTGGTCATTTAACAATCATTTCTCCCCGAGACTCAGGTGTGAATGTGTGTTACTCTGTTTTAATATATACTTTTTTTTTTCGTCCCATTGACGGCACCATATCAGTTATTTGCATCGCTCACAGTCGCTTGTTTCACAACAACGGCTTCGGCTTCGTGTACACACACTTTGAACTATGAAAAATAATTAGAGAATTTTTAAAACCACCATTACTTTTTATCTCCACCCTGCCTACCCCAAACATCAGAACAATTTCATAACCACCACCCCCCCCCCCCCCCCCCCTTGATGATTTGAATAGACCCGTCCATGGAGTGCCTTAATCCAATTCTATTGTGTCCAAGGTGGTCACAAAAATGTCAAAGACATGTGCGGCTATGTGGTCAGGTGGTATGACACTCGCTTTAGGATCGGAAGGTCCTGGGTTCGAGCCTCGCTCGGCGCATAGTTGAGTCCTTGAAAACGGCTCTTTACTCACATTCTCTCACCGTATTCGGGTGTATAACGAGTACCTGGCGGTTAACAACGTTGTCTCAGTCGTGAAAAAAATGTAATATCGCCTAACAGGCGTCATGTCTCGTTCTACATGGTACGTGTTGCTGTTGGTTCTATTGTGTCCAAGGTGGTCATAACATGTCAAAGACCTGGATTTAGTTTGATACCAGCGAAGTGGTCAAGCTTGTTTACGTTTGTCATCTAACGACATTGTTCTCCAAAACAAATAATTTCAGGAAACTATTGATTTGTTGACTTTACTCTCAGTACGACATGATTGTGTGTTTTCTTTACTACAGCTTGTCATCTCACCGTGGTGGAGTCTGATCCAGGTAGATTTCAATAGACTATTGTATTGTTGTCATTAGGGCCTCTACGCCACTGCCTTGTCATTACAATATCAACACATTTATTTTGGTAGATACGAGTAGATTTTGTGCATTATTTGTTTGTTTATGTTTTAGTCCTTCCTGTTATTTCTCAAATTTCTGGCTTGGCATCTCGAAGTATTTTTTGATCTAAGTCAATCCCAATAAACTATCCCCCCCCCTTTCTCTATTTTTTCTTTATTTTTGACGTCTTTAATGCCATCATTGATGTCTATGTGTCTTGTGGTGTGACCGACGTATATGTATATACAGGTCTGACATTCGAACGCAATTATTTAACATTGTTGTAATGGACAACATATTACGCCATTTTTAAAAACTTCCATAAAAATCATAAAAATATTCTCGACTTCATAACCTTTTTGTGCGAATTAAGTGCCACGCCAACTGAACTATCGGGCCTCCCGGTGATTGGGTACCTAAGTGTCTGACCTGGCGGAAAGTATTTTCAGAAAGACAAAGTCTTATCCAACGGATATCATGCAATCATTATTGGAGTCCTTGGCTGAGGGAGAAAAAGTGACTTTTCTATTTTGCTATCAGGGAACGTATTTGTCACCAAATATGTCCTATCGTTGTGTCCAACACGGTGACTTTTTCTTTTTCCTATCAGAGGAATGTGTTTGTCACCGAATCTGTCCCATCGTCGTGTCCAACACGGTGACTTTTTCTTTTTCCTATCAGAGGAATGTGTTTGTCACCGAATCTGTCCCATCGTCGTGTCCAACACGGTGACTTTTTCTCTTTTTTTTTTTTTTCTCCTATCAAAGGAATGGGATTGTCACCAAATCTGTCCTATCGTTGTGACCAACTGGTGACTTTTTCTTGTTACTATCAAGAAATGGGTTCGTCACCGAATATGTCCTCTGGTTGTATCCAACACAATCACTCACTCACTCATTCCCATGACTGGATGGTCGTAGGAGGGGGGAGGGGGGGGGGGGTGGGGGGCGAGGGGAGGGGGGGATGCAGCCTTCACAACATCTCTGTCATTGACTTTCTCTGTCATCTCATACAGAGTCAATCCTGTCCATTCGTTGATGTTATCCAGCCACATTTTCCTTTGTCTTCCAACACGTGAAAACTATTCTATATAAGGAAACCTTGACGCTCAACATTTCTCAAGGCTTAATGTGGTATGAAACTCGCCTTCTGATCGGACGGTCCTGGGCTTGAGTCCTGCCCTGAGCATGGGCACATCGTTGAGTCTTTGGAAGAGGCTCTTTACTCACATTCTCTCCTCGTACTCAGGTGAAAATGAGCACCTGTCTATTAACAGCTATGTCGCCTAACAGGCTTCATGTCTCGTCTTAAATGCTAAGTTTTGTTGTTGGCTGGGGGCCCTTTGTCAAGGGCGTTGATTCCGTATAGTTGATATTGTGATTTATAAAAAATCTCAAGTGTTTTTTATGGTTTGTACTAGTGAAGTGAGCTAAAATCACAAATCCCACCAACTGATACGCACAGGTCAAAACAAAACAATTGGATTAGATGACAATTCCATCTTGTAACCTATTGTCACCAATCAAGGGACTGAATTAGGGAGTAAAATTCATTTTCTCAAAACATATAATAATATTAATAATATAATAAATTTAAAAAAATTTAAAAATAATAAAATAATAATTAATAATAATAATAATAATAATAATAAAAAATAATAATAAATAATAATAATGATAGTAATAATAATAATAATAAAAATAATAATAATAATAATAATAATAATAATATAAAAATAAAAAATAATAATAATAATAATAATAATAATAATAATAAAAATAATTATAATAATAATATAATAATAATAATAATAAAAAATAATATGATAATAATAATAATAATAATAATAATAATAATTTAATAATAATAATATAACAATAATAATTAATAATAATAATAATTTAAAAATAATAATAATAATAATAATAATAATAATAATAATAATAATAATAATAATAATAATAATAATGATGATGATGATGATGATAATAATAATAATAATAATAATAATATAATAATAATATAATAATAATGATAATAATAATAATGATAATAATAATTATAATAATAATAATAATAATAATAATAATATAATTAATGATAATAATAATATATTAATAATAATAATAATAATAATAATAATAATGATAATAACAATATAATAATAATAATATAATAATAATAATATAATAATAATAATAAAATATAATAATAATAATAATAATAATAATAATAATGATATAAAAATAGTAATAATAATAATATAATAATAATAATAATAATAATAATAATAATAATAATAATATAATAATAATAATTAATAATAATAATAATATAATAACAATAATAATAATAATAATTAATAATAATATCACTTGATGTGACAAAAAGCATTGGTCTTCATCCTCGTTTACTCAAGGAGATTGTAACACAAATAAGCCATCCCCTTTTTATTAAATATTTAAAAATCTCTTCAGAGGGTGAAATTCAGAAGACTGGAAATTAGCCAATGTGACTGCCATTTACAAAAAAAAAAAAAAAAAACGAACCGGGAAATTAAAGACCTATTAGTTTAACGTGTATTTTATGTAAAGTTATGGGATCCATTCTTAAAGATAGAATCATGACGTTTTTAGGAAAATCACAAATGTTAGTAATTGTCAACACGGATTTTAGAGAGAAACGCTCTTGTGTAACTCAATTATTCATGTCATGGAAGAATTTACCACCATGATCGATGGTGGTAAATGTATTGATAATTTTAAA
>NC_088367.1:41211032-41218379 GCF_034508935.2 Berghia stephanieae | reverse complement strand
AAAAATAATTAGAGAATTATACCACCAATACTTTTTATCTCCACCCTGCCTACCCCAAACATCAGAACAATTTCATAACCACCCCCCCCCCCCCCTTGATGATTTGATTACAACCGTCCATGGAGTGAATTAATCCGATTATATTGTGTCCAAGGTGGTCACAAACAAAAATGTCAGACATGTGCGGCTATGTGGTCAGGTGGTATGACACTCGCTTTCGGATCGGAAGGTCCTGAGTTCGAGCCTCGCTCGGCGCATAGTTGAGTCCTTGGAAACGGCTCTTTACTCTCATTCTCTCACCGTACTCAGGTGTAAAATGAGTGCCTGGCCGCTAACAGCGTTGTCTCTGTCCAGACAAAAAAAAATTGTAATACCGCCTAACAGGCGTCATGTCTCGTTCTACATGTTACGTGTTGCTGTTGGTTCTATTGTGTCCAAGGTGGTCATAACATGTCAAAGACCTGGATTTAGTTGGATACCAGCGAAGTGGTCAAGCTTGTTTACGTTTGCCATCTAACGACATTGTTCTCCAAAACAAATAATTTCAGTAAACTGTTGATTTGTTGATGTTAATCTCAGTACGACATGGTTGTGTGTTTTCGTTACTACAGCTTGTCATTTCACCATGGTGGAGTCTGGTCCAGGTAGATTTCAATAGACTATTGTTTTGTTGTCATTAGGGCCTCGACGCCACTGCCGTGTCATTACAATATCAACACATTTATTTTGGTAGATACGAGTAGATTTTGTGCCTGATTTGTTTGTTTATGTTTTAGTCCTTCGTGTTATTTCTCAAATTTCTGGCTTGGCATATCGAAGTATTGTTTGATCTAAGTCAATCTCAATAAACTGGGGCGGGGGGACTGGGGCTGGAGGAGGGGGGGGGGGGTCATAAAAATATTCTCGACTTCATAGCCTTCCGTCCATTTTTGTAGGAATTAAGTGTCACACCAATTGAACTATCGCCCCCTCCCCCCCCCCCCCCCCCCCCCCCCCCCCCCGGGTGATTGGGTACCTAAGTGTCTGACCTGGCAGAAAGTATTTTCAGAAAGACGAAGTCTTATCCAACGGGTATCATGCAATCATTATTAACCGTTTAACACTAATTCAAAAGACCAGTTTTGTTTGTTAAAGTATGAAATAGTTTATTTTATCTCCATTGTTTTGTTTCTTTATTTTTTCTTCTTTTTTTTTTTCTTAACTTTGATCGATTAAAAATTTTGGGTAAAAAAATAGCTTTTAGATTTTAATGTCAATGTCATGCGGCTTTGTGGTCTGGTGTTAGGTCCTTGGGTTCTAGTCCTGCTTTTAGTGTCTCATAATCGGTGGCGCATCGTCTCAAAACGGTAAAAGGTCGGGATGAAATCTTAAAACTGATTTCAAATTTGTAACAATAAGTTATTTTTTAGCATCTAAAACAACCCGACATGATACCGTTATGGGGGGATGGGTCACACTTTAGAAAAAAATCAACAACACGGTTTTAGAATTATTCTCATTTTTATTTCACAAAATGTATTTACAGAATTAATGTAGATATTTAAATCGGCAAAACTAATTCATAAACGTATAATATAGAAGATTTAAAAGGTATTTTTATTCATTTTATTTCAAATAAAAACATATTTACACATTTGTAGAACAATGGTTATGTTTGTCATTCAACTATTAAATTAGCCATTCAATTTTTGAATAAATGAATATTTAACAGGACAGTATTAATTCATAAACATTTCATTCATAAAATCATCACACACTGAATCAAGAAAAGTCACCTCTCATTTCTGTTCTTCCATGCACATTCATTCTTTCAATCCATTTCAACGAATTAAGTTGACCTTTTTTTCTCAATGAAAGGAAAGTTTAATCAATATACATTCTATGTCTGTGTCAACTAATCATAAGAAAAATCACATGCTATTTATAGTAAATTATCTATTTTTTCCTCCGTTGATAAGATTTCTTTTAAAAAATAAAAATCCATAAATCCTAATATTCTTCCTAAGTTTTCAAATTCCATGAAAAATGTGTTTTCGTTTTGCGTTTTTTGTTTGTTTTTGTCTAATTGTGGGGGGGGGGGGGGAGGGGGGGGGTCTGGGCTTTTTCTGTTTTCTTTCTTTTCTTTTTTTTTTTTTTTTTTTTTTTTTTTTTTTTTTTTTTTTTTTGACATTGTTTAAAACGGAACCACATGAAATTTTCACATGAGATTTTCCCATATCGACCATATATTTATTTCAATGACGTACTCGTGGTTGGACCCCCCCCCCCCCCCCCCCCCCCCGCCCTCCCCCCTTCTTTTTACTTTATTTTTCCCACAATGAATTCTAGAATGGGCAAAAATGTTGTACTCGTATCTGTAACATCTGGGAAATATAGAAATAAAGACATCGTTAAATATATCTTTATATATATATATATATATATATATATATATATTATATATATATATATGAACATTTGAAAGATAATTAAGATTGTTTGACTTCTACAACGTTGTTATCGGGCTCGATAACAACGTTGTAGAAGTCAAACTATCTTAAGTATCTTTCAAATGTTTATAAATAGCTCCTTTTATCCAATAGTTGAGCACTATTATTTCATGGTTTTTGTTGTTATAATATAATATATATATATATATATATATATATATATATATATATATATATATATATATATATATATACTATCCTAGTCTCTTCCTTATTACTGGCGTTGAAATGACCTAAATGTGTTGCAAGCGCTGCTCAGCGGTTCGATCATTGCTTCATACCCGGAAGGTCTCGAGTTCGATAACCCGCCGCTGCGCTGTGTGGCTTGAGCAAGTCACTTCGCCTTAACTCAATTTGCGACGCTGCACTGCGGCTGACGCCTAGGTTATTCCATTCTTCCCCCCCCCCCCCCCCCCCCCCCCCCCCCCCCCTATGCATGGGATGAACTAAGGGAATTTCATTCATTTTATTATTTATTTTATTTAAAGCCCTTAAAAAAAAAAACACATCACCATACTCAGGTTTAAGATGACCGTTAACAGCGTTGTCCGTGGGGTGGGATCCCCGACCTCCCATAGTGAGTACGGAGGCACTTGCTGTGTCTTCTATACCCGTATATCTGTTTTCCAGAGGGAGAGAGAGAGAGAGAGAGAGAGAGAGAGAGAGAGAGAGAGAGAGAGAGAATGAGAGAGAGAGAAAATTAGTAGGAGTGAAATATCTGTTCAATGTTACAGTTATCGTTTAACGTTATAACAAGTGTAACTAAAAGACAAATTGCCATATTTATGGACAATAAAGATCTATTATTATTATTATTATTATTATTATTTTATTATTATTATTATTATTATTATTATTATTATTATTATTATTATTATTATTATTATATCATTATTATTATTATTATTATTATTATTATTATTATTATTATTATTATTATTATTATTATTATTATTATTATTATTATTATTATCATTATTATCATTATTATTATTATTATTATTATTATTATTATTATTATTATTATTATTATTATTATTTTATTATTATTATTATTATTGTCTTGGAATGAGATTACTTAATTTTGTCACGACCCTGACCGGAGTCCTTGGCTGGGACGGAAACCGTCGAATGTATAGTCATAGTTTTGTGAGATTAAACTTTTTCTTTTAAATCATCTCTCTGTTACGTAGTTATTTTTAACATGATTTGTTAACATTTGAATGTAATCCTCTTGGGATCTTGAGGTGTCTGGGTGAGACTTAGGTGTTCTCAAACGAAGTACATTGATAGTGGAATCTACACCTGTTCCCTATTTGAACCATTCCCCTTTGGCTTACTTTTTTCCTCAAGTCCTTTTAATTGTACATCTAGAAAAAAAAAATGAGCTTTTTATATAGCTCAATATCCACTAAATGTGCTCAAAGCCCTTTACAAGGGGTCCCTGGTCAATAACAACATTTAACATGTAGGACGGGACATGCCGCCTATTAGGCGATATTACAATTTTTCGGACAAAGACAACGCTGTTAACGGCCAAGTACTCAGTTTACACCTGGTTACGGTGAGAGAATGTGAGTAAAGAGCCTTTTCCAAGGACTCAACTATGCGCCGAGCGCGAGGATCGAACCCAGGACCTTCCGATCCGAAAGCGAGTGTCATACCACTAGACCACATGTGTTGCAAGCGCCGTAAAACGCTTAAAAACAAAACAAAACAGTATTGTCTCTGTCGGAAAAAAAAATAAAAATAACTGCAACATCGCCTACCAGCACCGTGTCTCCTCCTGCGTGCTAAATGTTGCCTGTACATCTTGTAAAGAGCTTTGAGCACTTTAAATGGATACTGCCCTTTATAAAAGCCCAAGTACCCGAAGCCTGAGGTCATCAACCCCGCCTGTGACGTCATACAATTTCTTGTTCTCTCCCTTTGTTTACCAAGCTGAACGTGTATTATTATTCTCACGAATTTATCTTTTAAAATTTTATTTAAAGCTATTTTGAGGAACGAATGGCATCGAAGAGCACAAATTAAATAAGTAGATACTCATCAAATAGAATGAAAAGACCCCCATCCACCCACCCACCTACCTACCCACCTACCTACCTACCCACCCACCTACCTACCCACCCACCCCCTGACCCACACAAAGAGAGAAAGAACAATGGTCACTAATGGCCTCTATTATGTGTTGTTTTCTCATCGGTAAGAATAATCCTATTATTATTATTATTGATTTCTCCAATTATAACCGTACAAATTGATTAATTTGTGATGGAAACGATTAGATTCAAGTATTAATTGAATGGGTAAAAAAAAAAATAATAATACAAAAATAAAAACCTATTTTTAAAAAAGAAAAGAAAGAAGAAAAAAAAAAAAAAAAACACATTAGCAGACGCGTGGCCTCTTTTTCTTGTTGTTTTGTTTGTTTGTTTTTATTTAGTTTCTCTTTGTGGACAACGTCTTGTTGTTACAGAAATATATAATGTATGGATGATAGGATAGAGAGAGTTCGAGAAAACACTAAACCGACGTGCATATACTTGTAGGTATGATAAAAAAAGAAAATTTAAAAATTAAGCTTTTATATAGCGCAATATCCACTGACAGACAGGTGTACGAACGAGGAAGTATTGAAGGTGAGAAAGGGAATAATACTGATCGATAACATCAGAAAGAGGCAGTTACGGTTTCTGGGACATGTGTGGAGAAGAGAAGGAATAGAAAAGTTGGTAACATCTGGGATGATCGAAGGAAAGAGAGCTAGAGGAAGACAAAAAAATGGCATATTTAAATAACCTAAGAATGGCCAAATGTGATTTTAAAAGCAACGCAGATTTCAGGCTCACCGCAGAGGATCGTGATTCGTGGAGACAGCTGACCGGCAACGTGCTCAAGAGCACAAGCCACGGTGGATGATGAATATCCACTGAACGTGTTCAAAGCGCTTTACAAGGGGTCCCTGACCAACAGAAACATTTAACATGGAGGACGGGACATGACGTCTGTTCGGCGATATTCGATTTCTTTTTTTTTTTTTTTTTTTTGGACAAAGACAAGCTATTAACGGCCAGGTACTCATTTTACACCTGAATACGGTGAGAGAATGTGAATAAAGAGCCTTCTCCAAGGACTTTACTATGCGCCGATCGAGGCTCGAACCCAGGACATTTCCGATCCGAAAGCGAGTGTCATACCACTAGACCACATAGCCGCACAAGGTCTGATCACTGAATGTGAAATGATTATGGGCTTGATTTAACATTATATTTTTGTGATAGACAATAGTTCGCTTCGGTTTGAGAGTATTTCCATTAAAAGAGTGAATTTATAACACTCTGGGTTATCAGACCTGCAAAAAAGTACACGTCGCATTGGGCTCATTGAAGTGATAACGGATTGACCAAAGTCGGCGAATAGCCGTATCAGTGGGGTGAAATTAGATCGCAATTCTGCATTTCATTTCACTCACCTGTGACCACTCGTCACTAAACGGTATTAAGCCAGTAAGAACTAGTGATGCTATGCGTCTAGCCAACATTCTCACAACATTCGCCAGCCGGATATAACGTACCAACCTTGAACGTTTATAGTCTGATTGACAGAATTTAGTGAGAACTATCCCATATGTTTTCCGAGTTGCTTTCTGTCTTTGTCTTGGAATGTGATTATTTAGTTTTGTCCTAGCCCTGGCTGGAATCATTGACTAGGAGGAAAACAGTCAAATGTATAATTATAGTTTTGGGAGATGATGTTGTTTTTTTTTCCTTGTAAATCATCGCTCTGTTGTGTAGTTACATTTTTTTTACATATATATAATGCGCAATAGCCACCAAACGTGCTCAAAGCGCTTTAAAAAGGGCACCTGCCCAACCGCAACACGTAACATGTCGAACGAGACATTGCCCATGTTAGGCGACATTACAAATCTTTTTTTCCGACAGAAAAAACACTGTTAACGGCCAGGTACTCATCTTACACACGAGTACCATGAGAGAATGTGAGTAAAGAGCCTTTTCCAAAGACTCAACAAAGACAAACGAACGATATACTAAGGGGCATAACTCATAAAATTTGAATTGTGATATATGCCCTTTTTATTTCCCTTGTGGCCCTCGAATGCTTGAGAGAGAGAGAGAGAGAGAGAGAGAGAGAGAGAGAGAGAGAGAGAGAGAGAGAGAGAGAGAGAGAGAGAGAGAGAGAGAGAGAGAGAGAGAGAGGAGGGGGGGGGGGGGGGGGGGCGGGGTTAAAGAGTACTTTTTTACCTTCAATCTATGAAGGCATAGATTACAATGATCTCTTATCCTGTTTATAATCGACCGGCGGACTGAACTGCTACGCTAATGGCTTTTATATTATTTTCTACACGTGTAAAAGTAAGGACAAGGCGTGATTGGATTCAATGAATTAAGACTTGTTTTTATTTAATTACAGGGCTTTGTGGTCTAGTAGTATGACACTCGCTTTCGGATCGGAAGGTCCTGGGTTCGATCCTCACGCTCGGCGCGTAGTTGAGTCCTTGGAAAAGGCTCTTTACTCACATTCTCTCGCCGTACTCAGGTGTAAAATGAGTACCTGGCCGTTAACAGCGTTGTCTTTGTCCGAAACATTGTAATATCGCCTAACAGGCGTCATGTCCCGTCCTACATGTTAAATGTTGCTCTTGACCAGGGACCCCTTATGAAGCGCTTTGAGCACATTTAGTGGATATTGCTCTATATAAAGCTCAATTAGAATTACAATTAGGGTTCAAATTCTACTTCACCTCACATTAAAAGATTTTAAATGAAAAGAGCTCTTAATGGTTTAACTAATCACGTGGAGAGATGTCGAGTAAGTATATTTAGGGGGGCAG
>NC_088367.1:41198532-41201032 GCF_034508935.2 Berghia stephanieae | reverse complement strand
GTTGTTTATTTGGCTTTTTTAATTAAATCATATGATTTGGAACCAAGCAGTTATTTATTTGTTGTTTTTTAAAAATTAAATCATATGATTTGGAACCAAACAGTTATTTATTTGTTGTTTAAAAAAAAATTAAATCATATGATTTGGAACCAAGCAGTTGTTTATTTTATTTGTTTGTTTTTTTATTAAATCATATGATTTGGAACCAAGCAGTTGTTTATTTGTTTTTGTTTTCTTATCAAATCATATGATTTGAAATCAAACGGTTGTTTGGATTATTTTTCTTTATTAAATTCTATAAATTTTGAATCGAAATTTGCTTTTTTTTTCTTATAAATCATATGATTTGAAAAAACAAAGCAATGACTGTTTCTTTGAATAGAAGGGATGAGGGGAGGAATTCTTATCAGTTCATATTATTTCGAATCAAACAGTTGCTTACTCTTTTCTTATCAAATCATATGATTAGAGATCAAACATTTCACAACTTCTGTCCCTATAATTATGTCATTCAACATTGTCGTTAAATAAGGAACAGAATTGTATTATCAACATGCTGGTTCCAATCTCATAGGAAGTGTAAAACCACTTTTCCGTAGGACGGAATGCATGCTTTGTGTAAATGGTCTTCTCGTTTCCGAGTGATGGCATCTTATTTTCTAGTCTAAATATGTGATGGTCGTCAATGAAGATTGTCCATCCTGTTTTTTTTTTTTTTAATGAGCTTTTTTATATAGCGCAATATCCACTAAATGTGCTCAAAGCGCTTTACAAGGGTCCCAGGTCAACAGCAACATTTAACATGTAGGAAGGCGATATTACATTTTTTCGGACAAAGACAACGCTGTTAACGGCCAGGTACTCATTTTACACCCGAGTACGGTGAGAGAATGCCAGAATGCCACATAGCCGCATGTTACTAAATAAATAGTTATGCCACCTTATGATTTATTATGTAACCTATTCATTATATGTCCAGCTAGGTGGTATGACACTCGCTTTCGGGATCGGAAGGTCCTGGGTTCGAGCCTCGCTCGGGGCATAGTTGAGTCCTTGGGAGAAGGCTCTTTACTCACATTCTCTCACCGTACTCAGGTGTAAAAAGAGTACCTGATCGTTAACAGCGTTGTCTCCGTCCGAAAAAAATTGTAATATCGCTAAAAGGCGTCATGTCCCGTCCTACATGATAATGTTGCTGTTGGTCAGGGATTCCTTGTAAAGCGCTTTGAGCAGGTTTAGTGGATATTGCGCTATATAAAAGCTCAATTATTATTTTTTTTAAAACCTATTTGTCCTCCGAAGGAATAGAGAAAGTAAAAGGCGTGACGTGAAGACATTTCTTCCCAATGAAATAAATGGCTTGAAATGAGATGATGTAATGGCCGCCACGGTGTGTTCTGTGACACGCACAAGGAGTTTTAACACATCTCCAATGTGACGTGTAACAGGAACTTGATATGAGATCTAATGGCCGCCACGGTGTGTTCTGTGACACGCACAAGGAGTTTTAACACATCTCCAATGTGACGTGTAACAGGAACTTGATATGAGATCTAATGGCCGCCACGGTGTGTTCTGTGACACGCACAAACAGTTTTAACACATCTCCAATTTGACGTGTAACAGGAACTTGATATGAGATGTAATGGCCGCCACGGTATGTTCTGTGACACGCACAAGGAGTTTTAACACATCTCCAATGTGACGTGTAACAGGAACTAGTGTAGTGCGCCTTTTGGTTCTGGGATATTCCTTTCATTCTTGAGCTATTCTGGGATGGAAAAATACTACGAGATTCTCAAATAATATTGGTTTTGATCTCTTTGTGCCTTGCAGTCACCAACTGCTGTCAGTTTGCTGTCTAGATAAGAAATAACGATGAGTAATGAAATGTAAGGTTCAATTTACTGACCGAAGACGGATGGTGTAGACGTTTCGTGTTTCCCCTTTATCATAATCCCTCTTAACTCTCTCCTTACCAGCCGTTTTTAGAATCCCCCCCCCCCTCCACCCCCCAAACCTCACACAAAAATAGGCTTTTCTTACTCAAACAAAAAAAAAAGTAACCAGTCCATTTTATACAGAATGTTGTACAACAAAATGAGCTCTACAACACAGTGTTTAGTATTTATAGATGTCATCAAAGCATTTCATTACATTTTCTGATGTACAAGAGAAATCATAAAGAGAAAACGGTTGGTTGTATCGTAACGAATGTGACGATTTTCCTATGGTTGGTAAGGAGAGGGTTAAAAAGGCTCTTATCCAATGATAAATTTGCTTTCGGTTTCGCCTACTTTTCAAGGATGAAAAAAAATGGACATTTATATTTTGCCACGCGTCAACTTTCCGTTCACGAAATCCGTTTTACTGATAATTTGTTGCTTTTGTCAGCTCCGGAATTGATTAAAGCACGAATCCAAACCATCTTTATGTTCGATCTAATTCTAACACACACACACACACACACACACACACACACACACATATATATATATAT
>NC_088367.1:41191032-41196032 GCF_034508935.2 Berghia stephanieae | reverse complement strand
TAGCACTTTGACCTATGAGTAACCATGAACATAATTTATAGTCTGATTGATAGAATTTAGAACGAATTAATCATTAAAATTCTTGTCTAAAACAATGACAAGTTAACGATTACATTCCCAGCCAACAACGATCGACGAGCGAGGTGAAAGTAAACAAAGATATATCCTCATAGTCTTAGGACAGATCGTTTTGTTTTTTTCCCACGTCGTTCGTCGGTCGTTGTAGGTTGGTAACGTAATCGCGAACTTGCTAATAATAAAGAGCTGAGTGACACCTCATTTATTTTTAAAAAATTGATTAAAAGAGGTACCTACACATTTCCGTACTACAAATCCATCGTTGAGGAGGAGGAGGGGGAAAGAGGGGGGAGGGGGGAGGGTGACGTTCACTTATTTACAGGTCTGATTACCCAATTCCTTGTTGTACTGCAAATCTAAAAAAAAAAAAAAAGACGCAAAATAATGTCCATTACTATTACAACAATGCTCAACAAGGCCTATAATCCTGTTCAGATGTCAGACCTACATATATGTACCCGTCGGGAAGGGGGGGGGGGGGGGGTCACAGTCTCCCAAGTCGTGTCCTTAGCTTTCTCGTCGATCTCACTCATGTCGACTGTAATATTAGATAAATGCATCAAGATTTAAGATATTCAACGAACGTCTTTTCGCGTACAAAACTGAAGAATATAATATGGCGCTAAAGTTGTGTCGTGGAATAAAATGCTTCTTTCTTTTCTTATAATGGTCACAGACTTAGGTGCGCGTATCAAATCAAGAAATCAAGGAGCAGGCACCGGTTTAAGATAAAGAATTGAACAAGTGAAATGTGCCAGACAAAGCAAGAAAAAAACATAAGAAAAAAAAACATCCCAAAGAAAACAATCGACCTCAATTGGGGATCGAACCTCAGACCTGATTTGTTTCTTGTATATTTCTTTCCTGCTTTGCTTGGCACCTTTCATATTCATACACACTTGTTCAGTTCTTTATCTTAGGTGCACGATTTGATTTTGTTTTTACACCAAAAGGCAGTGCTCATTAGATAAATAATGCTCAACTTGCATCTTACGATGTTTATATTTATCTTTATAATGCGTACAAGGAAATAGCCAGACGCTGTCCTTAAGTCATACTGTTGGATTTTGTTTGTCTTAACGTCATAAGGTTAAAATAACGATACGTATTGAAATTTAAGCTTCAATTTATTAAACGAAGACTGATACTGTGGACGTTTCGGGTTTCCCCTTTATCAACAAAACACGATGAATGAAACACTAAGGACGAATTATATTACAATGAGAATATTCTCACACGTACCTCATTTGTCCTTAGTGTTTCATTCATCGTGTTTTGTTGATAAACGGGAAACCCGAAACGTCCACAGAATCTGCTTCGTTTAATAAATTAAATCTTACAATTCAAGACTTAGCGCTATTTTTTCCTTCGAGCTTTAATTAGCAATATTTTCATTAAGGTTAGGGAATAGAGCACAGAAGTCGTAAGTGAGCATTCTTCCGGTCTCAAACTCCTTGGAAGTTTGTATGTAATCAGTCTCTCGGAGGACTTATAAAGAAATAGGTTACATATTGAATCATAAGGCGGTATAATTATTTTAGTAGCAGGAGATATGGATAGAATGCGCTTGGCCAAGGAGTTCACAACATTGCCATCCGGAAGTATAACGGACCAAGACATAAACTCTGTGTAACCATGAACTTTTATAGTCAGGTTAATACAGTTTAGTGAGGACAAACAAACGCGGATGGCAAAAACAATAACAAAGGCCTGAGTGACGTCATCTGCATACTATCTATAGGTAATTTCTTAAGGTTACAAAACGTAAAAGAGCGAGGATGGGTGGTCTTTATTGACTTCATGCATTGAGACTAGAAAATAGATACCATCACTCTGAAACTTACACAAGTTATGTATCCAGTCCTCTGGAAAAGTGGTTTTACACTTCCTATGAGACCGGAACCAGTTTTTTTACCTCACACTTTTGTTCCCTATTTAGAATTTTTACGTCCCAGGCTTCAGACAGTTCCCGCCGCTCTCTAAACAATACACACAAACAATACTGATTACAGGGTTACGTCCCAGGCTTCAGACAGTTCCCCCGCTCTCTAAACAATACACACAAACAGTACTGATTACAGGGTTGTCTTTTCGACGAATGTCGTTTAATGACAAATTACGTCCCCTTTTAATACCAGTATGAAAGAAACACCCCCTATGGGATCCTTTGTTCCAGACAAGATAAAGACTTTGGTCATCGTGATTTTATCAGCCCATGAGTATCATCATCATCATCATCATCATCATCATCCTAATGAGCTGCTTCTGTTGAGTGGATTTTCAAGATATAGAATCTTATCCTACAAGTAGGAGGAGGTCCCGAGAGCTCATTTGGTAGAGCACTTGCTTCAGACCCAAAAGGACCAAGATCGATCCCGGATACAGTTGAGATTGTTTTCCCTGAACCCCCTGTCCACCCAACAATGATTGGGTAACTCGTTCCGTTAGATCTTGCGGAAAATACTACGTCCTATCCTAAGGTAACAAGCAATTGATAATGTCCGTTTCACGCTATAGAAGCCGGGATAAACTCCGACTCCTTAGAGCCTAGTGGCTCTGAAACATTATTGCAATAAGAATTCGATAAATGTCTGTATATGTAGATAATATGTTGTTTTTTTTAAAACACAAGAGCAAATATAAATTCGATATCACAGTTCCTAAACACAGTCCTCTTTTTCAGACATGTCTTGAGGTTGAGCTTTTATATAGTGCAATATCCACTAAATGTGCTCAAAGCCCTTTACAAAGGGTTCCTGACCAAGAGCAACGCATAACACGTAGAACGAGATATGATGCCTGTTAGGCGATACTACAATTTTATCAACAGGACAACGTTGTAAACGTCCAATACTTATTTTACACCGGAATACGGTGAGATAATGTGAGTAAAGAGCCTTTTCCAAGGACTCAACTATGCGCCGAGAGAGGCTCGAACCCAGGACCTTCTGATCCGAAAGCGAGTGTCATACAGCTAGACCTCATAGCCGCACAATTAGATATCAAAGTTCCTAAACACAGTCCTCTATACAGACATGTCTTGGAAAAGTTCCTTATTACAGTCCTCTATACAGACATGTCTTGGAAAAGTTCCTAATTACAGTCCTCTATACAGTCATGTCTTGGAAAAGTTCCTAATTACAGTCCTCTATACAGACATGTCTTGGAAAAGTTCCTAATTACAGTCCTCTATACAGTCATGTCTTGGAAAAGTTCCTAATTACAGTCCTCTATACAGTCATGTCTTGGAAAAGTTCCTAATTACAGTCCTCTATACAGACATGTCTTGGAAAAGTTCCTAATTACAGTCCTCTATACAGACATGTCTTGGAAAAGTTCCTAATTACAGTCCTCTATACAGACATGTCTTGGAAAAGTTCCTAATTACAGTCCTCTATACAGACATGTCTTGGAAAAGTTCCTAATTACAGTCCTCTATACAGTCATGTCTTGGAAAAGTTCCTAATTACAGTCCTCTATACAGACATGTCTTGGAAAAGTTCCTAATTACAGTCCTCTATACAGACATGTCTTGGAAAAGTTCCTAATTACAGTCCTCTATACAGACATGTCTTGGAAAAGTTCCTAATTACAGTCCTCTATACAGACATGTCTTGGAAAAGTTCCTAATTACAGTCCTCTATACAGACATGTCTTGGAAAAGTTCCTAATTACAGTCCTCTATACAGCTACAATGTCTTGGAAAAGTTCCTAATTACAGTCCTCTATACAGTCATGTCTTGGAAAAGTTCCTAATTACAGTCCTCTATACAGTCATGTCTTGGAAAAGTTCCTAATTACAGTCCTCTATACAGACATGTCTTGGAAAAGTTCCTAATTACAGTCCTCTATACAGACATGTCTTGGAAAAGTTCCTAATTACAGTCCTCTATACAGACATGTCTTGGAAAAGTTCCTAATTACAGTCCTCTATACAGACATGTCTTGGAAAAGTTCCTAATTACAGTCCTCTCATATCAGTCATGTCTTGGAAAAGTTCCTAATTACAGTCCTCTATACAGACATGTCTTGGAAAAGTTCCTAATTACAGTCCTCTATACAGACATGTCTTGGAAAAGTTCCTAATTACAGTCCTCTATACAGTCATGTCTTGGAAAAGTTCCTAATTACAGTCCTCTATACAGACATGTCTTGGAAAAGTTCCTAATTACAGTCCTCTATACAGACATGTCTTGGAAAAGTTTACTTACTATTTATTCAGTGGTTTGGGAGCCTATTCAAACAACACGATTTCAATATCATTCGTTGTTCAATTTTATAATATATTGGATAAAGTGTGGCTAGATAGCTCAATCGGTTGTGCGACCACTCGCTGTCCTCTCTCTCTCTCTCTCTCTCTCTCTCTCTCTCTCTCTCTGTCTCTCTCTCTGTGTGTCTGTCTCTCTCTCTGTCTCTCTCTCTCTCTCTCTCTCTCTATATATATATATATATATATATATATATATATATATATATATATTTGTGTGTGTGTGTGTGTATGTGTGTTTCTCTCTCTCTCTCTCTCTCTCTCTCTCTCTCTCTCTCTCTCTCTCTCTCTCTCTCTCTCTCTCTCCCGGCCAGGCGGAGGGTGTTGTGTCAATTGGATCCTGAGTTTGGCACTGACCCCATTACTTTTTATTCTCTGTTTTCATCTGGCACTTCTCCAAGCCCTATTTTTCTCATCTATATTGGATAAAGTAGGACGCTTTCTTAGTGTTATAACACTTTATAGATTTACAAAAATATACCTTATTCGGTATCTTAATATTTTAGACAAGTTCAGACTTGAAAGTTGCTGTTGCTTCAAACGAATACCCCCCCCCCTCTCTCTCTCTCTCTCTCTCTCTCTCTCTCTCTCTCTCTCTCTCTCTCTCTCTCTCTCTCTCTCCATCCCCTCTTTTTAAAGGCAAGAGTCCTTGGAA
>NC_088367.1:41178532-41186032 GCF_034508935.2 Berghia stephanieae | reverse complement strand
ACCTCGCCCTAGCACAATTTGCGGCGCTGCATTGCGGCTGACGCCTGGGTTATTCCAGTATTCCCTTGGAATAGACCCTCGAGAAAAATTTCCCCTATGGGATGAAAAAGGGAATTTTATTTTTTTTAAAGTTTAAACTGTTATCTGTCTGCTCAACGCCACAGAAACATGGACAAGTTCCGGATTTCTAAGCTTAGGAGGCAAGATGGCCGAATGGTTAGCACGTTGTACTCTGGACTCAGAGGTTCTGTGTTCGATTCCGACCGAAACCAATTTTTACTTTCTAGAGCAAGAAAATTTACTCCAATCACTCACTCCATTCAGGTGTAAAAGGGTACCTGTCAAGCTGGGATAGTAATCTGCGATAGACTAGCGTCCTGTTCAAAGGTTTTCAAACAAATACGTAATTGTCCGCTTCACGCTATCGAAACCGGAATAACTCCTGCACCATTGGCTGCAAGGCTCTAAAGGACTTAATTTGTCTTATAATGAGCCCAAGTGGCTCAGAAGAACTTACTTAAAAATATTTTCATTGAGAATTCCCGAAATAAATAACGATAAAGATAATTGATCCCACAAGTTACCGAATAGATGTGCGACCGGTTTCAGACACGTTACTGCTGTGTCACAAAGTGTGACACTTCTTAAATTATATTTATAAACATACATATGTTTTTATGTTGCTATGCCTTCTGTACGTGGTTTCATCACATAGAATTATTTTTTGAATTGTTCTTGCTTTTTTATATTCAGAATTGAAATAAATAAATAAATCATAACTGTGAAATTGAGTGTAAGCTTCAGTTTAATATACGAAAACAGATAAAATTGACGTTTCGGGTTTCCCCTTCATCAACAACACATGATGAATTAAAAACTACCGATTAATGAGATAATGTGGTAGTGGCGTTGTTAAGATGCATAAACAAAAACATTGATGGGCAGGAAATTGTATGCTACTTTGTGAGGAAGCTCGAATTAAAACAGAGCAATAGAAATTTATAAAAGGTGCGTACTTAATTATGTCAAAAGAGGGGTGGCGGGAAGGAACTGTGTAATGCAGTAAAGAAAGTGAACTAAAATAAAGTGTGTACTATTGTTGGAAAATAAATACAATGGAATTGGAAATAAATACAAAATATAAGGGATGTAGGTATTAATATATTAGTGGCATTAGCAGCAGCAGAAGCAACAGTAGTAGTAGTAGTAGTAGTAGTAGTAGTAGTAGTAGTAGTAGTAGTAGTAGTAGTAGTAGTAGTAGTAGTAGTAGTAGTAGTAGTAGTAGTAGTAGTAGTAGTAGTAGTAGTAGTAGTAGTAGTAGTCACGGAGCCGCCAAGTCTGGGACTTTTTTGTCCTAATGCGGAAGTCTGCTATATTTTTCTACTATCACAAACGATATGAACACGGGACTGGAAAAGTCCTGTCCCGTTGATTTTGTAGCATTTCACAACGTCTTGGGACACAACGGGACTGTTTTGTCCCGTCCCGATAGGTGCGGAAGATTTCTCTAAATTCTATATGTTACAGAAATGGGACAGGACTACTACTACTACTACTACTACTACTACTACTACTACTACTACTACTACTACTACTACTACTACTACTACTACTACTACTACTACTACTACTACTACTACTACTACTACTACTACTACTACTACTACTACTACTACTACTACTACTACTACTACTACTACTACACTACTACTACTACTACTACACTACTACTACTACTACATTACTACTACTACTATTACACTACTACTTACTACTAACTACTACTACTACTACTACTACTACTACTACTACTACTACTACTATTACGACTACTACATCTACAACAACAACAACTACTACTACTACTACTACTACTACTACTACTACTACTACTACTACTACTACTACTACTACTACTAGTAATGGATGAAATAGAGGTTGCATATTTCTGTGCTTTACTACGTGGAAAAAAAAAGACAAATTGAAAGAGAAAACAATATTGGGTGCATCCTTTAATGACCCAAAGATTGCTCAAGGGTCAATTCCGTAGAATCTATGGTGATCTCCATAAATGACTTTCTTGGAATCACCTCATTTTACCCAGGTGCAAATGAGTACCAGTTCACTGATGAAAGTAATCTTTGACGGACTAGCATCATTCAAGAGGATAATAGAAAGCCAGCATGCTTCGTACCCGAAAGGCATCAGTTGAGTAAGTCACCACGCCTACCTCAATTTGCGGCGCTGCACTGCGATTGACGCCTGGGTTATACCTCGTCCTAGCTAAATTTTCGGCGCTGCATTGCGGCTGACGCCTGGGTTATTCCAGTCTTCCCTTGGAATAGACCCTCGAGAAAAATTTCCCCTATGGGATGAAAAAGGGAATTTTAGTTTTTTAAAGTTTAAACTGTTATCTGTCTGCTCAACGCCACAGAAACATGGACAAGTACCAGTTCGCTGATGAAAGTAATCTTTGACGGACTAGCATCATTCAAGAGGATAATAGAAAGTCAGCATGCTTCGTACCCGAAAGGCATCAGTTGAGTAAGTCACCACGCCTAGCTCAATTTGCGGCGCTGCACTGCGGTTGACGCCTGGGTTATACCTCGTCCTAGCTAGGAGGCAAGATGGCCGAATGGTTAGCGCGTTGTACTCTGGACTCAGAGGTTCCGTGTTCTATTCCGACCGAAGCCAATTTGTACTTTCTAGAGCATTAAAATTTACTCCAATCACTCACTCCATTCAGGTGTAAGAGGGTACCTGTCATGCTGGGATAGTAATCTGCGATAGACTACAGACTAGCGTCCTGTTCAAAGGTTTTCAAACAAATACGTTAATTGTCCGCTTCACGCTATTGAAACCGGAATAACTCCTGCACCATTGGCTACAAGGCTCTAAAGGACTTAATTTGTTTTACAATGAGTCCAAGTGGCTCAGAAGGACTTACTTAAAAATATTTTCATTGAGAATTCCCGAAATAAATAACGATAAAGATAATTGATCCCACAAGTTACCGAATAGATATGCGACCGGTTTTAGACACGTTACTGCTGTGTCACAAAGTGTGACACTTCTTAAATCATATTTATAAACATACGTTTTTAAATTGCCGAAAATGTTTATGTTGCTATGCCTTCTGTACGTGGTTTTATCACATAGAATTATTTTTTGAATTGTTCTTGCTTTTTTATATTCAGAATTGAAATAAATAAATAAATTATAACTGTGAAATTGAATGTAAGCTTCAGTTTAATATACAAAAACAGATAAAATGGACGTTTCGGATTTCCCCTTCATCAACAACACATGATGAATTAAAAACTACAGACGAATGAGATAATGTGGTAGTGGCGTTGTTAAGATGCATAAACAAAAACATTGATGGGCAGGAAATTGTATGCTACTTTGTGAGGAAGCGCGAATTAAAACAGAGCAATAGAAATTTATAAAAGGTGCGTACTTAATTATTTTAAAAGAGGGGAGGCGGGAAGGAACTGTGTAATGCAGTAAAGAAAGTGAACTAAAATAAAGTGTGGACTATTGTTGGAAAATAAATACAATGGAATTGGAAATAAATAAAAATATAAGGGATGTAGGTATTAATATATTAGTGGCATTAGCCGCAGCAGAAGCAACAGTAGTAGTAGTAGTAGTAGTAGTAGTAGTAGTAGTAGTAGTAGTAGTAGTAGTAGTAGTAGTAGTAGTAGTAGTAGTAGTAGTAGTAGTAGTAGTAGTAGTAGTAGTAGTAGTAGTAGTAGTAGTAGTAGTAGTAGTAGTAGGGATGCAGAAAATAAAGACAGGCATTTCAATTTTGACACGGCGCCGCCAAGTCTGGGACTTTTTTGTCCTAGTGCGGAAGTCTGCTATATTTTTCTACTATCACAAACGATATGAACACGGGACTGGGACAGTCCTGTCCCGTTGATTTTGTAGCATTTCACAACGGCTTGGGACACAACGGGACAATAGGTGCGGTAGAATTCTCTAAATTCTATATGTTACAGATTTGGGACAGGACTGTCCCAGGACAGTCCTGTCCGAGTGCGGAAGAGGGTTAAGAAGAAGAAGAATATAATGTGCTATTTCAGTGCAATCTTTACGACGCATCGTTCATGAACGCGCCTTTTCAATCTTTTCACCTTTGGACTCCAAGAAAAAATCACCCATTTTCTGGTTGTCTGGTTGTAAAAAGTCTTGTTTACTTGAGAATTTTAATATAACTCTTGAGATATCGTCGCCTCATTTTGGATGTTATCATCAGGTTGGTGGAAACAGTTTTTTTTTAATGCTGTTGTTGTAGATGTGGATTTCAAAAGAGACAAAGGAGATTTTACTTTGAACATTCTTTCTAAAGCTTTAATCAACTTTTAACACAAGCAGGCATCTATAATAAAAAGAAAAAAAAAAAAAACGTTAGATGTACAAGACACAAAATGTAACCACAATCACCACAGCTGTATTATCTTTTGTCAAGATTTTAATATACCTGCACCAGCTTTTATTTTATTTCATTTTTGGTATTATAATTTTATGAATGTTTTTAGAAAATGTGTTTGTTTTTTGTATTATTTTTTGGTATTGTTTATTGTTTTGTTTATCGTCTGTTTTGTTTTATTTATCTTTTTTATATTGTGTGTTGCATTGTTGTTTTTTGGGGGCTTTTTTTTTGGGGGGGGGGGAGTTGTTTTAATTTGTTTTTTATGTGTTTCTTTTTGTTAATTTGTTTGTTTGTCTTTTTCTAAAATTTTGTTTTGTTTCTTGGGGGTTTTGTTTGTTTGTTTTAACAAAATACAAACACTGTGCAATCGTATTGTATATGAGGACAATTTGCCTACCCAATCGGGGTTTGTTTTTTCTATCCTAACCATGATGACATACCACGATAAGGACAGACAATTTTATGAGCTATTCTGCCGTACTTCGCCGAAGTCCCAGGTTTGAGAGTTTTTGCCAAGATGAGGGTCATTTAAATTGATCGATATTTAAAGGACGAGTTTTCTGGCCAAATATGGGTTTTTTTAAGAAGACGACAGTATTGTCTTGATCAAAAGTAATATTATCTAAGTAATAATAATAATAATAATAATAATAATAATAATAATAATAATAATAATAATAATAATAATAATAATAATAATAATAATAATAATAATAATAATAATAATATAAATAATAATAATAATAATAATAATAATAATAATAATAAAATAAAAAAAATAAGAAGAAGAAGAAGAAGAAGAAGAAGAAGAAGAAGAAGAAGAAGAATCATAATAATAATAATAATAATAATAATAATAAAATAATAATAACAATAATCAATAATATAATAATAATAAATAATAATAATAATAATAATAATAATAATAATAATAATAAACATAATAATAAATAATAATAATAATAAATAATAATAATAATAATAATAATAATAATATAATAATAATAATATAATAATAATAATAAATAATAATAATAATAATAATAATAAATAATAATAAAATAATAATAAATAATAATAATAATAATAATATAATAATAATAATAATAATAATAATAATAATAATATAATAATAATAATAATAATAATAATAATAATAATAATAATAAATAATAAATAAATAATAATAATATAAAATTAAGAAGATAAAAAAAGAAGAAGAAGAAGAAGAAGAAGAAGAAGAAGAAGAAGAAGAAGAAGAAGAAGAAGAAGAAGAAGAAGAAGAATATCTATGTAATATGGATTCAGTTAGTTATTAATTCAGCTATTCGTGTATTTATTTATTCAATTATTTATTGGTTTGTTTTATTTAACCTCATTGTATAAGGGAAAATAATTTAACTCAACTTCTCCTGATGAATAACCGATACCTCAAACGCACAGTGGGACGCCCACTCTCGGAATGCATCGCGGAGTTAACCGTGAAGATGCCCAAGGATCCTATCGACTTCATGGCCAAGTGGTTGTACCGATACATGGACAGCGAGCTGTACTTTTATGAAAAGAAACACATGATGGCGGTAAGAGTAAAATGATACATTTTGTACATTTGTATGGCTCATGTCCCAGAATTCATTATACATTTTATATATATATAATATATATATATATATATATATATATATATATATATATATATATATATATATTATATGTACTTCCCACTGCTGTGTTTTCCTCCCAGCATGCCATATAGAACCATATTTATATTTCATACGTTACATGTCCCCTGTTAGGCGTCCGTTTTTCATTAAAGCTCTTTAAATATCCTTTACTTCCTCGAGCTGAGTACTAGCTCACACCTGAGTCGTGGTATGACATTCGCCTTTAGCCCTACGAATTCAATCCCTCGTGGGGGCGGGGACCTACACTCCTCTAAGCTTGGTGAGAAGTTGCCAGGCTTTGATACCAGTAAGAGGAGACACTGGGTAGCTGCGAATCGGCTTCGGTCGAGGAGGGGTCTAACTTCCTGTCCAATATGTCCACGCTGTGGGCAAGAACCCGAGACGGCAGAGCATCTAGTCGAAAGGTGTGTTGTGACGATGCTACCAGGCGGGTTTGCGACGGTGCACGAATGCGGACCGGACTTTGCTGATTGGGTCGATCGTCATAACATAATAGTGTGAACCATAAGAGGCTGCTGCCTTTAGCCCTGGTCGATTCCCGCTGAGCTGGAGGCGCAAGGAAAAGGCTTTTTACTCACATTCTCTCACGGCACTCACGGTTAAACGAGTACCTGCTTGGTAATAGCGTTGTCTTTGTCGAAAAAAAAACCCTGTAATATCGCCTTACAGGCGTCAGGTCTAGTCCTGAACGGTAGGTGTTGCTGTTGTCTTGGGGCCCCTTGTAAAATAATTTGAGCACATTTAGTAGATATTGGTCCAGTAAAAGCTCAAGATTGGTTGTTTAGAGACGAAGGATTTGTTAAGTGCCTTACACAAGGACTCAACACCCACAGTTATCCTTTTACAGTAGCTTGGCTCAGCGGTATGGTCTTTGCTTCGTACCCGAAAGGTACCGAGTTCGAATACCCCTGAGCAAGTGACCTTGTCCTAGCTCAAGGTTTGCGGCGCTGCACTGCGGCTGACGTCTGGGTTATTTCAGTCGTTCCTTGGAATAGCAGACTCTAAAGACAATTTCCCCTATGAGATGAATAAAGGGAATTAAATTTATTATTTATTTATTTTACTAATTATTGAACACTACTTTTTGGAGTTGTATTCAATCATACACTTAGGAGCGTAGCCATTATGGGAAAAGAAAGAAGCTATAATTTATTGCTTCTTAATAAGCTATGCATCACTAATTATGTCTGACTTAACATAATGTTGTTTTAAGGTATTCAGTTATGCACGCGAATACACGCACAAAGTATCTTCTAGGAGGGTGAGATGGTAAGTTTTGCGATTTTCCTTATAGTTTCAAAGACTTAGAATCTTGACATTTGATATAAATTAAGTACTTTCTCGCCGAAGTGCCTTTAGTGTGTCAAAATGTCTTAG
>NC_088367.1:41158532-41173532 GCF_034508935.2 Berghia stephanieae | reverse complement strand
GAAGAAGAAGAAGAAGAAGAAATGCCAAGGCGACGCACCTGCCGATGTGGCACAGAAAGGCGGATTGTTCTTTTTAACTGTCTCAAAGAATCACCCCACCCGAAAACAAAAGTGTCTGTGAACGCTCTTCAATAATTCCCCTTTTAAAATGGTCTACAATGCTAGTTTGTATTGCAAACCATTACGTTTGGGTTGGTTGGAGAATCAAGCCATTTAGACACTCAACTAATCTTCTTTCGGTAGACCGGACTGACTCTACAATTGGATTCAATAGTCTGATTCAATAGTCAGCAACGGCGGCCATAGTGGTTCTAAACAAAGAAAATCGGTACTTTTTATTCTTTATGCTGGCTAGAATTTTCATATGTCTTGTGATCGGAATGTGTAAAAGTCAAAACATGATCATATATATAATGTTTCTTTTCCTCTGGATACGCTTTTATGCTTGTCGGAGAAATATTTCATAAGGGCGTCCGCCATTCATTGTTCCGATAGTTTAGAGCCAGTTACTAAGTTACCATGCGTCATTAGGAGGGAAGTGACTTACGACTGTTGAAGCGTATAACCATATGTTCAGTTAAAGGTGTAACATTTGACCTTTCAGAAAATGCATTGGATTTTACGATCCTTTCGTTGCAGAGAGATCGAGTGACCAGTCTTTTTTTTTTTTTTTTTGTTCATTCACATTATAGTCACCAGTTATAACCAGTTAACACCCGCAATCTAGAAAAACACGTATTTAAAAATGTGGCCAGAAAACTCACCCTTCGAATATCAATCGATTTAAAGTACCCTCATCTTGGCAAAACCTTACAAACCTGAGACTTCGCGAAATCACAGACGTAAGAATAATTCGTCAAACTTGTTTCAACATATTTCCTCATAACAATGCCAAACCATTTTACAATAATATATCTGAAAGCTCGGGCGCTATGTGCTTTTCAAGTAAAAGAAAAATTCATTTATTATTTTTTTTGTCCAACTTTTTATTATTTGTAAAAATACCTAACGTGTACTTAAATTGGGGCTTAAAAATTATAATGTTCATGTTTTCCTCGCAATGGTTAGTTATCTGTAGATTTGATCTTTTTCCAGGAATCTCGCAAAGCGAATAGAAAAATTGTAAGCATTATGGGTTTAAACACGATTTCATCTCATTCCCACAGAGCTCCAAAAAAAGAAAAAGCACGTTCTTATGGCTCCGTCGCCACCGGCATCACCGGCATCACCGGCATCACCGATATCACCACCATCAGCTCCCCCACCTCGTCCTTTAAGTCCTCGGGGCAAATTGAAATGGCGGCCAGTTCACGGCACAGTTCCGAAAGAGATCTAGTTTTAGACATGCAAAAGAGAGTAGACAGGTTAAGTTTTCTGGCGCATCAAAGAGAAAAAGCTGACATGACCGGTAAACTGGGTTCTTTGCTGCGTATTCAAGAACAACGTCAACGAGTGCCTCATATCCCGTCGGTGTCTGGACGCAAAGACCAGGAACGGCGACAACGCGAGGCACTCCAACGGCTTGCAAGTCGTGCTCAGAAGGAAAAACGTGATCCTGATGATCATGATCATCGTCACTCCTTACCCACTGTACCTCAGGATCTGGACATGTATGACGACGAAGAGTACGCATCCTCTCCACATGGACAGCGTGATTATCATTCAAAAGAAAGCCTGAGAGAGCATATTTATCGTGCAAAAGATAGTCAGAGTGACTTTTATTCGGATCAACAAAGAACCGCTCGCCCTAAGGAACATCGCGAACGCAAGCAGTGGCGTAAAGATTTGGATAAACTGCAAACAGACGATTCTCCAGACGTTCGTGAGCGCGGGCGTAGACACAGACACAGGGATACGGACAGAGAACAATTGGACGATTCTGCAGAATTTCGTGAACGCAGCCACAGACACAGGCACAAGGGTACGGAAAAAGAGCAAACGGATGGTCCTGTAGAATACCGTGAACGCAGACACAGGCGTAAAAAGTCACCTGAAGGTCAAAGGGATGAATACCGTGACTATGGTACTGAACTTGAGCCTGAAGTCCCCTTTCCCGAAGACATGGAAACGGGCATGAGTCCTCGCCAGATGCGCAAGCCTAGTCGGCAACGGACATCACGTTTACGGCAAGAAAGTGCTGTCAGACGACCTCGATATGACCAGCAGAAACACAAATACCCAGACGCACAAAGGCGACGAAAGAAATCGAGTGGTGAGGCACTGCGAGAGGATATTGAAGAATCACTATCTTCATCTTCAACGAGTTCTACGGAAAGCATATTATCTACTCATACTCGAGGCAGCTCAGGGAAATCAACGAATAGCAGATCTAGGAGAGCCTTCATTCGTAAACATAGTCTTGGTGCATTGGTCAACGAGAAGGACGACGAAGTGGTTGCAATCATGAAAGACCCTGAATTGCTGGAGAATTTAAAGAGGTTAAGGAGGATCATGGGGTCGGCCTCGTGGACTGTAGACTGTAACCTGGGCCTTGTCTGCAATCATTCCATACTCGGACTCCTGAAGGGGCGGCCACCTTTTGTACCTCCAGGTATCTATCTACCTATCTATCTATCTATCTATCTATCTATCTATCTATCTATCTATCTATCTACCTATCTATCTATCTATCTATATGTCTGTATGTCTTCCTGTCTGTCTGCCTATCGTCTATCTCTACCAGTTGTCTATTTGTATTCTGTATATCTTTCGTTCTTTTTGCATGTCTCTATTATAATATGACTGTCTCACTACTTCGGCTGTATGACACTGTAAATCCTGGTTTGACTCCCGCATTTGGCGACGCAAAATGTAGTCATTAGAAGAAAGCTCATAAGTCGCATTTTCTCAAAGAACCCATGAAGTGATTTATTTCAAATCCTCCTAACTTTCTCAGGATTTTAAATAACGCATACATATTTTGCTCACAGCGTCGCCTACATACTTTTATGACCCCAGCATAATTAATTTTACAACCTACCGACATTGCAAGGACGCCGATTATAACGCGGAATTAATTAAAACGACCATCTGAGAGACGAGATATGCCATATGCCTGCATAATTAGTCGACCGGACCGACTGTTCAAAGCGGCACTAAAATTATAAGATTACGCAATGACTCGTGAATAGATATTACCTGACGAACAGCCAGGATTCGCATACGCGAAATGTGATTGGATCCGACAACATGACCAGTAAAAGTCTGGCACTAACGAATTGAGAAACATCATTGGTTTCTGGGATTGACACAACTCCCATCATATTTCTATATAAACAAGTATTCAGCGAAAATTTGACCTTTCTCTCATTCCATTACTCTAAAACCAGCATGCTATAGTGATCGTCTTGAAATCCTAATTAGCGGAAAATATTGTGTGGACAAGGGTATGGATACTTATATCAATATTATAGCTGTGGAATTAAATTGTGTTATGATTAATTAATGCCATTTAAAACTAATAGGTGTCGTAAGTAATAAATAATATAATGTTTTCGCCTGGCCCGTAAGTAGACGCAACTTATAATATAACAGAAAATAACAGAAATTCAGAACTCATGTTATTTATAAATAATACATTTCATTCACTCTCTTATGCCTTCCAAATGAATGAATTACATTTACATGAATTACATTTACAAATGTGCTAATGCGCTATAGTAATATTATGTATTTATATTTACTGATCATTATGCTCTCATTGTTTACTTATCTTTCCTCGTCCCACTAATCTACATGTATCCCGTTAATTAACAATCATTCATAAAACTAAATGAGGTCAGTGGTGTTGTCAACGGTTTGTTAATTGAAAATTCCTTACGACATCACTGCTCATAAGGAATACACAATTTTGAAACTGGTCAAAGTTTTGCTAATATTCACAGATCTGGTTTCACAAGGATCTGGTTGCACATTGATCTAGAGCTGCAGCTAGACCTGGAAATGAAGCTAGATATTCATGATTAACTACTTATCAAGTAACGCACTGAGACAATCAAAGAATGACCAATAAACCCAACCATGAATTAACCCTCTCCTTACAAACTATAGGAAAATCGTCACATTTGTTACGATACAGACAACATATTTCTCATTCAGATTTGTTTTGTACATCACAAAATTTGAAGAAAATGTTGTAGATCTTGTTTTGCTAAGATAATTATGGATCGCAAGAACTTACTGCTGTTGTTTTTGAATGATAATAAATCTATTTTTGTGTTAGTTGGATGTGAAGTTTTTGGGAAAAATTCTGAAAATGGCTGGTAAGGAGAGAGTTAAATAAGCAAAAGCAACCCCTAGCGTCGCTACCAGTCTATAGGAAGGTCGCCACCAGTCACATCCAACCTCTACCAAATAGATAAGGAACAAATAATAATGAATTGAGAAACTGAGCGTGAAAAATTAACTTACCCATAGCCTATCTTTAATTAATTAAATCTGTACTATTATTCTTTTGTTTAATTATATGTTAATGTGTTATTGTGTGGGGCTATTTTGTTGGCGAGAAAGCTGAGATATGGAAGAATGCTGATCGATACCATCAGAAAGAGGCAGTTACGGTTTCTGGGACATGAATGGAGAAGAGACGGAATAGAAAAGTTGGTAACATCTGGGATGATCGAAGGTAAGAAAACCAGAGGAAGACAAAGAATGACTTATTTAAATAACCTAAGAATGGCCAAATGTGATTTTAAAAGCAACACAGAGTTCATGCGCACCGCAGAGGATCGTGATTCGTGGAGACAGCTGACCGGCAACGCGCTCAAGAGCACAAGCCACGATGGATGATTTTGTTGATTTCTGCTTTAACGGGGATTAATATTTACCTTCTGAACCAAATCTATCCATATGCACACTAGATGGATAGTATGTGCCCTTTTCTACGATTTAAGGGCGATACCCTTTGATGAAGAGACGCTTTGCACGAAATATTTTTCATATAATATGGTCTCTACTTACTTACTTACTTACTTACTTACTTACTTACTTACTTACTTACTTACTTATCCGAACCAGTGACCACCTGAGCTCTAGCCCTTCGGTCTTGTGCCATGACGTAGAAGTAAGACGTCTTTTGTAGTTGTTCCAGGTGACTATACAGTGTGTTACTGATATGGTCTCTACGAGAAAACCTTTCAGGCTTTTTATTTATTTTAATAAAGGGCATCCATGCATAAAAACAAGAATCGATTTAGTTATTTAACTCTCTCCTTACCAGCCATTTTCAGGATTTTCCCCAAAACTTTACACCCAACTGACACAAAAATATATATTTTTATCACTCAAAATCAATAGCAGTAAGATCTTGCGATACATATTTTCTTTATCAAAACATACTCTACAACACACTGTTCATTATCTTTAAACTGTACAATGTACTAGAGAATTTAAATAAGAAAAATGTTGGTTGTATCATAACGAATGTGACGATTATCCTGTAGTTGTTAAGGAGAGGGTTACCCCCCCCCCTCTCCCAAAATAAAAAAAAACAACAACAACAAAAACAAACAACAAAAAAACCCCCAAAAAAACAAGCTCAAATGTATTTTAAAGTGTGGATTCGGGATCTTTCTTCCACAGAGACGCCAGAATGGTGGGAAAGACAGGGTTACTTGGCCGAGGCGTTCTATGACCACGAGATCTACACCTGTGACAATTCGGATGTACACGAGTTACTCAGCATCATCCCTCAAAATCTGGCTTTGAGCTACAGCGACTTTCAAGGCAGGGTCTCTGGGCAGTCAGGTAAAAAAATAAAGTATAGAGTGAATGAAGTTAAACACAACAGATTTAGACACCTTCGCGAAGATTATCAAAATTTGTCACCCTAAACACCAACAATGGATGGCACAATCAACAACTCTCTTCGCCTTCGAATACAAGTAGGTACTCAGAATTGAGTCGACCTTGAGTAACATTGAGATTCAGATTCAGATGTCACTCAGCTTTGGTCATTGTATTTTAGACTATCAGGCGGATGATTAGTTCTCACTAGCATTTCTCTGTCAGACTATATTTTTCTTTATAGATTACACATATTTTTGTGTGTTGATACGATTGAGCTGACGGGCAGATTAAATAGTGAGTACTTTGCTTAAACTCATACCATCAAAATGGTAAAGGTAGCAGCTTCTTATGGTTCTCACATGTTATGAAGATCTATCCAGGACGCAAACTCATCACCGCAATCGTGCATAGTCGGGAACCTGCCGGAAGCTTCGTCACAACGCACCGTTCAACTATATGCTCTGCGGGTTCGGGCTCTTGAACACAACGGGTACATGTTGGACACCCCCCTCCCCCCTGATGAAGTTAAGCAGGTTCTCGACCGAAGCCGGATGGTTGCCACCCAATGTCTCCTCTTGAAGGCTAATTCTCCACCAGTTTCGAGGAGTCGATGTCCCCGCCTCCTCGAAGGATTAAATTTGTCCAAACCGACTTCCATTTCGAATATACAGCTCTGCCCAAAACCAGGGAAGCTGTGTACAAGGATTGCCGGGACTTATTTCGGCTCGAAACAGGGGCACCATCCATTATGCGCTTGATAGGGGTATCCCCATTCCCTCTCTTTGTGATCTTAATAAACCAGTTGTTTTTAATCGTCTCCCGCCAGACATCGGGGGGCTGGATCGTTGCCATTAACAAGACCCCTTTCTCTAGGCGTTGTTCCCGAGTTCCCGACACTATGTGCATGGACTTGCATAAAGTTTTAGATCTACTTTCTCATAGTTCTTGCTTCTACCCCCACACTGGAGCGCAATACTCCGAGGTGGAATAGCATAGAGCCCGGGCGTACGTCCTCATGAACGCTTGACTCGCACCCCAAATTGCCAAGGACTGTCCGCTTAACCCGCAACGGTTCACCGTATGCTCCCCTCGTCACGAGGGTGAGGTCAGGGGTGTACTCTTTCTTATGGCGGGTGCCCCTGAAGGTACCCTTGGTCGAAGGATCATACACTAGATGCAGATCGTTACAGTCCATCCATGAGTGAAGTTGTCTACCTGCCTCATTGCAGTCTCGGAAGCCCCATTCGTGGTGGTAGCTATTGAATTCTTCCAGACAAATGGAAGAGTGGCTAACCACCGGGACCGGTGGTGTAGTCCAAATCGCTCTAGGTGGTTTGTATATGTGCAAAAACAGCTTACCTACCTCCGCAGAAATTCTATTCGCCCCGTTGCTGCCCGTAACGCTCTCTATGACCCTTATTTTCGAAGGCTCTTCAGCGTAAACGCTAACACCTCTTTTGAGCCTTGAAGCGTCCTCTCTCTGGACCTCCGTAATCGAACAAATTGCATGCCTGAGTAAAGATGGGTCTCCCACTTCGCGAAGTCTTCCATCAAGTCCCAGGTTTGAGCGTTTTTGACAAGATAAGGGTCATTTAATTCTATCGATATTTGAAGGACGAGTTTTCTGGCCAAATCTTTTAATTCGAGTCTTTCCAGAGTACGGCAGTTAACTGGTTAATCTTCAAAAGACAGACGTTTATTATCCAAAAGTGTTGCATGCGACGTGCACTTATTTGCAGGTCTGATATCCCAATTCCTTATGGGCTCATTGTTGTAATGGCAATCTCAAATAAGACACAAAATATTGTCCATTACAACAATGTTAAACTAAGCCCATAAGCGGGTTCGGAGGTCAGACCTCATATATGTACACGTCGTTTGCATGCAATCTAAACGCAATATAAATCGAGATAAACTTTGTGGATAATGATTCAGCTTTAATATGACAGACCTTTATGATTGATTCTTGCCATTTAAAGTTACAAAAATGAATAATTAACTATTTTTTAAAAAAAATTAAAAACATAAAATCTCATTATTCATCTCCAAGGGAAAATTATTTGTCCCTAGTGTCTATTCCAAAGGAAGACTGGAATAACCCATGCGTCAGTCGCAGTGCAGTGCCGCAACGTGCGCAAGAGAGAGAGAGAGAGAGAGAGAGAGAGAGAGAGAGAGAGAGAGAGAGAGAGAGAGAGATCACTTACACAAGGCCACGATAGCGTAGCAAGGAGTCAGACCGGAGCCATCTTAATTTTCTCGCCTGACACTTGAACCATACTGACCAAAAAAAATGACGTCAAAATGCCAGTCTTTCGCCACAAAAGAAAACAAATCGTGAGTTGTGTTCAATAGTTCAGCCAATGTTTCCATAAGCTCTACTAACGACAACTCACTAGACAGTCCAAAAAAACAAATAATGACGTCAACCTGCCAGTCCTTCTGGATTTCAGTATTATTTCATTATTATAACATAATGATGGCTATGCTAGAACCCACTAGGACTTATAATTTGACGTCATTTTTTTGGTCTGTGCAGCGTCCAGTGAGTTGTCGTTAGTATAGCTCAAGGAAACAAGTGATCCCATTGGTTAAATTATTGAATACAGCTCACGATGTGTATTCTTTCGTGGCCAAAGGCTTGTTTGGTCTTTTTTTGACGTCAATTTTTGGTCAATATCCGTCCGTAGCCATCCGTAGCCTGACACTGAAACCTAAAAGGACTGGTCTTTTGACGTCATTATTTGGTTTTTGCACCGCCTAGTGAGTTGTCGTTAGTAGTGCTCATGGAAACAAGTGGCCCCATTGGTTGAACTATTGAATACAACTCACGATTTGTTTCCTTTTGTGACCAAAAACTGGACTTTTGACGTCATGTTTTGGCCAGTGTCAGGCCGTAGCCATCGTTATGTTATAGATAGTATGCGCTTGGCTAAGAAGCTCATAACATTGCCATCCGGAAGTATAACGGACCAACACACAAAACTGTGTGTATCCATGAACGTTTATAGTCGGGTTAATACAGTTCAGTGAGCATTACTCATAAACGCGGATGGCAAAAAACAATAACAAAGACATGAGTGACGTTATCTTCGAACTATCTATAGCTTGATACTGATTTGTACCGCCTAGTGAGTAGTCGTTAGTAGAGCTCATGGAAACAAGTGATTCCATTGGATGAACTATTGAATACAACTCACGATTTGTTTTCTTTTGTGGCAAAAGACTGGCATTTTGACGTCATTTTTTGGTCAGTATCAGGCCATAACTTTACGAAGGCCACGGCCAGGCTATAAAGTTAACGATGGCTACGGTCCGTCTATGTTTTAAGAAGGCCAAGGTGTGACTCAACACCTTCTTCGAAGAAAAAGCCCACACTTCTAATTGGTCCCAAATGATCTGTTCGTGTTCCATTGATATTGGGTAAAGTCGACATGCACAAATTATTGGCATATCTGATGACCCAATTCCTTATGGGCTCATTGTTGACATTGAAATCTCAAAAAAAAAAAAAAAAAATACGCTAAAATTTATTGTTTATTACAATGATAAACTAGGCCCATTAGAGGGTTCGGATGTCAAACCTGCATATATGTACACCTCGGGTAAAGTCAGCCTTGCTGAAAGGTTGAAAGTCAATCAACCTTTCTGGTCCGACGACGATGATGATGATGATGATGATGATGACGACGACGACGACGACGACGACGATGATGATGATGATGATGATGATGATGATGATGATGATGATGATGATGATGATGATGATGATGATGATGATGATTAATAAATAACTTGATCAGGATTCTTCCACTCTGTGGTCTTTTCCAAAATCCCCAATCTGTAGGCAATTTTTTTTGCGACTCATGAGAGCACCCCCCTCCCCCCTTACACCCACACACACACACACACACACACACACACACACACACACACATACACATACAAACATATCGCTTTCTTTTCTTTCTATCATGTTTTATGTTTCCTTTTTTTTCTTTCTTCTTTTCTCCCCGTCATTCCTCCCTTCACTCACTCACCCTCCCACCCGCCGCCCTATCGCTTTCTTTTCTTTCTATTAATGCTTCATTTTACCTTTTCTTTTTTTTTAATTTTCTCCCCATTATTCGTCCCTTCACCCACTCCCCCACCTGCCCGCCGCCCCATTGCTTTCTTTTCTTTCTATTAATGTTTCATTTTACCTTTTCTTTTTTTTTTCTCCCCGTTATTCCTCCCTTCACTCACTCACCCTCCCGCCCGCCGCCCCATCGCTTTCTTTTCTTTTTATTATCAATGTTTCATTTTACCTTTTCTTTTTTCTTTTCTCCCCGTTATTCGTCCCTTCACCCACTCCCCCTCCCGCCCGCCGCCCCATCAGCCCCAGGTGGAAGTATCGGGCAGATGTCAGCCAGTCAACGAAGTGTTCTCTTGAAGCAATTTACGTCCAAGGCCCCCAAAGCGGAGAAGAAGAAAAAAAAGTAAACGATCCTCAGATTGAGTGAAAATGGAAATCGCTTCTTTAACTCACTCCTTGCCAACCAATTTCAGTATTTTCCCAAAAATGGCGGGCTTACCCAGCAGAAAAATTGATTTATAAATTTTTTTTTTTTTTAAAACACAAACAATCTCTCCTACAAAACAACTTTCTGGTCTTATAAATTAAACAAAGAGTATTGTGATGTACAAAATAAATCTGAATAAGAAAAAAAATGTAGATTGTGTCGTAATAAATGTGACGATTTTGCTGTAGGTGGTAACGAGAGGGTTAACTCACTCAGTCCTAACACCGACAATCCTGGTATCAACAGAAAGAAGTTGACGTCACTCGGGTCTTTGTTGCTATTTTGTTTGGGGTTTTTTTTTTTGCCATCCGCGTAAATGAGCAATTGGATTCAATAGTCTGATGTCACGTCGCCCAGCAACGGCGAGCAGCGCGGTTCTAAACAAAGAAAATTGGTACTTTTTATTCTTCATGCTGGCTAGAACTTTTCATATGTCATGCGATCAGAATGTATAAAAGCCAAAACATGATCATATTTATAATGTTTTTCTCCTCTGGAAACACTTTTATGCTCGTCGGAGATATATTTCATAAGGGCGTCCGCCATTGTTTCAATAGTTTAGAGCCAGTTACTAAGTTACTATGCGTCATTATGAGGGAAGTGACGTCATGACTGTTGAAGCCAATTTTCACTAAACTGTATTAACCAGACTTTCAAAACGTTTAAGGTTACACATAGTTTTGTATGCTGGTCCGTTATACTTCCGGATGGCAATGCTGTGAGCTTCTTAGCCAAGCGCACATTATCTATTACTTTTAAACCATCATTATTTACTTTCTTTTTATTTTCTCTGAGTAACTGTATATGCATATTACCAATGCTACTGATTTTAATTTCTACATGATTTGTAGTCGATTAAGTCCATGTACAGTCCAATTTAACTAAGTATTTATTTATCTATTTTCGAAGTGGCCGAGTGGTTAAGGCATTGCACTGTGAACCGGAAGGACCCGGGTTCGAGCCCCGCTTCAGGCACTTTCGTTTTTTTCCTTGAGCAAGATTATTAACCCCCAATTTGCTCACTTGGACAACATGGGTGATTCCTGTTGACATCAGACTTCTTGTTTGATGAGTTATCTATCTTCCTTCGTAGAATGCCTAAGCGACGATATCTTATGATGTCGTGGCGAAAAAGGCATAATTTTTAAAAAAAAATTTTTTAATTAAGAGTGAGGTTTATATAGCGCAATATCCACAATGTGCTCAAAGTGCTTTACAAGGGGTCCCTGGTCAACAGCAACATTTAACATGTAGGACAGGACATGACGCCTGTTAGGCGATATTACAATTTTTCGGACAAAGACAACGCTGTTAACGGCCAGGTACTCATTTTACACCTGAGTACGGTGAGAGAATGTGAGTAAAGAACCTTTTCCAAGGACTCAACTATGCGCCGAGCGCGAGGCTCGAACCCAGGACCTTCCGATCCGAAAGCGAGTGTCGTACCACTAGACCACATAGCCGCACGTAGTGAGTGACTTAATTTAAATTTATTTATCATTTTATTTATTCATTTTGGGTCAATCTCTTGTGAGAGTGGACAGCACGTAGGTAGGGGGTTAGGGGTTGAGTAGGTTAATGGAAATAATATTACGTATTTTAAAAATTTAGCCAGAAAACGTCTTTCAAAAATCGACCGATTTTAATGACCCTCATCTTGGCAAAAACTCTCAAACCTGGGACCTAACAATAATTGCCTTTTTGGACAATAAAGATTATTATTATTATTATTATTATTATTATTATTATTATTATTATTATTATTATTATTATTATTATTATTATTATTATTATATAGAGTCCCAGGTTTGAGAGTTTTTTTGCCAAGATTAGGATCGTTTGAATCGATCGATATTTGAAGAAAAAGTTTTCTAGCCAGTTTTGTAAATATCTACACGTTTTCCACAGTACGGTAGTTATAACTCACTCAATCCTAGATATTTTTGCTACTTTTAAAAATTGGAAAAAATGTATTAAAATTAAGCATGTACATAGATAGATTTATTGAACTATCATTAACAAATAAACACTAAAAACATTAGCTTTGATACTACGCCTATAATTTGTCTCGAAAGAAATGTAATAAATAGGCCTTGGGTAAAAGTGACCCTTGTAAACTACAGATAAAGTCGGTGTTAGGGGTGAGTGAGTTAACTTAATAAGCGCAACTAGTGGTTGTTGTCACAGAAGGCACAAGAAACATTTTTTTCCTTCTCTTTAACATAAAATAAAAATTCTTTAGAGACAGACATTTACACACTATAAAATATTTTACCGAATTAATTTATTAATTTGCACTTATTGTAACATCATGAATACATTGGTAATATATATATATAATATATATATATATATATATATATATATATATATATATATATATATATATATAATATATCGAGGGTGCCTGCGCAAAGGCCGTAACGTCAAAAATTTCAATTTTTCGTTTTTTACATAAATCAACTTGGGTTGGAGTAAGGTTTATTTCTACAAAAAAAGATATGCAAAAATATTAATTAATTAATTTTTATTAATTAAAACACGAACACCGTAACGTTTTTAGACCGATAATGTGACTGCCCAAAAGCCGTAGCGTGTAATACAGACTTAAGACGCTCTAAACAGTGCCTATCAGCCACTGCCCAAAAGCCTTAACAGTAACTACCGTTTTAACCGCCTGACGAAAAGGTGGAAATGCAAAGGTAAAGTTGACTGCCCAAAAACCGTATCTAGCATTAAGGCGTTTGGGCAGGCACAAAATTATGCCACCGTGGTTACAATGGCGAGCTCAATGGCCTTGACTGAATTTACGGTCTTAGAGCAGTGAAAAATATGGGGTTGGAAATGCGAGTTAGATCAACTGAAAGACCGTAATGTGACATTGTATGAGATTCTACAATGACTTTGATGCAATATTGTGTTACAATCACGTAAAATTCGACTTTTAAACGTTCAAGATTGATGGTGAAAGACAACTGGGTAACAATTAATCCAAGTCTTGAAATTCCCGACATGCCAGTATCAATTACAGGATAAGACATCACAACTTAAGGGATGGGTCAAGCTCTGGATTATGAGATGGTTTATTTTTTTTTCCTTTGGCCACCAATGAACTTGATAAGTCTAACTATTACTTGATTGAATCTGCGTTTTGATGATTAAGGAAAGCAATCCTGATCTTTCTTTTTTTTTTAAATGTAATTTTCACCTCGTATGCATAGATCTCATCGTAGGGAAAGAGAGAAAGAGAGTGAGAGAGAGAGAGAGAGAGAGAGAGAGAGAGAGAGAGAGAGAGGGGGGGAGAGATGCAGACAAACAAACAGACAGGCACAGAGAGAGAGAAAGAGAAAGTTTTTGTGTGTGTGATAGAGAAAGAGAGACTGGCAATTAGAGAGAGAGAGAGAGAGAGAGAGAGAGAGAGAGAGAGAGAGAGAGAGAATGAAAGAGGAGGCAGAGAGAAAGAGAGGGAGAGTTAGAGAGGAGAAAAAGAGAGAGAAGAGAAAGAGTGAGGGAGATTTAGTGAGAGAGGAGAACGATAGAGTGAGAGAGAGAGAGAGAGAGAGAGAGAGATGGTTGAGAGAGGAGGAAGGGAGAGAGAGATTTGGTTAGAGAGGGGAGAGAGAGTTAGTGAGAGAGGAGCAAAGAGAGAGAGAGAGAGAGAGAGAGAGAGAGAGAGGGGGGATATTTGGTTAGAGAGGGGAGAGAAAGTTAGTGAGAGAGGAGCAAGAGAGAGAGAGAGAGAGAGAGAGAGAGAGAGAGAGAGAGAGAGAGAGAGAGAGAGAGAGAGGAGTAGTGGTACCGCATGGCTGCAACTCCAAATTCATTTCATCAACCCAGCTTGGGAAGTCTTCCTCTGCCCTAAGAACTTGTTCATAGCCACCTACAGTTCTGTTACTGGACAGCGGAGGACGCTGTGATTGCTGGTCTCTGGAGCTGCCCGACACTTTCACAGGCATCACTGTTCCCACGATTCCATCTGCACATATTTGATGCAGTTTTGCCATATCCTGTTAAGGCGATTTGAGGAAACCCAGTATATCCTGGCATTTTGGAATGCAGGCATTCTTTTGGTGGGATCTTTTATGATGTTTCCTCCTTTTGGTGTTTCCCTGTTCCACATTAGCTCCAGTTCTCTTTCACTCTGAAGTCTACCATTTTTGTCAGGTGGAAAGGTCTTCTCGATTTGAGCCTTGTTGTTGAAGGTGCTCTCTTTATGATTATTTCTATAGGATTAGGAGTGTTATCCGTGGCTTCATCAATTCTTGCATGTATCCTTTAACGTCTTGTCATGTTGGGAGCCACTGAGTTGGAGTTGACTTGAGACATCCTGTTATTATTCTCATTGATTCTCTTATCGGATGTCAATGCGGCTTACATGTGGGCTCCTCATCCAAAAAGCATTCTCACACATAGTAGCACAGTGCCAAAGCAGACATTCTCAGACATTCTCAGTACCTGTGGTGAGGCTCCCCAGGTGGTACTTGTGAGTTTTCTCAGCAGGCTGTTTCTTCTTGCGATTCTCTTTGCAGTTCCCTCAATGTTTTCACTAATGTGAGGTATTTAGGATTGGGGTTTGAAGGTAGTATTGAGTTACCACCTATGATTTTCAGTCCCTTTGTTGCTTCTCGATTATTCAAGTGGAAAATTGTGGGTA
>NC_088367.1:41121032-41153532 GCF_034508935.2 Berghia stephanieae | reverse complement strand
CCAAGGACTCAACTCAGCGTCGCTCAGAGCGGGACTCGAATCCTGGACTTTCCGGTTCGAAGGAGAGTAGAGTGTCATACCACTCGTAGCCATCGTTAACTTATAGATAGTTCGAAGATGACGTTAATCAGGTCTTTCTTATTGTTTTTTGCCATCCGCGTTTATGAGTAATGCTCACTGAACAGTATTAACCTGACTATAAACGTTCATGGATACACAGTTGTGTGTGTTGGTCCGTTATACTTCCGGATGGCAATGTTATGAGCTTCTTAGCCAAGCGCATACTATCTATAGATAGAATGCGCTTGGCCAAGGAGTTCACAACATTGCCATCCGGAAGTATCACGGACCAACACACAAACTCTGTGTAACCATGAACTTTTATAGTCTGGTTTATACAGTGTAGTGAGAACAACTCACAAACGCGGATGGCAAAAACAATAACAAAGGCCTGAGTGACGTCATCTGCATACTATCTATAAGTTAACGATTGCTCCGTACCACTGGACCACATAGCCGCACATTGTTGACTGTTATTTGACATTCCATCATCTAATCGTAGTCACCCCAATTTCATACCACTTGTAGACTGCGAGAAATAAATATAAATGATCTATTTCCAGACCAAGAGCACACAGCCACATAGAAATAGACTTGCCACAGACAACAAACACCCCCTCCCCCAACACACACACACACACACACACACAGAGCATCCCTTTGCCGTGTCTATTACAAACTATAGATAGAACGAAGATGACGCCAATCAGGTATTTGTTTTTGTTTACTGCCATCCATGTTTATGAGTAATTCTCACTAAATTGTATTAACCATACTATAAAAGTTCATGGTTACACATAGTTTTGTGTGTTGGTCCATTATACTTCCGGATGGCAATGTTGTGAGCTTCTTAGCCAAGCGCATACTATCTATAAGTCCCGTATGTGTTTGGTCCTTGTAATTGTTACTCAGTCATTGATCAAGGGACTGAAGCAGATATCAAACGCATTCACTCAAAACATTGTTTTTGTTTGTTTTTAAGGGTTTTGCGGCGCTTCCAACACATTTAGGTTATATCAGCGCCAGTAAAAAGGAAGAAAATGGGATAGTAAAAAGTTATAGAATTACAATTAACGCACCCAAGAAAAAGTAAGACGAAGGGGAACAAGGAACAAATAGGGATCAGATGTAGATTCCAAGAGCATACCACCAATGTACTCAGTTTGAGATCCCCTATAAGTCTCATCCGGACACAAGCACAAAATCCAACAAAGAGGAATACACTCAAATGCCTACATTATACATTGAAAATAACAATTATAATCATACATAACAGAGAGATGATTTACAAGGAAAAAACATCATCTCCCAAAACAATAACTATGCATTTGACTGTTTCCCTCCGAGCTAGGACTCCGGCCAGGGCCAGGATAAAACCAAGTAATCTCATTCCAAGACAAAGACAGAAAGCATGTTGGAAAACAGTTATAAGGGGATAGAAGACACAGTATGTACCCCCCTGCCCACTATGGGAGATCAGGAACCCCACCCAGACTCAAAACATTTAAGGGTTTTAAGGCGCTTGCGATATATTTCAGTTATTTCAGCGCCAGTGAAAAAGAAGAAAATGGTAAAGTGAAAAACAATATATTTGAATTTTTTTACTAGAAGAACTGGTTCAAATAAATAGGGAACAGGTGTAGATTCCAAGAGCACACCATCGGTGTTCTTAGTTTGAGATCACCTAAAAGTTTCATCCAGACACCAGCACAGGATCCTACTGACAAGAATACACTCAAATGTTCACTGAATAGAAAAAAATATTCAAAACAGAAACCATAATTAACAATACATAACAGGGGAAATAATTTACTAGGAAAAAAAATCATCTCCCAAAACGAATACTCCGCTCAACCACGGACCCCAGCAATGGCCAGGACAAAACCAAGCGATCTCATTCCAAGACAAAGACAGAAAGTAAGTTGGAAAAAAAGGATAATGGGGATAGAGAACACAACAAGTGCCTCCCTGCCCACTATGGGAGGACAAAAGATTCCACCCAGTGGGAATTCTGGGAAAGGAACACAAAGGCAGACCTGCCCAGAAGTACGAAAAATTCGTAAGATTACGAATTTTTGTCTCCGGCTGCAGAACTTCAAATGTGTCTTTGCTCAATAAATCTTAACGTGTCATTCCAGGGAACCTGACCTATATTTAGGCCTTTTGGAGCATTTGTTTTCATCATGCTGAGGAGAAATTATTATTTGTAATTGTAAAGCTATTTTTATGGTGACTTTTTTTTTCCTTGCAAAGGATATTTGGGCTGGTAGAGTCAGCAGAGGAAGGACCTTTCAGAACACAAGGGCCCAGGGTGGTAACTCCACTCACCGCATATTTGTTTTTGTTTGTTTTTCAGGGTTTTGCGGTCATTTCAGCGCCAGTAAAATGGGATAGTCAAAAACATTCTGCGTTTACAAATGAAAGCACACGAGGAAAAGTAAGTCAAAGGGGAAAGTTTCCGACAAATGGTGAAGATTCAAAGAGTACACTATCAGTGTACTTATCTTGAGATCACCTAAAAATCTCATCCAGACAAAAGCAAAGGTCCCTACTAAGAGGAATATACTCAAATGTTTAGAAACCATTATATGTATATCTAAATCAAAACAAAAATGTAATAGTACATAACGTAAAGATCATTTACAAGGAAATACATATCACCTCCCATCATCTTTAGTTATACATTTGACTGCCCCCCCCCCCCCCCCCCCCCCCCCCAGTCAAGGACTCCGGCCAAGGCTTGGACAATACAAAGTGATCCCATTCCAAAACAAAGCCACTCAGAAAAAAAAAATCATATAAAAGGGGATAGAGGACACAGCAAGTGACCTCCCTTGTCCCTAACCACCATGGGAGGTCAAAGACCCAACCCAGCAGTGGGAGGTATAGGAAAATGACACAACGGATATTTGAGATGGCAGAGTCAGCAGAGGGAAGGACCATTCAGAACACAAGGGCCCACCCAGGGTTGGAATTCCACTCACCCCTTACACAGCAGGGACAAGCAACAACAAAAAATCGAATGCAGAAAAAAGAATATCATAACAACAAAAACGTCTGCCAGTATTTTAAGTTATGTGTGTTGACGTTTTTTTTTTTCTAGTTACGTAATAGAAAGAACAACCAAGACTGTTTGTTTCTTATAAATAATGCTATATATACTGTATTTTACATTCGTTCAACAATAGAGCATAAGTTTGTCCTAAGTCATACCAAAATCATCATAACTTCAAGCACTACTATTCTATGTATTGGTACTACATCTAAATCACATTATTACATGGTGAATTAAAGCGAATAATTTTACATGGGTAATAATAAATATAATCAAGGAGACAAGGGCAAAGCCGTGATTTTTTTTTTTAAGTTTAGCTTTTTGGCCTTGAAAAAGTTCATTAGGAAACATCACACAGGGCAGTCAAATAAATGACGCAAAACACTCAGGCCAGTCAAACGGATAGTGTACATCACACAGGACAGTTAACAGATCATATGTAACACACAGAACAGTCAAACAAATAATACACATCATACAGACCAGTCAAACAGATGATACACATCACACAGATGGTACAGAGAACACAGGACAGTCAAGCAGAAGGTATACGACACACAGGACAGTTAAACCCAAATACAGTAGTATCAAATTATGAAAAGTACTAAATAAACTAAAGAGGATAAATCAGATTTTACCGATGTGTTACAATGCATGTATATTTCCCCCCCTTGGTCTTCCTATAGTTTTGCCTTGGTTTTGTTCATGACCTTTCTGTCTAAAACCTATTGAGTATTACAGTATCAGCTCTCTATTAACAATTTGAATATAAAAGTGATATCAAATTGTTCTCTGGATTCGTTCATTTTGACAACAGTAAGGGACACAACAAGAATTTAACATTATATATACCGTTTATATCTCAGTAATAAAAAAGATTACAAAATATACATTATATTATTCATACAGTCAAAAGCTATAACGAAATGCACTTAGAAGCAAAAGTTTTAAAACTTCTGAAGCAGTATGTAAGTAGACCCATAGTAAAGATTTTACTCCATTAAGAATTTCATAACTTTTTGTGAAGTAAATTTAAGAATTCCATTTTTTAAAATTCCAATTTCGACGTCATTGGATATAAAAATTCAAGTTCTCCAAAGTTATTTTTGCACAAAATGTTACATGGTTAAGTACAATCTCTGTATATCAAACAATTCAAAAATTGGTACGCATGCACTGGTTTGTTGGTTTTACGGGTTTTATGTCGCTAGCAAATTTAGGTCATATCAGCACCAGTGTACTAAGTTCGAGATCACCTAAAAGTCTAAGTCTCACCCGGACACCATCACAAGTCCCCACTAAGAGGGATACACTCAAATATTTACAAATCTTATGTTAAGAATTAAAAAAATAACGGTACATAACAGAGAGATGATTTACAAGGGAAAAAAATATCTCCCAAAATTATAACTATACATTTGACTGTTTCCCTTCCAGTCAAGGACTCCGGCCAAGGTCAGGACAAAACTTATAATCTCATTCCAAGACAAAGACAGAAAGCAATTGGAAAAGAGATAAAGGGGGAAAAAAGACACAGCAAGTACCTCCATGCCCACTATGGGAGGTCGGGAACCCCACCCAGAGATAAATTTTTGTTAGGATTATTAAAACTTTACAAAATGTCATAAAAGCAGTTTTCTTTTACAAAACTCTATACAAAATGTGCATATCACTTTTGAATTTGCGTATTGGAAAAAAAAAAAAGTAATAATCAGAAAAACGGTAGAAATGAGAGAGTTAATAGCAATTGAATGGGAATTACAGAGATGCCAACTTAAAATTTGGCTCACAGGATTTTCCACTAACAGAAAAAAAGGGTTTTTGGATAATATTTGGCATCGTGTTGACATATCGTATAGTTCTAAATAGATAACTAATTAATTAAAATGACTATACGATATGTAAACACAATTTAATTGATTTCTGATTTTTTTTCCTCAAAATAAATTACGCCCTTCCGCCACAGCATCATAAGATCCCGTCATCTAGTCATTCCATGAAGGAATATAGATAATCCATTAAACAGGATGTCTGATGTCAACAAGAATCACCCACATTGTCCAAGTGAGCAAGTTGGGGGTTAATAATCTTGCCCAAGGAAAATAAAAATGAAAGTGCCTGAAGTGGGACTCAAACCCAGGACATTCCAGACCAAAGTGCAATGCCTTATCCACTCGGCCACTTCGCCCCCTCAGAATTTTCCTCAGCCTATTCCTATTCATTTTACCCTTCTCCTACATACAAATAAATAATTTGAAACCTCTTTTTTTTCTGTTTTCTTTTTTGGATCTGTGATGACAAATAGTAATACCAGTGCTGCCAACCCTAGCCCATGTAAATGGGTACAATGGAGAACCAAAATGAGTAGATTTTGAAAAAATGCGTACAATTCTGCAAACTCCATAATTAGCACTAAATCTGATAATGGGCAATTAGACCATACTAATACTAGCAATGATATAATCAATATTTGAAATAATGAATAAGCTTACACTTTATAGATGATAAATAGTATCAACTTCCAGATCCATGTATAATTCTGATGGGTCAAGAAACATTTAGTGTGTAAGGACACCAAAAAGTGCATTAATGCTAAAAATGCTTAAATAATAGAAATTTAATTATGCGTACAATCCTCAGAAAAATGTGTACAATGAATGAAAATGCGTAAAAAATACGCATTTTTACGTAAGGTTGGCATCATTGTAATACCCATCAGTCTTAAAAATATTCTTAAAGTTAAGTACCCCCTTCAGTTCAGGTTGATCATATTCACATGGTTATTTCTATTACAAGATTGCTGTTATAAAAACATGTCTCGAGGGGTTATAAAATACAGCGTTGGAAATAAACTTAGATACTAAGCATAACTGTAAAAATATAATACATTTGTTGTTAACATATTTAGCAAACATAAAGAGCAGACATTAGGCCCATTCAAAGTAAAAGTAAGAAGTCCTCAGAGCCATAATGATCATAATGCTGGAGTTTATCCCAATTGCTCGCTTCCTTTTGGATAGGATGCTAACCTATTGTAAAGTATTTTTGCCAGATTTAGGAGACCCGGACCCCAAATCACAGTTGGACGGACAGAGGGGTTAGAAAAAAAAAACAAACGAAAAAAACGAAAAAAAAGACCGGCTCTTACCGATTAAAAACTGGTCCATAAATTTACTCCACAAATTGGGGTTGTTGAAACCTTCTAGAAAAAAAAAAATATAATACAGACAGGGGAAAGGGGAGGGAGTCAGATGATTTCTCTTCTGCCATGCAGGGTAGAAATTACATTTGCTACTTAGAAATAAAAACTTTAAGCTTTTATGTAGCTCAATATCCACTAAACGTGCTCAAAGGGCTTAACAGGGGGTCCCAACATAAACGGCAACACTTAACACATAGGATGAGACAAGATGCCTGTTAGGCGATATTGCATATTTTCCGACAGATACAATGCTGTTAAAGGCCAGGTACTCAGTTTACACCTGAGTATGGTGAGAGAATATGAGCAAAGAGCCTTTTCAAAGGACTCAATGATGCGCTGCTGAGACTGGGATTTGAACCCATGAGTTTCTGATCTGAAGGTGAGTGTCATACCACAAGACCACATAGTAACACAAGAGAACAAAAATGTTTATTTGTTTTTAAGGGCTGTGCTGAAATGAAAAGTGAATGATAATTTCGTAAACGTTAGCAGAAAAAAAAAAGCGGGATTTTGCAAAAATAGCAGAACAGGCTGAAAAGGAGGAAAGTCCTCCACTGTCTCCAAAATCACTCACCACAGAATTGGCAACAAACATTGTAAACATCCAGTAAAATATCATACAATGCTAGGGCCCAACAAATGATAGGAGTAGTTGCGTCCTGAATCCAATTTCAATATAATGATAAAAATATTAATAATGATGATGATGATGATGATGATAATAATAAATAATATTAATGTTTTTATATAGTGCCTTACCCTGTATCTTAACTAGCTCAATATAAAAATAAAAATAATAATAATGATGATAATGATAATTTTTATATAGTGCCTTACCCTGTATCTTAACTAGCTCAAAGTGCTTAACAGTAACGTAACAGCGGTCATTCAAATATACAGCATAAAAGTTAAGCAAGACAATTATACAATGTTACATGGTGAAAAGAAAGGTTTTAAGATGTTTTTAATATAAAAGATAAATCTTGGAAGGGAGTTCCAGAAAAGGACAGATATGTACCGGACAGACTGATAACAAATGAAGAGTGGTTTTCCAAAACGTCTTATCCCCAATTTGATATATTGAAGATTATAACTGATGTCTATAATCTTATATTGTGCTTGTTTTATGGGGCAGGGTAGCTCAGTGGTACGGTCTTTGCTTCATACCCAAAAGGTACCGAGTTCGATCATCTGCCACTTCGCTGTGTGGCCTTGAGCAAGTCACCTCGCCTTAGCTCAATTTGCGGCGCTGCACTGCGGCTGATGCCTGGGTTATTCCAGTCTTCCCTAGGAATAGACCCTAGAGACAAATTTCCCCTATGGGATGAATAAAGGGAATTTTATTTTATTTTTAAACTTCAAATTCATTTAAATCTAGAGAAGTTCTTGTGTCAATTGATGCTTAAAGTAAAGTTTCAATCTAGCTCATGGAGGGAAAATCTCAATAAAAAAAGGAAAAATCGACTAAAGTTTTGGAAAATCAGTCTTCAAATAATGTTCAGTCCTCGTGGAAGACTTTAATGCAAACATAATCTTTGGGGGGGGGGGGGGGGGGGGGGGGGGGGGGGATAATCAAATATGGGGCTTAAAGATAAACCAAATGAAAACAGAAAGCATAAAAATAAATACAGCATACAGTATACAGCATTGATATTTAAATTCAGTAGAGAATGATCATAAAATGGAATTGCCATAGCAAAGGCAAATGGGAAAAAAATGGGGGAGGGGATGATGAGCAGTGTGAGATAGGTAGGTAGATAGATCAATAGAGAGAGAAAGAGACGGGGGGAGAGGGAGAGAGAGAGAGAGAGAGAGAGAGAGAGAGAGAGAGAGAGAGAGAGAGAGAGAGAGAGAGAGAGAGAGAGAGAGAGAGAGAGAGAGAGAGAGAGAAGGAGAGAAAGGGTGAGAAACGTTTTAAGGAGAAAAAAAAAATCATCAAATATGTGGCTTAAAGATAAACCAATAAATGAAAACAGAAAGCATAAAAATAAATACAGCACCATGTGCATCAATCACAATTAAGGAAGAAATTATCAAGGCAGTCAAGTCATTTGATTCTATCTGGGCATTGAGGTAGACACGCCAAGGGCAGAAGCAGGAGGGATGAGAGCCCAAATTTTTTTTAAAAAGCAAGACAAACCGTCGCCTCAAGATGTCTTATTTATCAAAATTTTAAAAATCGGCACTGCTATGAAAATATGTATCTTCAACATAAACGTCTTCTCTCAGACACATGGAAAATGACCAATGCACTTCATGCAAAAGTCTGAGATAATTTTTTTAAAAAATAAGACGGCTGGAGAGAATTAGTAATAAGTAGTTGCGGAAAAGAGAAAATCATGAACATGCTTTGTCTTTGATCCAGAGATGGAAATTGGGGATGGATTGATCACCATCTCTGAAAGTTTTTCTTTTAAAAAAACGTCAAGAGACAAGCTTTGACAAAGAGAATCCAGAAGAAAAGAAAAGAAGGAGATGGCCAAAAACAGCTGTGACAGATGTAAAATGTACATACATAATAAAACAAACACACACATCTCTCTCTCTCTCTCTCTCTTCTCTTTCTCTCTCTCTCTCCCTCTCTCTCTCTCTCTCTCTCTTTCACCTCTCCAAAACATAAAAGGGTAAGAGAGGAAAAAATCATCTTTTCCCAACTTACCACATAAACCTCAGCCCATCTGATTATTAGATTAGAAAATTTCTTATATTGTTTTGTTTGTTTTTAAGAGTTATACGACGCTTACAATATATTTAAGTTATATCAACGCCAGTAAAAGGAAGAAAGTGGGATAGTAAAAAGTTCTAGAATTACAATTAAAGCACCAAAGAAAAAGTAAAACAAAGGGTAACTGGTTAAAATAGATAACAGATGTAGATTACAAGAGCATACGATAAGTGTACTTATGGTTTGATATCACCTAAATGTCTCATCCTGACAAAAGCACAGGGCCTCACAAAGAGGAACACACTCAAATGTTTACAAATCATAATATATGTAAAACAATAATATTAGTGCATAACAGAGAGACGATTTACGAGACAAAAAATGTCATCTCCCAAAACTCTAACTAAACATTTGAGTGCATCCTTCCAGCCAGGGTCCGGCCAGGGCCGGGACAAAACCAAGTAATCTCATTCCAAGACAAAGAAAGCATGTTGGTAAACAGATATAGGTGGATAGAAGACACAGTAAGTGCCTCCCTGCCAACTATGGGAGGTCAGGAACCCCACCCAGAATTTCTTACATTCACAGAAATTCAAGACAATTTTTTTCTTCAAAATATTTAGCAATAATTACACCATAGTCAATTCATATATATAGAAGATGGAGCAAAAACTATTTTTAGAATTATCACATGCAATCTTTGCGGCCACCAACAAAGCCAGTGAAGGACATTCACATATTATAAGTCCACTCGTGACATCAAAATATTCATCTCTGTATTTTTGGCTGGAAAGAAAAAATGAGTTACATCAAATGGTGTTAAAGGGGGTATATGTGCATGATTTGTGATACTATTGTTTTTACACTTGATAATGGGGTACAATTACCAGTAAAACTACCCACTTTTCGCAAACAAGACATAAACAGTATTGTATTGTAAAGCCTCAATGAAAAATAGTCCACTCAGTGATTATTTTCTGTGCAATGAAAACAGTGTGTATACTCACTCTACATACTTTCTAAGGTATGTGAACGCTTCACACTATTTTCAAATCTGTATTCCCAACAAAAAATAATAATACACAAAAAAAAAAAAAAAAAAAATTTTAAAGATAAAAAATAATAATAAAAAATATTTTAAAAAACAAAAAAAACAAAAAAAAAAACAAAACAAAACAATAAAAACTTGAGCTTTTAACTAGCGCAATATCCACTAAACATGTTCAAAGCACTTTTACAAGGGGCCCCTAGCCAAAACACAACACGCTAGAGACATTACGCATGTTTAGCGATATTACAATTCATTTCCGACAGAGACTGCTGTTAATGACAAGGTACTCATTTTACACCTGAGTACGGTGAGTAAAGAACTTTTTCCGAGCACTCAACTATATGCTGAACGAGGCCCGAATTCAGGATCTTCCGATCCGAAAACGAGTGTCATACTACAAGACCACATAGCCTCGAGAAACAATTTTTAAAAAGTCTCAACAAGATGTCAGTGTCTACATTACAGACAACAACCATCCATAAATAGTAGCAATTATGCAACCTACCCTCAAAATAAGTGGTATCCATGCAGTCATCAGGTTGAGGCACAAAGTGTGGTTCCATGTTCATCACATTATTCCAATCTAAGTCCAGGAAAAATGGCATCTTCTTCACTCCTGAAAACATCAAGCACAAAAGAATAAATAAAAGAATGTGACTAGAAAAATGATAATGCAGCTATTTGGTCTAGTGGTATGACAATCGCTTTTGGATTGGAAGGTCCAGAGTTCGAGCCTCGCTCAGCACATAGTTGAGTCCTTGGAGAAGGCTCTTTACTTGCATTCTCTCACCGTACTCGGGTGTGAAATGAGTATCTGGCCGTTTACAGCATTGTCTCTGTCCGAAAAAATTGTACCATCGCCTAACAGGCGTCACGTCCAGTCCTAAATGTTAAATGTTGTTATTGACCAGGGACCCTTTGTAAAGCGCTTTGAGCACATTTAGTGGATAATGCGCTATATAAAAGCTTATTAAAAAATTATATTTGAAAACATTTCAAAAAACAAAAACAGATTTTGTGTTGTTCAAAACCTGTGTTTCTTCAAACATCTATATCTGTAAAGAATGTAAATTTTAAACTGTTTCTAAAGCTAGGTCTGTTTGATTTTGACAAGAAAACCCTTGCATAAAAAATACAGTTGATACAATTCATCTCCCAAGTCATTTTTTTCTGTCCAACCTGTTGAAATTTTTTTAATCTTTTAAAAATTCTAGGAGAAATGTTTCGAAACAAACCATAATAAGTAAGCATTTAAGTAACATTATGGGGCTTGCAATACTTTTAGGTCATTTAAAGACCCGTAAAAAAAAAAAGCATGAAAAATAAAAGACTCACTCAAGAAAAAAGAGTGGCAGGGTGCCATTTCAAGCTGAGAACAGAAGTAGATCGAGTGAGGAGTAGTCTATATGTGTGCCTAGAATCCTAAGCCTAACCCAAGGCAAACCACACCCAAGAAAGCATGACAAAGATGCACAGTTTGAGCAAAGTAAATGTATGAAGGAAACTTATTCTCTATAATTTCTCATTCATAACTAATAAAGACAGCTCAAGGAAATAAAAAAAAAAAAATTCATTATCAGACTGCGAATGGCGTCAAAACACTATACCAAAATCTCAAAACTTTGGAAAATGTCATGTATCATGATTTTTTTTTTTGGAGGGGGGGGGGGGGGGGGGGGGGGGGGGGTGCATCGTATATCTAAAAAAAAATCCTTCAGAACCATTGGGCCCATGGAGTCAGAGTTTATCCCAGTTTCAATAGCGTGAAACGGAAAATAGCAATTGCTTGCTACTCTTTGGAAAGGATGATAGTGTATTGCAAAGCACTTTCCACCAAATCTAACAGACTCAGCTACCCATTTACTGTGGAAAGGGGGGGGGGGGGGGGGGGGGGGATCAGAAAAAAGTCTCGACTGCACCCGGGATCAATCTCTGTCCCTTTTCTTGTGAAGCGAGTGCTCTACCAACTGAGCTATCGGGACCCCCATTGTATATATATATAATCCTGACAAAAGTATAATTCCACCTTTAGAGTGTGGCCTTTTACTAGGATCAACTGTCAGAAGTTGTTCTATGGCTTGTATGGCATCATCACTCAGGGCTTCTTCCTCTTCTGGCCAGAAAATATCTGGTAAATCATTCAAGGATGGAGCTCATGTTTTATTATAACAGTGATGATAATGGCAATGTGTCAAAAAGGTGGAAAATGTATCGGTCCATCAGTCAAACTCAAATAAAATCATAACATAAAATATAATAGTTTCGTATATTATATTATTACTACTTCTAGTGTACATCTATCCTAAATAGTAGAGATATAACTTACTTTATGTAAATTCTTAATGAATTGTCTTTTCTTTAAAACAATTTTTATAAAAAATACTTTCTATTAAAGAGATTTAAAATTAACGTTTGGCCAAAAGGCCTGAAAGTATTTGTTTTTACTTGTTGTATCTTTGTTACTGTAACCCAGTATATACGGATCTTACAAATAAGATTCAAGTATCTTTAATGAGTCAACATTGTAAAACATATTAATAACAAAGGTAAAAAGAATAAACTAAGTTGAGCACCCCTTATAATTGTAACAGATTAACTCACTCAATCCTAGAGACTTTTGCTACTTTTCAAAATTGGAAAAAATGTATTAGAAACGAGCATGTACATAGATAGTTTTATTCAACTATCATTAACATGCAAAAACTATAAACATTAGCCTTTGATACTACGCCTATAATTTGTCTCATAAAAATCTAATAAATAGGCATGGGGTAAAAGCAGAGACACCAACTTTAAATTTGGCTCACAGGAGTTTCAGCCACCACTCGTAGGAATTTCAATGCCGAAAGAGGAATTTCCGCGCACAAAAAAAAAAGGAATTCGAATAGTATTTGGCATTGTGTTTACATATTGTATAGTTCTAAATAGATAACTGATTAGAATTATATTATGATACATAAACACATTGCAAATTACAATCCCGCAAAGTTTCCTTATTTCAAATGAAGTAAAGAGTCAAAACCTAATGGTAGAGATTGTAGTACTGATGGTAGTGAGGATGATGTGGTGTTGGTGGTTGTAGTAATAGTGGTAGAGATGATGAAGATGTGATAGTGGTTGATGTTGTAGATGTAGTGGTATGATGATGATATGGTGGTGGTGGTATAGTGGTTGTTGTCGTTGTGGTCGTGATGATAATGATGTGGTGGTGGTTGTAGTAGTGGTGGTAGTGATGTTGATGGTGGTTGTAGTACAAATGGTAGTGATGATGATATGGTGGTGTGGTGGTATAGTGGTTGTAGTAGTTGTGGTCGTGATGATAATGATGTGGTGGTGGTTGTAGTAGTGGTGGTAGTGATGTTGATGTGGTGGTGATGGTGGTTGTAGTACAAATGGTAGTGATGATGATGTGGTAGTGGTGGTTGTAGTAGTAGTCGTGGTAGTGATGATAATGTGGTGGTGGTGGTTGTAGTAGTACTGGTCGTGATGATAATGTGGTGCTAGTGGTTGTAGTAGTAGTGGTAGTGATGATGATGATGATTATGCTGATGCTGTAGTGGTTGTTGTTATAGTAGTAGTAGTAGTAGTAGTAGTAGTAGTAGTAGTAGTAGTAGTAGTAGTAGTAGTAGTAGTAGTAGTAGTAGTAGTAGTAGTAGTAGCAGCAGTAGTAGTAGTGGTAGTAGTAGTAGTAGCAGCAGTAGTAGTAGTAGTAGTAGTAGTAGTAGTAGTAGTAGTAGTAGTAGTAGTAGTAGTAGTAGTAGTAGTAGTAGTAGTAGTAGTAGTAGTAGTGGTGATGATGATGTGGTGGTTGTAGTAGCAGTGGTAGTGATGATGATGATGTGGTGGTTGTGGTAGTAGTAGTGGTGGTAGTGATGATGTGGTGGTGGTGGTTGTAGTAGTATTAGTGGTAGTGATGATGTGTTGGTGGTGGTGGTTGTAGTAGTAGTGGTAGTGATGATGTGGTGGTGGTGGCGGTGGTGGTGGTTGTAGTAGTCGCGGTAATGATGATGTGGTAGTAGTAGTAGAAGTAGTAGTAGTAGTAGTAGTAGTAGTAGTAGTAGTAGTAGTAGTAGTAGTAGCAGTAGTAGTAGTAGTAGTAGTAGTAGTAGGTAGTAGTAGTAGTAGTAGTAGTAGTAGTAGTAGTAGTAGTAGTAGTAGTAGTAGCAGTAGTAGTGGTAGTAGTAGTAGTAACAGTAGTAGTAGTAGCAGTGGTGATGATGATGTGGTGGTTGTAGTAGCAGTGGTAGTGATGATGATGATGTGGTGGCGGGGTTGTGGTAGTAGTGGTAGTGATGATGATGATGTGGTGGTGGTTGTAGTAGTATTAGTGGTAGTGATGATGATGTGGTGGTGGTGGTTGTAGTAGTATTAGTGGTAGTGATGATGTGCTGGTGGTGGTTGTAGTAGTAGTGGTAGTGATGATGTGGTGGTGGTGGTTGTAGTAGTAGCGGTAATGATGATGTGGTTGTGGTGGTTGTAGTAGTAGTGGTAGTGATGTGGTGGTGGTGGCTGTAGTAGTAGTGGTAATGATGATGTGGTGGTGGTAGTTGTAGTAGTAGTGATGATGATGTGGTAGTAGTGGTAGTGATGATGTGATACTGGTGGTTGTAGTAGTAGTGGTAGTGATGAAGTGATGCTGGTGGTTGTAGTAGTAGTGGTAGTGATGATGATGTGGTGGTGGTGGTTGTAATGTTGATGGTGGTACTGTTAGTGATGATGATGATGATGTGTTGGTGGGGGTTGAAGTAGTAGTTGTGGTAATGATGATGATGTGGTGGTGGTGGTGGTTGTAGTAGTAGTGGTAGTGATGATGATGTGGTGGTGGTTGCAGTAGTAGTGGTGGTGATGATGGTTTTAATACTAGTGGTAATGATGATGATGTGGTGGTTGAAAGGGGGGGGGGGGATCCTTGGAACAAACTGACCTCACCGGAATTTGACGGAAGTTGCCCGGAGCCCGGAATTTTTTGCTCCAGACCGGAGTTTTTATCCGGTGAAACCGGAGTTTTGGCATCACTGGGTAAAAGTAACCCCGAGTAAACTACGGATATAGTCGGTGTTAGGGTTGAGTGAGTTAATATCATCTCTCTATAAGCAGATTGTTGGATGACCTTTATAAAATTAACATGAATATTAATAGAAGAATGGTTGAGAGAGATATATGGATAAGGGAAAGATAAAAAGACAGAGAGAGAGGGGGACAAATAATTATATTATATATATAATAATTGACTAACTTACTCCTGTTCAATATGTTGTTAAAGACAGCCTCTGGAGTAGTATCATTGAAGGGAGGGAATCCTGTCAAAAATTCATACAGACATACACCTAAAGCCCACCAATCCACAGCACAACCTGAAAACAAAAAGCGTGAATCAGTTAAAATTTACACATGACACGACCAGCTCAGCCCATTTTAGAGCCAGGCCTGCCTACTTGCTGCGGCTGTGTGGTCTAGTGGTATGACACTTGCTTTCGGATCAGAAGGTTCTGGGTTCGAGCCTCGCTCGGCGCATAGTTGAATCCTTGGAGAAGGCTCTTTACTCACAATCTCTCATCATACTCAGGTGTAAAATGAGTACCTGACCGTTAACAGCGCTATCTCTGTCCGAAAACATTGTAACATCGCCTAACAGGCATCATGTCCCGTCCTAAATGTTAAAGGTTGCTGTTGGCCGGGGACTCCTTGTAAAGCGCTTTGAGCACATTTAGTGGATAATGCGCTATATAAAAGCTCAATGTTTAAAACTATGTTTTTAGTACCCGAAAAATTTCAATAGATGAGGCCATTTTTGCTCTGTTTTTTTTTTTTTAATTTACTTGTAAATTTTCTCATGCTTGCATATTTTGGACAAAATTAAATTTCATACTGGTTGGCAAGCCTGACTTTGGTAGAGCACTCGCTTCACACAGAAAGGGACCAAGATAGGAACCCAGGTGAAGTCAAGATTCCCCCCCCCCCCCCCCCCCCCCCCCCCCCCCCCCCCCCCCCCCCCCGTCCATCCAGCAGTGATTAGGTAGCTGGGTCATAAGATTTACTGGAAAGTACTTTGCGATAGACTAGCATCCTATCCAAAGAGTAGCAAGCTTCATGGGCCTAATGGCTCTGAAGGACTAATTTTTTTTTCAAAGCCTGACATTGGTTGATCAGAGCCAACTTTAACAACAGACGAGATGACTCACCATGCTTTTTTTGAAGCAGAATTTCTGGGGCTAGGTAGTCAGGGGTCCCTAATATCCTCTCTTCAGACTCGGCTGCTGTGACCTCTCGACCTCTGCGTACACTTTTTGGTGTTCTTAGTGGTGTCTGAAGACCCTTGAGGCCAGGTGTATGGAAAGGTGTCCTCATTCCAATATGGAGGTCTTTGCATGATGGGCCCAAGAGGGTTTTAGGGGTCTCTGAAAAGGGTTGCTGGAAAATTAAAAAAAAAACATTTGAGTCTTCTTCTTCTTTTAGGCAGATCCTTGTTGGGCATAATCTCCCAGTTTCCCTCTGCCCTCACAGACACCCTCCATGCAAAGCATTTCTATTGTAGCGTGTCTTTTGACGTTAGCTTCAATTTCTTGATGGTTGACACGAGCTGGCAATCTTTGAAGTTGAAGAATATTCTCTCCAAGACGCAGATGTTTGATGTCTTGGCTGTCTATGAGATTCTTAGACTTAGAACCTTTCTGTAGCACTTCATCTCAAATGCATTTATTATCTTTTCATATGCCTTTGTTATTATCCATGATTCACAGTCACATGTTGCTATGGGGAAAAATGCAGGTTTTTACGACTCTTATGAGTCTTATCCTTGATTTGTTATTCTTAAACTTGCTCTTAAGGATTTTACGGCACTCACAACAATGAGACACACTTGATTTTTGTTGAGACAGGAGATTTCAGATTGTTTAAATGACGTGTTTGTTTTATTTAGTTACAAAAACTGTACCATAGCAACAGGTGTTATTTATGTTAGAACATGAATGTAAACATAGCGTTAATGATGATAAACTGTCTTGTCTTCATGGCTATATCAAGCCAGGCCTGCCTACTGTTGCGGCTATGTGGTCCAGGGGTATGTGGGTTTGATCCTCGCTCTGCGCATAGTTAAGTCCTTGGAGAAGGCTCTTTACTCACATTCTCTCACCGTACTCAGGTGTAAAATGAGTACCTGGCCGTTAACAGCATTGTCTTTGTCCGAAATAAATTGTAACATCGCCTAGCAGGCATTATGTCCTGTCCTAAATGCTAAATGTTGCTGTTGGCTAGGGACTCCTTGTAAAGCGCTTTGAGCACATTTAGTGGATAGTGCGCTATATAAAAGCTCAATTGTTAAAATTATTTTTTTACTACGAAAAATTTGTAGTTCTACAAATTTTTGACTTCAATCGCAGACTTTAGATTCAATAAAGATTGTTGAAATGGATTTTTGGTGTCACAGCACATAATTTGAAGCATTATCAAACCTAGTAAGGACAAATTGCTATGTTGTTATGGTGCCTACTGTTTTTTTCCACCCTGAAAACTATGAACTTATATACATTATCAAGTAGGCAGGTCTGCTTAATCGCATAGTTAACTCTTTAAAAAAAAATATTATTATTGATTTGTAGTTTTCATGGCACAAATGAATCATAAAAACCAGACATTTGAAAGTGGAGTTGTGATTACCTACTGGCGTAGCTTATTTTTCACTTTGGTATCGGTGGTAAGGCAGATGATAGGATAATCATAAGACTATATCTGGAGCTCAACCATGCACTTAAAAAAATAAGACAAATGAGCATTTATCTTTAACAGAGCCACTAAACAATATAATAAAATACTTTGTTTAGAACAAATAATACATCAAACAATAATGCACACATAAGTTTGTTGTTATCAATTTGGTCCATAAAATGAAAAAAAAGTTACTTTAATTTTATTTATTTTTTAAAAAATGGATGATAGAAAGACTAAATAAATGTTACCAAAAACTTCCGTCCAAAAGTTGGAGATATCATGTCTGTGGGTTTTTCTGTGTCTAACTGATGAACTTTTTGAGTTTTCAATCCTGTCAATTTCTGAAACAAGCAGCAAATAAAAATATGAGATTATGCTGTTTGAAATATTTTTGGTGTTGGCGAAGAAGGATTTTGAGACCAAAACGTCCTGTGTTAAGTATTCTGTTCTTCTTTGAAGCTGTCAATACTTTATTACAGTCCACAGCTTAGTTAGTATTCACTTTAATTTTAGTTTTTGTTTGTTTGTTTTTGTTTTTAAGGGTTTTACGGTGCTTGCAACACATAAAGGTCATATCAGCGCCAGTAAAAAGGAAGAAAATGGGATAGTAAAAAGTTCTAGAATTATAATTAAAGCACCAAAGAAAAGGTAAGACAAAGAGGAATTGGTTCAAATAAGGAACAGATGTAGATTCCAAGAGCACACTATCAAAAGTCCTTGGTTTGAGATCACCTAAAATTCTCATCCAGACACAAGCACAGGTCCCCACTAAGAGGAACACACTCAAATATTTACAAATCATATGTTAAACAAAATCAATACATGCATAACAGATTTACAGGAGAAAAAAAATAGGTATCCGGCCAGGGCCAGGACCAGGACAAAATCAAGTAATCTCATCCCAAGACAAAGACAGAAAGCATGTTGAAAAACAGCTATAAGGGGATAGAAGACATAGTATGTGCCTCTCTTCCCACTATGGGAGGCCAGGAACCCAAACCCAGAATTTTAGTTTTTATTTTGCTTTCAAAGTTTAACAGCCGAAGGACGTTCTGGGGGGTCCTAGAGGCTTAACAAAAGTAAGATGGTAGACATGGCACAGGAAAATTAGATTTAGAGTTCATAATTGCCGACAGCCTGCAACGTGGACAAAGAAAGTTTCATGGAATGTTTCTAGATATATAGAGCAAGAGTAAAAACAGCGTGAATTGACCTCCTCATCCCATAAGAAGTCAAGGACCCCAAGAGATTGTTTGTTTTTAAGCGTTTTACAGTACTTGCAACACATTTAGGTCATATGAGTGCCAGTAAAAAGGAAGAAAATGGGATAGTAAAAAGTTATAGAATTACAATTAAAGCACCCAAGAAAAGTGAAACAAGGGGAAATTTGTTCAAATAGGAAACAGATGTAGATTCCAAGAGCACACTATCAGTGTACTTAGTTTGAGATCAATTAATAAGTCACCCAGACACAAGCACAGTCCTCACTAAGAAGAATACACTCAAATGTTTACAAACCATTATATATTTTAAAACAAAAATTGAAACAGAACATAACAGAAAGATGATTTACAAGGGAAAAAAATATCTCTCAAAACTACAGCTACACATTTGATTGTTCCCCTCCAGTCAAAGACTCCAGCCTGGGTTGGGACAAAACCAAGTAATCTTATTCCAAGGCAAAGACAGAAAGTAATTTTTAAAAAACAGATATAGGGGAGTAGAAGACACAATAAGTGACCTCCCTGCCCAGTATAGGTCAGAAACCCCAGCCCAAGAGAAAAATAAAAAGTTTACAATGAGAGAAATACATCTCACCTCATGATTAGTGAGAGCGTGTGGTTTGGCAAATACATCTCCTGGGTCAGATACTGTTATAGCCAGTGCCTCTCCATCCTTTATACTTGGCATTTTCTGTTTCTGGCCAGAACTGACTTTTTTTTTACCTTGACCCTTATCGGATACATTTGATAAATGTTTGCCCGACTTTCCCAAATTTTCAAATGCATTCAGTTCAGGGCCCTCTAGAGGAAAACTCTCAGATGCTTCAAAGAAATATAGCATGGGCCCTGTACTGGATGCATTGGAAAATTTGGGTAAGTAGGGCAAACATTTATCAAATGTATCCGATAAAACCTGTCTTAGTCCTGGTTTACTCAATTTCCTCTCCTGTGCTCTTCTGCTATGATCAGGTCTCTCACTACAGGGTAGTAGAAGACACAGTAAGTGACCTCCCTGCAAAGTATGGAAGGTTTAGAAACCCAAGCCCAAGAGAAAAATAAAAAGTTTACAATGAGAGAAATACATCTCACCTCATGATTGGTCACAGCGTGCGGTTTGGCAAATACATCTCCTGGGTCAGATACTGTTATAGCCAGTGCCTCTCCCTCCTTTATACTTGGCATCTTCTGTTTCTGGCCAGAACTGACTTTCTTTGACCCTGACCCATTCAGACATTTTTGACATGCATCCTCTTCTCCACCCGACCCAAGCTGGTGATGAAATTCAGAATCTTTACTGGAACACGGTGCAGTCACAATATCATCCAATCTTTTTGAATCAGGAGATGACAGAGGTAGATTGTTTGATCCATAATTTCTTTCAAATCTATTTTTAACTTTTGTAAAGGTCTTCTTTTTGTCTTTCTGTGTTGAGTCCGAATTAGATTCAGAAGACGAATGCCTTGATCGGTTTAAGGAAGTATCAGTCGAAGAATGACGAGATCTGTTCATGGATGTTTCCATGTCAATGTTGTCATGAAAAATGTTTTGGGCTGTGTGCGATGTCAGCGACGTGTTGGGCTCCGTTTCAATAGTTGTATTAAGCAAGCCATCCGACTCAATGGAAGAATTGAGTGTTGAAACTCCTTTTATCATGAGGAGAGGTTTTAAAATGGCAGAGGAGGATGTAGACATCACATGACTATGAGGTACTGGAAGAGTTGGGTCTGGTGGGAGGTTGCCAGGGGTTGGGGATGAAAAAAGTGTTTGGTTGGAGTTTGGAGGAGAAGGGATAAAAAAATGTACCTCTTTACCGTTTTCCAAAAACTCATGAGGGGGTGGCTGGTGTTGCATTGCTAAGTGCTTTGTGGTACTAATGTGATCACCAGAAAACGATTTGACAGGGGAAATACAATCTTCAACACCAACATTTGACGCATCATTAAATGATTTGCTTCGCTGTCGATGGATCTCTCCATCATCGATATTGTGATCACTATCACTGTCCTCATCCTCTGCATCTGCTAACAAATCAGACTCACTTCCAGCATGAATAATGTTTACTTCCTTTTTTAAACTTTTTGTTTTAGTGTAAACGTTTCCCTTGTTATATCTTCTTTTTTCATTGCCTTGTCTCTCTTGATTAATATCAAGATGATCCTTATTGGAATGAAGAGAATCAACAACATCGTTCAAAACTAGTGAATTTACCTCACAAGTGAGACCAGTATGAAAATTATTTAAATTATCTACAGACATGCCAGAATCTGCCATGGGATCTTCTTCTGCTTCGTGAAAAATGTCCGAACTCTGTCCATCAAAATTAGGTGGACCTAATTGAGATTTCAAAGCTGGAAAAGACGCAGACGGTGAAAACAAATTTTTGGAATACAAAACTCTATCCAATTTGGGCTGTTTGGCTGGCTGTGAAATGCTATTTTGGTCAAGGTGTAGATGCAGGAGATCTGGAGTCAAACCTGAATGGGATGATGTTGACATTCTCTCTCTATTCATACTTGGGGGACTAGCTGTTGTAAAATCATCTGCATCATCCAGCATCGCCCTTTGAAAGGAACGTTTCCCACAACGAATTATTCCCTCTTCAGGAAGAGAACCACTTGAATGCTTCCTGATTTCCATTCCATTTTTTTCAGTACTGTTACTTCTTGTTTTGGATGAAAGATTATTTTCAAAACTGTTAAAATCGAGATTTATGCTACATGTCTTTGAAGAGTTCGAGAGCTTTCCGCTAGAGGGCCCTGAACTGGATCCATTAGAAAATTTGGGTAAGTCAGGCAAACATTTATCAAATGTATCCGATAAAACCCGTCTTAGCCCCGGTTTACTCAATTTCCTCTCTAATGCTCTACCGCTATGATCAGGTCTATCGCTAGATTGTCTGCGTAATTTACTATGACCCTTGGAAGCATCTGTCACTCCGTGTCTCCTGCCAAGTTCATTATTGTTACTATTATTAACAGAGCCGATTTGTAAAGACTTGAGTGGCAAGCGTGACAAGCCAGATAACTGACTCATGTCTTTGAGTTCAGGTCCCGAGTCAAATGAGATGCTTCCCTGACCAAAAAGTATTGACATTCTTGTGCTGTTGAGGAGTGGGTCACGACGAAAATGAGATGAAAAATCACTGGACAGGTCAAGGTCAGCAGAGTTTGCGATAGAATGAATTTGTGACTGACGAGGATTGAAATTCAAGTTCATGCTTTCTGCTGTGGAATCTTCACCTGTGCTAGCATAGCGTGCATGTTCAATAGAACTGCTGAATTGTTTGTTGACATTTCCTGTTGATGGGAACACGTCCTCACTTTGGTCAGATTTTACAAATGAGGAATCAAATCCATTTTTTTCATTTTCATTTCTCACTGAATTCAGGACCCTGTCCCTTCCTAGGCCAGAGCCTTTCATGGACGATAACTTAATGCAATTTCTGACTAAACCAAAAGAATCACTTTCGTTTGGGGTGGTGGCATTTTTACCTCCCATAGGAAAACTATTACTGTCACTCGTGGTGTTTGCTACACTGTCTTCTTCATCACACGAACAAGTTTCTGTTTTTCCAGAATTATCCACTTCACAGTAAGAGCCATCTCTCATTGACCTTAGGCATTGTGCGGAATATGAATTTGACACAGATTCACTGGTGCGGTGAAGTAAAGGTGTGTCGTCATCGGTTGTCTTTCGATGACTCAAATACGGCATCACATGACTGTTACAGCTGACTTTCTGACATCCACTTCCCACTTTACATAGATGTCTAGGTATGGAGAGATCCATACAATTGTCTGTTATTTGAGGAGATAATTCCTTATCGTGCTCAATTGATGTGTTGATTTTATTGCCACCATCTGAGAGAATAGAAAAAAAGTATTTTTTTAAAAAGTTAATAATAATTTTGTATTCTAATACACTATTAACCAAACATTGTGAAAGATTTGTATGTCATTTTGCCAGATTGTTTAAAACATTTCTTACCTCTCAAAATTTCTAATAAATCAAGAATAATTGCACAGAGATAAATTATAAACTTGATCTTTTATATAGCGTAAATATCCACTAAACATGCTCAAAGCACTTTACAAGGAGTCCCTGACCAACAGCAACATGTAAACTGTAGAACAAGACATGACGCCTGTTAGGCGATGTTACTAATTTTTTTTTCCAACAGAGACAATGCTGTTGTCGGCCAGGTACTGATTTTACACCTGAGTATGGTGAGAGAGTGTGAGAGAATGTGAGTAAAGAGTCTTTTCCAAGGACTCAACTATACGCCGAGCGAGGCTCAAACCCAGGACCTTCTGATCCGAAAGCGAGTGTCATACCACAAGACCACATAGCCGCACACTTATTAGAAAAGATTTTTTATCTCATCAATGAACAGGTTATTAGATCATGTGGCAGATCTTTATTATACAATGGATGGCTAGCAATTGCTATGATCGGTTTCACACTATACAAACAAGGAAAAAGTTCGCTCAGAGCAAAATCAGAGGCAAAATGTCAAGGCACCCCTACCAAATCTCAATACTAAACCATAATATGTAAATTATATAACATTAAAAGCACTAGAAGATGGTCACCTTGAGATTTAACATTATCCCTAACTGATGAAGCATCATGTTGATATACACCAGACATAGGAACATCAAGATTTGTTTTGCTTTAAAGGAAAAATGTCTAGGCACTTCTACTAAATCCAATATCATATCTCTATACTAAACCATAATACTAAAAGAGATGGTCACCTTGGGATTTAACATTATCCCGAACCGATGAGGCATCATGTTGATATACACCAGACATGGGAACATCAGTCCTGCTATTATCCTCCACACCCTCTGACATGGATACTTGCATGGGGATGGGACTACATTGGTTCTTGGAGTCCAAATGCCAATGAGCTGACATAACCAAAGAAAAGAGAAAGAAAAAAAAAAAAGATGAAGACATAAATTATGAAAGAAGTTATACAAAAAAAAATATTTTAAATATCACTTTTTTTCTATGTCTTCTGGTTTGTTTTGTTTTTAAGGGTTTTACGGCGCTTGCAACACATTTAGGTCATATCAGCGCCAGTAAAAAGGAAGAAAATCGGATAGTAAAAAGTTCTAGAATTACAATTAAAGCACCCAAGAAAAAGTAAGACATAGGGGAACTGGGACAAATAGGGATTGGATGTAGATTCCAAGAGCATACAACCAATGTACTTAGTTTGAGATCACCTATAAGTCTCATCCGGACACAAGCACAAAATCCAACAAAGAGGAATACACTCAAATGCTTACATTATACATTCAAAATAACAAATATAATAATACATAACAGAGAGTTGATTTACAAGGAAAAAAATATCATCTCCCAAAACTTCCATGTCTTCATTATGCCTAGGCATTCCATGAAAGAATATAGATAATCCATCAAACAAGATGTCTGATGTCAAAAAGAATCACCCATGTTATCCAGAGTTATGAAAATAGTTATAACCAATTACTAGAAAGCACTTGATTCATATGGAAACCAACCATTTTACCATCTACCTTACTTACCGGAGTTCCGTCTCCCTACAGAGGTTGAATGTCACGGAACACGTTCTTCACGCTCAAGGGCCATCACCGAGCAGTCGATTATCTTTTTGCCAGTTGTTGCCTCCACATTTCATTTTACCATCTAGTAAGCCGATATGTTTTATCGGCTTATTTTACCATCTAGTAAGTCCGATATTTTTACTCATTCCTCCTCAGTAATCATTTAGTAGCTGGGAATAGCATTTATTAACTTATAGATGGAATGAAATTGAAATCACTCAGCTCTTTGTTATTGTTTTGTGCGGCTATGTGGTCTAGTGGTATGACACTCGCTTTCGGATCGGAAAATCCTGGGTTCGAGCCTCGATCGGTGCATAGTTGAGTCCTTGGAGAAGGCTCTTTACTCACATTCTCTCACCGTACTCAGGTGTAAAATGAGTACCTGGCCGTTAACAGCGTTGTCTCTGTCCGAAAAAATTGTAATATCGCCTAACAGGCGTCAAGTCCCGTCCTATGTGTTAAATGTTGCTGTTAACCAGGGACCCTTTGTAAAGCGCTTTGAGCATGTTTAGTGGATATTGTGTTATTTAAAAGCTCAATTCTTTTTAGACAACCATTTTAATGATTAGGTCTCACTAAATTCTATCTATCAGACTGTAAATTTTTAAGGCTACACATAGTTTTGTGTGCTGGTACGTTATATCCAATTGGTGGATGTTGTAAGTATTTTACCTAAATGCATAGCATCAATAGCCTTGCGCTTGCCTAAATATTCCGTCACAATATAAGGTAACAATCACCAAAAGAAAGTAAAAAGTGAGCTATTATAAGAAGTGCTTATGGAATATTGAAAGCCGACTGTTTATTTTCTTTAAACCATCAGTGTACTTTGGGATCACCTACAGACTCATCCAGACACAAGCACAGGATCCCACCAAAAGGAATACACTCAAAATGCTTACAAACCATGATACTCAAAACAAACAAAAAGATTATTACAGTACATAACAGGGAGATTATTTACAAATTAAAAAAATATCATCTCCCAAAACTAATACTATACATTTGACTGTTTCCCTCTCAGCCAAGGACTCTAGCCAGGGCCAGGAAAAAAAATGCAAGTAATCTCATTGCAAGACAAAGATAGAAATACAACTCGGAAAACAGATATAGATGGAATAGAAGACACAGCAAAAGTGACCTCCTGCCCACCATGGGAGGTCAGAAGACCCCTAACCAGTTGATTAAGCCTAGTTTGTTTACCTGAACGAAGAGAGCTTTGCAGGAGACTACACGCCTGCCTGGAATGGGGATCACTGGCGGTGGAGTTCCTCCATGTGAGAGAGTCCTGCAGTGTCGGGGTAAGGCTTTGGATGGGTGGGGTGGACATGTCGCTTTTGTTGTCTCCTGGTTTAAATGGGGACTAAGAGGAAAGGGGAAGGAAGATTCTAAAGTTAGTTTGAATCTGATAGAAGCTGATAAATTTGGGAGCTGGCAATAGTGTCTCAACTGGGGATAGAGCTGACATTTTTAAAGACCTTTTTCTATATAGCGCAATATCCACTAAATGCGCTTTACAAGGGGTCCCTGGCAAAACGCAACATTTCAGATTGAGGAAGGGACATGACACCTCTTAGGTAGTATCACCATTTTTTCGGGCAGAGACAATGCGGGTAACGGCCAGGTACTCATTTTACACCTGAGTACCGTGAGAGAATGCGAGTAAAGAGTCTTTATAAAGGACTCAACTTTGCGCCAAGCAAGGCTCGATCCCAGGACCTTCCATTCCCAAAGTGAGTGACATACCACCAGACCACATAGCCGCACAACCTCAGACTCTGGAAAGACACGTATTTAAAAATTTGGCCAGAAAACTCCTCCTTATATAATAGTGATCGATTTTCATGACCTTCATCTTAGCAAAAACTATCAATTGGGATGTAAAGAAGACCTTGAGAGGTTCCCAGGTTTGAGACTCTTTGCCAACATAAGGTTCATTTCAACCAATCGATATTTGAAGGACAAGCTTTCTGGCAAATTTTTAAAATACATTTCTTTCCAAAGATTAATGCAGTTTCTGATAAGCTTACCCAACACAAAAATGCGATTTTTAAAACTCAATCTGAAAAGCAATAAGTACACAATAAACATCGCTTGTTCAGCATGACCAGCTTTACAAAACAGCATTAAGTCCCTTTAACTATAACAAAGATTTTTCTTCAAATTCTCTTGTTTAGAAAATTGTTCATTGAATCATAACGAATGTGACCATTTTCCTTGAGTTGGTAAGGAGAGGGTTAATGCTCATATGAAGCTGAATTTCTCTTCTTTTTTTCCCAAATACACTCTGAAGACGAATATCTCCTTGGGAAAAATAAAGAGTATTTTTTTTTTTTTTTTTTCAAATAGTCTTTATCCAAGCAACAACAAAAATGAGAGAAGGATTAAAAAACACTCAGCCATAAACATTCCGATCCACATTAACAATCCAAAAAACATACTCAACCAGGCTTCATCACATCGACAAATTCCACCAGCCATTTGCAAGAACAAACACATACAAAACAAATACAGCTTGTTTTTTTCACCTCAAACAATTTGTGAATGGAACAAACTACTGCATGAACATAATATACATCATAGACCCCACATCATTTCAACACCATTTTCCACATACACAAGAACACCCGGGAGGTTTGAATGACTGGCACAATAATATCTTGACCCAAAACAACAGTACTATTGGACTATGATATAATATAACCTAGATGTAGAGCTTTTTTTCTGCTCCTTGTTTTAATTTGCTAGTCAAAAAAGCATAATCCTGGGACAGGCAAAGGTCCTTTCCATACACATAAACAGTCCCATCTTTGTTTTGTTATTTGATATTTTCTCAGGTTGCCAAATCAGGACAGTCCCAATTTTATCAGGACAGTTGGCCGCAATAGGCTTCAACAGTCGTGACGTCACTTCCCTCGTAATGATGCATAGTTACTTTGTAACTGGTTCTAAACTATCGGAACAATGGCAGTCACCCTTATAAAATTCTTCTCTGACGAGCATAAAAGTGTATCAAGAGGAGAAAAACATTATAAATCTGATCATGTTTTGAATTTTATACATTCTGATCACATGACATTGAAAAAGTCTAGCCAGCATGAATAATAAAAAGTACCGATTTTCTTTGTTTACATAGAACCAAGCTGCTCGTTGCTAGGCGGATGTTACATCAGACTATTGAATCCTATTCAAGGATTTAACATTCATCAGGTTCTACTCACTAAAAATTGCTTTTTCTTTTCCATGGGAGTCATGACGCGTCGTAGCATGGACCTCCTATTATTAGCTTTAACGTCTTTAGGGGTCGGGGGATGGCTTGAAGGGGTCGGACTATTGCAATCCATGGCTGTGTGCTGGTCTGGCTGTGTAGAAGCTACGCACTGATCGTGTTGCTGTTCTGGCACATGGATCGATTTCTTGTAGTTTTGAACACTCTGTGTGATTTAAACAATTTTTTAAAAATTATTTTTTTTTACTTGAGCTTTTATAAACCTCAATGTGCACTAAACATGCTCAAAGCACTTTACAAGGAGTCGCTGACCAACAGCAACATTTAAAATGTAGGACGAGACAAAACACCTGTTAGGTGATACTACAACCTCTTTTTTTTTTTTTTCTCAGACAGCCAAGTACTCATTTTACACCAGAGTAATAAAACCTCAAAATATCAGCTGTAAAGTGACAACTGGGTTTTTTTTTGTTCAAGAAATTAATAAAATCGAGATACATCCGGCTTGAACCTGGATCTTCCCAAGCTAAATGTAATGCCTATTCCAGTCTGTCTGGCTTGTAAACTGCAACATCATAAAAAATATGTATATCGACAGTAATATTTATTCTCACTTTATTTTTATAACAAGAAGAAAAAGAACCCAGCGTAACTCATAAGTGCAATAAACCCCTAGATATAAAAGAGATCTGAGGCACAAAGTAGCAGCATTATGATTCCTCATGATAACAATTCTTATCATAACAGACTTTAAAGTGCTTTTTGATACAGAAATAAATGATGGCAACCTTTTGAGTAACTGGAAAAGGTAGTGCTTTCAGAGTCATGAGGCCCAAGGAGCAGGAGTTGCGTGAAACAGACAATAGCAATTGCTTGCTAACCTTTGGGTAAGATACAAAGTACTTTTCCACCAGATCTAATGGACCCAGTTGAGTGACTGGAAGCCATGATCCAAAATGAAAAACTTACAAAAGCCAAGGAGGATTTGAGACTGAGGATTTGACCCGGAGTCCGCAGGTCCCAATAACTGGTCTTTCTATTTCCAAATGGAGTTGCTGTTCCTGGTTGAGGACTGTTGTCTAGAAAAAAAATATATAATATAAATAAATAAAAGGAAGAAGATGATGGAGGTGGATTGGACACACTCTTAGAAAGAATGACTACACTATAACAAAGAAAGGATTGGACTGGAACCCTCTGGGCAGAAGATCAAGGGGAAGGCCACGGGGAAACATGTAGAAGAGTTAAAGAAGCTGATATATAGAAAAAAAATAAGACATGGAATGAGATAAAAAAGTAAGCTCATGATAGAGAGGGATGGAAACTGTTTGTCTGTGGATTAAATACCCTGACCCAGGGTGAAAAAGGCAATGATGATGATGATGATAAATGAAAGATTTTAAAAATCAAGTAAAAGTATGACAGTTTAAAATGGAACTACTCTAGGGAGGATTTTCCTATCACGTTAAAGTCAAATCATCTTTCATCTACACTCTTGATAAAGGGAAAGTTGAAAGAAATTAATGCCCCTCGCTTCCTAATCATCCGATTAGGACACCTCGGCTGCCTCTCTAATTGTCCGTGTCAATTTCTTGCACAGTTTAACAGTCCTTTTTCTGTGGATGCTGATGTCAGAAAATCTTCCTTTAATTAGAGACATTTTAGGTCTTTATTTAGGACAGTGTGAATTGACATGTGTGGTCTGCTTTTATACTCCTTGTGTCCAGATGGAGTAAATAAAAAAAAAAAGTATTCATGGCTTTATTAGAGCTTTTATATAGCGCAATATCTACTAAACATGCTCAAAGCGCTTTATAAAGGGTCCATGACCAACAGCAACACGTAACATGTAGAACGAGACATGACGCCTGATAGGAATATTACAAATTTTTTTTCCTATAAAGACAATGCTGTTAATGGCCAGGTACTCATTTTACACCTGAGTACGGTGAGAGAATGTGAGTAAAGAGCCTTTTCCAAGAACTCGACTATGCACCAAGCGAGACTCGAACCCAGGACCTTTGGATCTGAAAGCGAGTGTCATACCACAAGACCACACAGCCACACATATTATCTGATTTTCATCTCTTCTATGTCTAGAATTTGAATAGACAGGGATCTTTGATTGCATTTTTCATACAATAATTTGTTGATAAAGGGAAAAGCCCAACCTAAAACGTCCATACCATAAATCTTTGTTGATTATTATGAGGTTTACATTCATTGTAACTTTGGTTTTTAGGAGTCAACTTACGATTATCCATATTAACTTTAGACAGACCAAAATCCGACAGCTTGATGTGGCCAGTCTCAGATATAAGCATGTTGTCTGGTTTCAGGTCTCTGGGAGATGCAGGAATGAAATAGTGGAAAATAATAAGATTGCATTAGTGTATAAAACAATTTTTTATTTATGCCAATGTTCTTAATGTTCTTAAGGGTTTTACGGCGCATGCAACACATTAAGGTCATATCAGCGCCAGTAAAAAGGAAGAAAATGGGATAGTAAAAAGTTCTAGAATTACAATTAAAGCACAAAAGAAAAGGTGAGACAAAGGGGAATTGGTTCAAATAGGAAACGGATGTAGATTCCAAGAGCACACTATCAAAGTAATTAGTTTGAGATCACCAAAAAGTCTCATCCAGACACAAGCACAGGTCCCAACCAAGAGGAATACACTCAAATGTTTACAAATCAAATAATATAATATGTAAACTAAGCATAATACAATGCATAATAGAGAGATGATTTACAAGGAAAAAAATATCATCTCCCAAAATTCTAACTATACATTCGACTGTTTCCCTCCTAGCCAAGGAACTCCGGCCAGGGTCCGGACAAAACTAAGTAATATCATTCCAAGACAACGACAGGAAACAATTGGAAAACGGGTATAGGGGGATAGAAGACAAAGCATGTACCTCCCCGCCCACTATGGGAGGTCAGGATCCCCACCCAGTATGCCAATGTAAATATAACACTGCCTCAAGTTGTGAATTGTACAAATTGTAGCCCTAATAGCGAATATAAGAGCTTTGAAAAAGAATGAGATAATAAACATGGAACATTCTGGACTCAAAACCCTTCCTCAGTCAACAACAGAAACAACAAAAATTGTGACAGAATACACAAAATCCAGAAAGATGGGGGCAAAGGCCAGATTTTCATTTAATGAGGATGAACATTGTAGATAAATAATTATATAATATAATCTCCAAAAGAAGATAAAAAAAACAAAAATGCACTCGATTGGTTCCAAAATAAGAAATTGATTGAGAACTTAAGGGTCTATTGAGTAATAAATAAGAAAGTAAAAAAGTTGTTTCATGAGAAAAATAGCCAATCAATCAAAACATAACTTAAAACAGCAGACATTTTCCAATCTATATAGCACCACCAGGTCACCATTGAACACAGTGTTTACAAGAGATATTACAGGAAGCAAACCTGTGAATGATTCCCCTTTCGTGTAAATACTCCAGTGCCAACACCACCTCAGCTGTGTACATCTTTGCCATGTCTTCAGTAAAGTATCCATAAATGATTAGCAGCGACTTCACATCACCCCCTATCATGTATTCCATTATCTGGAGGAGAGAAGAATAAAAAAAATGAATATATTATATGGACATTTATTTGGCACATTTGAGGAGATAACTTCTATTAATTCGCATTTTCATCATAAAGAGAAAACTGCTATTTTTGTGGGGTTTTTTTTGTCATTTATTTAGTGAGTTAAAAAAAAAAAAATAAGTATAGAGCTTTTATATCGTGCAATATCCACTAAACATGCTTAAAGCGCTTTACAAGGGGTCCCTGGCCAACAGCAACACTTAACATGTAGGGCGAGACACAGCAACTGTAAGGCGATATTACAATATATTTTTTCGACCAAGACAATGCTGTTATTGGTCAGGTACTCATTTTACACCTGATAAATATTTGGCACATTTGAGGAGATGACTTCTATTAAGTCGTATTTTTCATCATTAAGAGTAAACTGCTATTTTTAGTCATTTATTTAGTGAGTTGAGGAGAAAGATACTTGTCTCGTTTGCCTCATAGAACAACACCCCAACTGTTTTGAAACTTCTACTTTTCTCTGGTTGTTCAAAGGGGTCCAATAGATTCAGAAAAGTGAGTGGAGCAGGCACTTATGTTGATAACAACAGAAAGTGACATGAGTAGAAAAGTGCCAGAAGGCAATAGAGAATAAAAATTTTGTGGTGATGGGGGCTCAAACCCACGACCTTATGGTACGACAACTCTGCCTGGCTGTGGGAGGGTTGCTAGTAGTCGACACCACCCACCACTCCTAGCGATGATTATCACTAAATAAAAAAAAAATTCTCTTAAGCCTCTCCTTACCAATTACAGGAAAATCGTAACATTTGTTATGATTATTAATTAAATTTCTTCTGTACAAAATTGTATGAAACTAATTTGTCATGGTTAAATGAACGCGTTTTGATGAACAAAATGATGTAGGTATAGCGTGTATTTATTTACTTTAGAGTTAGAGTTTAAAACAATCAATTTTTATCTTGGTAGGGTATGGTCTGTCTGGGAAAATCTGGAAAATGTTGAGTAAGGAGAGAGTTCAGGGATAAAAATACAACATAGAATCGGGGAGGGGGGGGGGGGGGGGGGGGGGGGGGGGGGGGGGGAGTTACACACCAGAAAGATATTCTGCTTGGACTGTATGGAGTA
>NC_088367.1:41111032-41116032 GCF_034508935.2 Berghia stephanieae | reverse complement strand
TCTGGATGATCAATGTATTTTCAAGGTCTGTCCAATTTCACAGATAATTTTTTCATTTTTAAATTTTGTTTTTGTTTGTTTGTTTGTTGTACGTGTTTTGTGTGTTTTTTTTTTTTTTTTTTTTTTTTTTTTTTTTTTTTTTTTTTTGTGTGTTTTTTTTTTGTTTGTTTTTTGTTTTTTGTTGTTTTTTTTTTTTTTACCAACACCGATAATGTCTACTTTTTTCATAAACTACAAACATAGCCCTGAGCCCGAATCACATGGTCAAAATAAAAAGATACAAAAAAATATATTCAATTTCCTGGCATAGTACTGAGGCCGGACAAAACGAAGACGTGGCGGGGGGAGGGGGGGGGGGGGGGGGGGTGCAAACCAAACAAAACATAGACAGAAGCCTCTCTCTCTCTCTCATCCATCTCTCGGCTCTCTCTCGTCTCTCTCTCTTCATCTCCTCTTCTTTCGTTGAGTAGTTAGTGTGTGTGTTTGACATCCCCATCATAGATTCTTGGTCCACAAATGGACATAGCATGGAACACTGATACAGGGGTCCCTATCCTTACGTGGAGCGCATTCGCTAAATTATACCGCAAAGGGAGCCAATCTCCCGGGTGAGCTTATTTGTTCCCCCCACCCTCCCCCTCCCTCCTCCTCTTACCTCCTTCTGTCTTTGACTTTCATATACTGCCGTAACTGTGGAAAATCCGTATTAAACTCATCCTTCAAATATCATCGATTTTCCTTGGCAAACACTCTCAACCTGGGACTTCGCAACACTGGATAAGGAATATGATTTTGCTGGTGATATTGCCCTCTTGTCTCCCAAACACATGTAGATGAAGGAAAAAAGCAACTCTTTTTGCTATAATCTCAGCGAGCACAGATCTCAACATCAAATCACAGGACGACAGCAGATTAAGCTAAACAAAAACCATGCAATACACGCAGGTTGGGGGGAGAGTGAATGAGGGAGGTGGAGTTGTATTATCCAACGCCGGGAGTGTGGTGGACTAATTAATGGACGTGCGGACAGACATTGTCCGAGCAGCCTTCATCGCATCGAATAACATTCAAATTTGGGTTTCAATTGTGGTCATGATTTGTTTATTTTTTAACTCAACCCTAACACCGACTATGTCCGTAGTTTACCCGGGTTACTTTTACTCCATGCCTATTTATTACATTTTTCTGAGACAAATTTTAGGCGTAGTATAAGAGCTATTTTTTTTGTTTTTGTTTGTTTGTTTTAACTTGTTAATGATAGTTGAATAAAACTGACTATGTACATGCGCGTTTATAATACATATTTTTCAAATTTTGAAAAGTAGAAAAAATCTCTAGGATTGAGTGAGTTAAGGGGTTTTACGGAGCTTGCAACACATTAAGGTCATATCAGCGCCAGAAAAAGGGAAGAAAATGGGATAGTAACAATTTCTAGAATTAGAATTAAAGCACCCAAGAAAACGTAAGTAAGACAAAGGGGAATTGGTTCAAATAGGAAACAGATGTAGATTCCAAGAGTACACTATCAAAGTACTTAGTTTGAGATCACCTAAAAGTCATCCAGACACACGAGCACAGCTCCCCAATAAGAGGGATACACTCAACTGTTTATAAATCATATATAATATGTAAACAAAATATAATACAGTTCACAGTTCACATCAGAGAGATGCCTTACAGGGGAAAAAATATCTCCCAAAACTAACTATACATTTGACTGTTTCCCCCTCAGCCATGGTATCCGGCCAGGGCCAGAACAAAACCAAGTAATCTCATTCCAAGACAAAGACAGAAAGCAAGTTGGAAAACAGATATAGGGAGATATAAGACACAGTAAGTACCTCCTTGCCCACTATGGGAGTTAAGGAATCCCACCCAGTGGTCCATCTGAAAAACAAACTTCGCATCATCAACACAAATGTGACCCATCGTTACAAAACGGTATTATGTCGGGACAAACTAGATGCTGAAAATTAAATTTTAGATAAAAATAATGAAAAGAAATTTTAAATCGTATACTCCGGTGAGAAGAATTAAATGTTGTTTCTCAATCTACCGAAGTCTAACATTTTGTAATTCCAACAGTTTTTACTCTAAATTCAATTTTCAGAATCCGGCTAACCCCAACTTAATGCCAAATTGAGACGGTGGGTTACAAATTATGTTAAGTCAGTTCTTCTTTATGGGCCGGAAACACGTAGAACAACAAAAAATGCTATGCTCAACAATGCTATGCTCACGGACATTGAACCATGTCTGAGGCGGATCTACAACACAAGGTTGCCTGAGAAGATAAGATAAATTATGAAAAGTTCTGGTGACGTGCAAGCTGCAGATCCGACGGTGGAAGTGGGGCCGGATTGGACATGATCTTAAGAAGCCAACACCCAGCATCACACGACAGGCAGGCACTACTATGGAACCTCCAGGGAAAATAAAGAGGGGATGGCCAAGTAACAGATAGATGCGCAAAACAGAGACTGAACCACAGACCCGTCTCTCTGGTCTGTGGGTTGAACTGAAGGAGAAGGGCAAAATATGGAAGGAAATTGAGAGGGCAGCCCGAATTGTGCCTGATGGAGGAGCGTAGGTGATGGTCTATGCTCTTGGAGGAGCAAAAGGGCTAAATAATCCTGTTAAATCCAAATTTGCCGGTCCAGAAATATAGGAATATCTGGAACACACTTAGATAAAGAACAGAACATTTAATTTGGGACCAATAAATGTTGTTGACTTTAAGCAGAAGTTGACTTAGAAGAGTGTTGACTTTATACGGAATCCATTGTAAGACTACTGGGGGAATAAATGAAGCATTTCTTCGAAGCACATAGAACATGATATCAGTATGTCAGGAACCATATTTTGCATTTAATACAATGCAAGTAGCTTATTGGGCCTCTTTTTCTTTTGTTTTTCTTTGCTTTGTTTTTTTTTTTTTTTTTTGTTCTTCTCAAACAGTTTGAGTCAAAATTGAAGGCTCTTTACTCACCGTACTCAGGTATGGCCGGAAAAAAAATTGTCTTTCGAGGGGACACACTATTGTTTTTGCGTTTTATAGTGGGCGTGATGTTTGGTTCCTATGCCTACTTATTGTGGAACCAGGGCTTTATCGGGGATATCAATGAATAAATCAAACTAACCATTCGTCAAAAGACGAGAAGGTAGCAAGTTTATCCCCCCCCCCCCCCCCTTTTTTTATTTTTTGAGAGATAGGGTGGGGGTGGGGTAGGGGGTTGGTGCGAGGAGGGGGGGGGGGGGGGGGTGAAGGCGAGGCAGTGCCTCTGATACAAGCGACAATGCTACCTGTGAAGTAAGAAGCCACTTGGCGTATTGGTGGTTATGTTTACTCTTTGCAGATTATGATTAATCATTTACAACAAAGTTTACATTTTTTTATCCACAGTTTTTAAATCAAAATAGAACGGTGCATGACCTGAATTCATTTGGCAGCATTGTTTTAAATATAACAAGTTTTATTACTGGTATTTTATATTTTGGCTTAAAGTATAAAATTACCTGGCAAAGCAGGTAACCGGTCCCCTGTCGTTTCATGTCCCAATGTAGGTACATAACTGGATTGTGTTGTGTGTGAATTTCGTGTGTGTCGCCGTGTGTGTTAGTCATACAGGTGTGTTATTGTGTTGTTGATGATTTCATTTAGGGACCAATATGGCGTCAGCTCTTCTCAGGGAGCGATTGCCCCCTGGTTTTCACATTGGCGTTACACAGGACGGAAGGATATTTTTTATCAAGTGAGATTTTTAAAAATGAAATTGTTTCGTCCTTTGGAATATAAAATTCTAACACATCTCATTACAGTTGCATGTTTAGTCAGCGCATACATTTGATACAGGAAACCGTGTGTAGTACAACTTTGTGTGAATTCCCCTCTGACCTCTCGAAGTTGATTCGTAGCTGGACAGGTCCCATTTATTTACTAGGAGAGTGAGAGAGGGGTCGCGGTGTTTTGTCCTGGCACGCAAATTTATTGTTTTTGCTGTGGTGTGTTTGTTGATTCATTTTTCTTATCATTTTATTATCGTGTTTTTATATATTTTTCCCTTGTTCAGCGATCATAACCAGGCAACGTCGTGGCTGCACCCCGCGTCAGGTGAACCCGTCCTCACTGGATTATCGCAAAGGGAAGGTAAGAATAAGAACGAAAATGCATTGTGTTATTATTTATTCTTCTTTTTTTTTCTAATTTATCGAATTGTATAAACTGGAGGCGGGGCTTGTTGCTTTATGCGTTATTAGAAGTTTTCTTGTGTGCTATTGTTATTCAAGAGTAAAAAGAGGATGTTTATTCTTGGAGACCAATGAACACGGAAGCAGTTACATTCATTAAAGGATAATGTAATAATATAGACGTTTTTTCATCTTCTACTTCTTGGATATTCATCAAATCAAGATTTTGGATAGGCTATGTCAATGAGTATGACTCTTAGCGATAGCAGTTATGTAGTAGTAGTAGTAGTAGTAGTAGTAGTAGTAGTAGTAGTAGTAGTAGTAGTAGTAGTAGTAGTAGTAGTAGTAGTAGTAGTAACTGTAGTAGTAGTAGTAGTAGTAGTAGTAGTAGTAGTAGTAGTAGTAGTAGTAGTAGTAGTAGTAGGCTAGTAGTAGTAGAGGTAGTGAATAGCAATCAGGTAAAAAGAGATATATTGTATAATAATCTCCACTGAAGTGGGTACTCTCCAAATTCGTAGATTTCACAGATGGGCGACGAATGAACCAATAATTATATAATAATAATAATAATAATAATAATAATAATAATAATAATAATAATAATAATAATAATAATAATAATATAATGATAATAATAATAATAATAATAATAATAATAATAATAATAATAATAATAACAATAATGATAATAATACGCCTAAAATATATGAATAAATCATTTGAAAATAAAATAATATAAGAAGAAGAAGATGAATGAATATAATAATGATGGTGATAATAATAACTATTGTTCCAAGGCATCTCCATCGCAC
>NC_088367.1:41091032-41106032 GCF_034508935.2 Berghia stephanieae | reverse complement strand
GTCGAATTACTAAAAATTGACATTAAAATTACTAAATTTTAAGTTTTCAGTTTGGCAGGTCTGCAGGTGACTCAAAAAGGGGGAGTCACGAGTCACACACCATTAGTCGCCTTTTACGACCCGCTGGCTTGGCGTTGGGCTATATATAACCCAGGTGAACAGACCTCAGTGGCTATTGCTGTTCTTGCACCCTCTCTGTTGAGGGACCCCGGACACCACACAGGGGAGTCTTTGGGTGCACTAATCTTTCTCAAGAAAGTAGTACCGTAATTTGGGGTTTCTTGGGCCATTTTTCTTGAAAAAGATTAGTCTTTGGGTGCACTAATCTTTCTCAAGAAAGTAGTACCGTAATTTGGGGTTTCTTGGGCCATTTTTCTTGAAAAAGATTAGTCTTTGGGTGTACTAATCTTTTTCAAGAAAAATGGCCCATGTAACCCCAAATTATGAGGGTACTACTTTCCTGTCTCAGTGCATCTTTATAAATAAAAGTCTCAATATTGCTCAGAATCTAGAGGTGCCTAAATGAGTCCAATAATAAAGGGAGTAAAAATTATTCATATAAAAGATACTACATAAACAAAGTAAACGACGTTTCGGTCTTTAGCCTTCTTCAGTTAAACGTTTTTCCTCTTTCTAACAACAAGAGATGAAGTGAGTAGGGAAGTTCCAGAAGACAGTAGAGAATAACAATTTCGCGGCGGCTATGTGAGTTCGAACCCGCGACCTTACTGGTACGACAACTCCGCCTGGCCGGGGAGAGCGTGACTCTACCGTATGAGCTATCCACGATCCCTAACCTAAATTTGAATTAACCCTCTCCTTTCCAACTACAGGAAAATCGTCACATTCGTTACGATGCAACCAACAACTTTCTATCTGATTGTTTTTATTTCTCCATAAACTTTGATGAAAATGTGTTTATTATTATTATAGCCATAAAAACTTGACACTGTGCTGTAGAGCTCATTTTGCTGAACAATATTATGCATCGAATATACTTGTTAATTTTCTGTTTGAGTAAGAAAAATCTATTTTTGTGTTGGGCGGATGTGAAGTTTTGGCGAACATTCGGAAACTGGCCGGTAAGGAGAGAGTTAAAGTCTGCATTTAATAATAATAATAATAATAATAATAATAATAATAATAATAATAATAATAATAATAATAATAATAATAATAATAATAATAATAATAATAATAATAATAATAATACACATTTATACAGAGCTCATTCTCGCGTAAAACACAAGCTCTGGGCACTTTACAATATAAATTATCAATTTTGAAATCCATAGCCAAATCAAGGATTCATAGTGTCAATAAAAGCAAATACAGTAAAGATGTGTCTTAAGATTCTTTTTAAAGGCTGGTAAAGACTTACACTCCCTCAGACCGCGTGGTAGTTCAATCCAAATCTTGTGGCCGAAACAAGCAAACGATCTATCACCAAATTTTGTTCTTGATCTTTTTTCCGAAATTCTCGTTCTAATAATATTATATTTCATCCGTATGCAAACACGGCGCAACAACATTCGTGTTTAACCAGTTAACTGCCGTGCCCTGGAAACACACGAATTGAAAAATTTGGCCAGAAAACTCGTCCTTTAAATATCGATAGATTTAAATGATCCTCTTCTTGGCAAAAACTCTCAAACATGGGATTATTGAAGACTTCGCTAATTCCCAGGTTTGAGAGTTATTGCCAAGATGAGGGTCATTTAAATCGATCGATATTTGAAGGACGAGTTTTCTGGCCAAATTAAAAAAAAAATAATAACGAGTCTTTTCAGAGTACAACAGTTAACTGGTTAAAACGCTTTTACGGGTATAACTTGTTGGTAGTAGTAGTTAGCCTCGCAGTCCGAATGACACTTGCTGAGAATTGTGTGATTCAGTCCTAGTCCTCGTCGATGAGTATGCTGCTCTCTCCATCCATGTTGTTAATTGTTTCCATTGGTCACGGCTGGTGGTGATTACTCGGTATGTATTTATTCCGTCATCAGTGGGGCGAATTTTATAAAAAGATTAACAGGTCTAGTATCGGCACTTATCATTAACACACCAAGCAATCATCTAATGAAAACTGTTTCGGTGATGATGATGATGATGATGATGATGATGATGATGATGATGATGATGACAATTATAATAATAAAATAATAATAATTAATAATAATAATAATGATAATGATAATATAATAATAATAATAATAATAATAATAATAATAATAATAATAATAATAATAATAATAATAATAATATAATAATAATAATAATAATAATAATAATAATATCATTACAATTTTTGTCATCGTAGTCATCATCATCACCATTATTATTATTATTATTATTATTATTATTATTATTATTATTATTATTATTATTATTATTATTATTATTATTATTATTATTATTATTGTTGTTGTTGTTGTTGTTGTTATAATTGTTGTCGTTGTGGTCGTCGTCTTCGTTGTCGTAATTGTTGTTGTGAATGCACATGACCTTTCTTGCTTGTTGAATAACAGAGCGGGAAGAAAAAGAAGGGGGAAAAAGGAGATAAATAAATTAAAGATAAGAAATAGATAAGACAACTGAGGTAAACTTGTTAAACAAATAGAAAGATAAAACAAAAGAAAAATAGAGATAAATATCTGATTGATCCACGAGTTAACACCGACCTCTCAACATGTGGGGTAAAGGCTAAGTCCGACCTCCCCCCTGTCCCCCTGTCCCCCTGTCCCCCATTTTCTGCTTCCAACTTCCAACCATTTTCTTTCTCATTCCTGCATTCTTCTGGCCGACATTGGATTTATTTATGTGTTGTTTTGAGTGAGTTTTTAAATATTATTTTATTATTGTTTTCATTTTTATCTATTTATTTTAATTTATTGTTTTTTTTTTTTTGTTTTTTTTTTTTAAATCTTAGTTGTTGTTATTGCTGTTCCTTCTACGTATGTCATCTTGCTCCTTCGTTGTTTTTATCGTCATTGTTATAATAGTAATAATAATAATAATAATAATAATAATAATAATAATAATAATAAATAATAATAATAATAATAATAATAATAATAATAATAATAAGAAGAAGAAGAAGAGAAGAAGAAGAAGAAGAAGAAGAAGAAGAAGAAGAAGAAGAATAATAAGAATAATAATAAGAAGAAGAAGAAGAAGAATTATTATTATTATTATTATTATTATTATTATTATTATTATTATTTATTATTATTATTATTATTATTATTATATTATTATTATTATTATGATTTATTGTTATTGTTATCATCATCATCGTCGTCGTTATTAATATTACTATTACTATTATTATTATTATTATTATTATTATTATTATTATTATTATTATTATTATTATTATTATTATTATTATTATTATCAGTAGCAGCAGCATTATCGTCACCATTGTTATTTTGATTGACAGAAGATTCTCTCTATTGACCGCATAATGCTATTAATTCTCCCCTACAGAGCTAATACGATTTAAACCCTGCGCTCAAGCGGGTGGTTGGATGGGAGCATCACCCTTGAATCGTATACCTATGATGTTCGCATGGGTGTACGATCCGATAGTGATGTCGTTTCTTCTTCTCTTTACTAGCCTATCCTGCTTCTTTGGTTTGTGATTGTATTTTTGACAGGGGATATTTTTTTTCTGTAAATCTTCTGCCTGTTTGTTCTTGGTTATTTATAATTTAGCTTATGATATCTTTAGGTTATGATTTTGATTTACATTTGTACTATTTTTGTTAGTGTTAGGTTGCTTGCTTTTTTGTTTCAGCGGTCTCTCATATAACCTCAATTGTGTTGGAAGAGACCTAAAGCAACAAACAAACAAAAAAAAAAAAAAAAACCCTGCGCTCATAAGAGTCTTAGAGATTCGGTGTTTTTTTTTTTTTTTTGTTTTGTTTGTACGTTTCTTTTTATTACTTTTTTGTTTTGTTTTCTTCCATTTTGTTTTCAACGAATCGATGTTATGTAGCTATGTGGTTGCCAGATATGTAGTCTAAAACAGATCGTCATCTTTATCATCATCATCGTCATCATCATCATCATCGTCGTCGTCGTTGTCGTCGCCATCATCATCATCATCATCGTCATCATCGTCGTCGTCTTCGTCGTCGTTGTCGTCGCCATCCTCATCATCATCATTGCCAACTGTCGTTGAAATTGAGTGGCTCTAATGCAGGTCCTCGATTTTGTGTATGTCAGGCCTGCGGTTCGATCCCCCGTTTTTTTTTTTTTTTTTTTTTTTTTTTTTGTATATTTATTTCTTGCTTTGTCTGGCACCTTTCATTTCAAACACATTTGTTCAGAGCTTTCGTTTAAGGTTACACATAGTTTTATATGTGTTGCTACGTTATATTCGGCTGACGGATGTTGTGAGTATTCTACATAAACGCACAGCATCGATAAAGCAGTTCTGTAGCAGCCGATGGCACGTTTGAGTTCAGTAAAAAGACTCACCAGAAAGCGAAACGAGAAGGAGAAAAAATAATTCTCGCTGTTAACGTGGCTAAGCTCACAGATAGAAAAATAAAAATAAAATAAAATGAATCATAAAATAATACAGAAAAAAAAAAACAACAACAAACAAACAAAAAACAACAAAAGAAACAAAACACAAATCAATCAGCAATCACTCGATGAAAAAACAGAACACAAAATAAAAGTAAAACAATAACAAAGAAATCCACAAAACAACAGGCAGATACGACACCAATTTAAATCACACACCACTGGACGTTTATGCATGTTATGTCCATATGACTGATTTAAATTAACTGTGTTTAATTCATGACTGGTTGGAGGCGAAATTATGATGGATTCAACTGGTATAGAATTGAGATCGACGTGTACTTATTTGCAGGCCTGATAACCCAATTCTCTATGGGCTCATCGTTGTAATGGGACTCTTAAAACAAAAAAAAAAAAAAAGGACGCAAACTATTGTCCATTACAACAATGTTTAACTTGGCCCATAAATGGGTCCGGATGTCAGACCTGCATATATGTGCCCGTCGATTGAGATAGATAGGTACACGAAATGAAAGTTATAAGAAAAATGAATAAAATTAAGATTTATTTTAAAAGCACCAAAAAACAACAAGACAATAGTATTAGAGATCGGCTGTTGTCGAGAGAAAAAACAACAATACACACTCACACACACACACACACACACACACACACACACACACACACACACAAGCAAAACAAAATTAAACGCAATGACACGACAAACGGTTTAAATCACACACTACAACCTATGTGTACAAAATAATCAATTGATTGTTTATATTCGATTCATGAATAGTTGCAAGAGGCGAAATTATTATTATGATGTTTTCGACTGGCATTGAATTGAGATATCACGCAATGAAAGCGATGAAGCGAATAACAAAATACATAATCATAAAGATGTTTTATAAAAAAATGTATTTCTACGGTTGGACGGTTTGCCAGTGCTTTTGTCATATTTTAAAAGGCAGTATCACCACTTTTGGAAAATTGTAGGAGAGCGTTAAATATTGAGGAAAAAAGGTGTTTTTGTCTGTTTTTTTGTTTATGTTTTCTTTTCTTCGCGGCTATGTGGTCTAGGGGTATGACACTGCCTTTCGGAACGGAAGGTCCAGGGTCCGATCCTCGTTTGGGGCATAGTTGAGTCCTTGGAGAATGCTCTTTACTCACATTCTCTCACCGTACTCAGGTGTAAAATAAAATGAGTACCTGGCAGTTAACAGCGTTGTCTCTGTCCGGGAAAAAAATTGTAATATCGCCTAACAGGCGTCATGTCCCGTCCTTAATGTTAAATATTGCTGTTGGCCAGGGACACTTGTAAAGCACTTTGAGCACCCCGGGAGGGGGGGGGTGTGGGGGGGGGGGGGGGGGGGTCTAACCATCGACATGCGCTTTTGCAGGTCTGATAACCCAATTCATTATGGGCTCGTTGTTGTAAAGGAAATTAAATCTCAATAGAATAAAACAGTGACGCAAAAAATTGTCCATTACAACAATGTTTTTAAACTAGGCCCAATAAGTTTGTTCGGATGTGGGACCTGCATAATATGCACACATAGGTAACCGTGCATCGATACTGTCTCCAATATTGTTATATTAATAGGTCCCGTTTTATACTTACACATATAGACCTTTATTAGTATACCATAATAATATGACATTATCAATAGCTCGTTTTTCAGCATGATGTAAACTTCCGATCTTTTGAGAGAAAAAAAATTTGAAAGAGTTGGTAGGCGTTTTATCGATAGATTTCCTATAGTGTAGCATTGAATTTCATTTCTTTTCACTGAGTATCCTTTATGTGTGTAAAAACATAGGTAAAGACCTGTGTTGCCGTTGTTATTATTAGATATATCGCACCGTGAGAAAGTGGATGTTTTATGGAGTTGATGTCATTGTGGAATAAAAACCGTTTTCGCAGGTTAGGCGAGGCTTTATGATGTGATCTCGTCTTTTGTTATTGTAGGTAGTGGTGTTATTATATGTCTTAATAATAATAATAATAATAATAATAATAATAATTAATAATAATAATAATAATAATAATAATAATAATGAATAATAATAATAATAATAATAATAATAATAATAATAATAATAATAATAAATAATAATAATAATAAGATAATAAATAATAATAATAATAATAATAATAATAATAATAATAATAATAATAATAATAATAATAATAATAATCCGTCGTCGTCGTCATCACATCATCATTAATATTATTATTATTATTATTATTATTATTATTATTATTATTATTATTATTATTATTATTATTATATTATTATATTAATATTTGTTAGTAGTAGTAGTAGTAGTAGTAGTAGTAGTAGTAGTAGTAGTAGTAGTAGTAGTAGTAGTAGTAGTAGTAGTAGTAGTAGTAGTAGTAGTAGTGGTAGTAGTATTTTTCAACAAAATGGGATGAATGAAACACTTCACATCGTCTGTAGTGTTTTATTATCCCGTTTTGTTGATAAAGGGGAAACCCGAAACGTCCACATTATCGATCTCTTTTCGTTTATTAAATCGAAGCTTACATTCAATTTCACATTGTTATTCATTGTGAGACTTGCGGCTTTGGCTGTTAGGTACTAAAGGAATGGCATTTTTTTTTAGTGCGGCTATGTGGTCTTTTGGTATGACACTCGCTTTCGGGTCGGAAGGTCCTGGGTTCGAGCCTCGCTCGGCGCATGGTTGCGTCCTTGGAGAAGACTCTTTACTCACAGTCTCTCACCGTACTCAGGTGTAAAATAAGTACCTCGCCGTTAACAGCGTTGTCTCTGTCCGAAAAATTGTAACATCGCCTAACCGCCGTCATGTCCCATCCTAAATATTAAGTGATGCTGTTGGTCAGCGACCCCTTGTAACGCGCTTTGAGCACATTTAGTGGATATTGCGCTACATAAAAAGCTCAATTATTATTATTATTATTATTATTATTATTATTATTATTATTATTAGTTATTGGTTTTTAAATTTATCGATTGATATCGATTTTTTTTTCTTTTTTTTTTCTCCAGATCTTCCCCGAGGCTGGGAAGAGGATTATACCAATGAAGGACAAGTATTTTATGTTGAGTGAGTGCATTGAATTTTCAATTGCCATCATCATCATCATCATCATCATCATCATCATCATCATCATCATCATCATCATCATCATCATCATCATCATCATCATCGTCGTCGTAGTCGTTGTTTCGTCGTCGTCATCATCATTATCATTATCATCATCACCATCATCATTATCACCATCGTCATCATCATCATCACCATCATCATCATCATCGCCGTCTCGTTGTTATCATCATCATCATCATCATCATCGTCGTCGTCGTCAATCATCATAATTTATAATCGTCATCATTATCTAATCATATTCTTGTGAGATTTTTTCAAAATGGCGGCGCTGAATAGCGACGCACAGTTACACCTATGTGATGAATTCTTTTGATATTTATTTGTTTCATGGCAACATTTCACTCATTTACGTATTAAACGTTGTATGATTGTTCGTATTAATGAATGGTATGTACTTCAAACTTTAAAGTTTAGAGTTCTGCTTCAAATCCTCGGAAAAATCGTTCGTATCAATGTTTTTGTCTCAAGGAAATCGAAATGGCGGCGGCCTTGTTTACTTCCGACACAAAAGTGCACCACTTATTTATCTTATTTCGCGATTTGTTGATTGAAGACCTATCCTTCGCTTAATATTATATAAAGCGTTGTATGATGATTTAGAATTACAAAGAGGCATCAAAAATAATAAACCATCCTGTTGATGAAGTAGAAAGAATTCATGGAAAAGCAATAGAAAGGAAAGCATTCTCAATTACCAACAATAAAAAAACATATTTTATACCATGAATTTGGTCTTTTGCCATCTGGGAGAAGTTTTTGTCAGATTAAATGTGGAACTAACAAGTATAAATCAACGTTCATTCTATCAGCAATAAAAATGTTGAATATTTCATATGGTACAGCAAAACCAAGGATTCATGCGTTGACTGATTGACTGATTAATTTGTTTAATGTTAGGCTAGATGAAGTGACCAATTGATAATGATGATAATATTTGGTGTTGAATTGCCAAGAATGTAACGAATTGAAAATGAAATGAATATGTTAATGTTGTGTATGTCGCATGCGTTAAAGAAAGAGAGGAAGAGAGAGAGGGAGAGAGAGAGAGAGAGAGGAGAGAGAGAGAGAGAGAGAGAGAGAGAGAGAGAGAGAGAGAGAGAGAGAGAGAGAGAGAGAGAGAGAGAAAAATGGGTAGGAGTGAGGTGTCTGTTCAATGTTATAGTTATCATATAACGTTATGACAAGTGTAACTAAATGACAAATTGCCATATTTATGGACAATAAAGATCTATTATTATTATTATTATTATTAGATCGAAATGTATAATAGTTTATAATAATACACACTTGACCTGTTGTTGTTGCCCATACGTTTTGGGATGGAAATCGAGTGTCACTGGTTCATTTTTGGCTAGTACTAGTAGGTATGGATCCTGGTCCAACGTTATTTTTATTCGCAGGTCTGATAACCGAACGCAGTTATGGCCTTGTTTTAACATTATAAATAATTTATCATCTCAACTACTCTAAAGGTGAGGGTCAAAGCAGTAAAATAGGGCTTATGGGTAATCGTTTAAAATACGTTCCTCCTTTTTCACCAATCAGCACTGATTAGTGTGTGTGTGTGTGGGGGGGGGGGGGGGGGGGGGGTCCCGATAGCTCATTTGGTAGAGCACTCGCTTCACACGCAAAGAGACCGAAATCGATCCCGGGTGTAGTCGAGATTAGATTTTTTCTGACCCCCCCCCCCCAACCCTTCCCCCTTCATCCGTCCACACAGCTGTGATTGGGTAGCTGGGTCTGTTAGAACTGACGGAAAGTACTTTGCAATAGATTAGCGTCCTATCCAAAGGATAGCAAGAAATGTCTAGTCTCCATTTCACGCTATCGAGACCGGGATAAACTCCGGCGCCATGGACCTTATGGCCCTGATTGATGCATTGACCAATATTTTCCGTTGGTTTGCAAGAGTTTTGAGATCATAACAATTTTAGCTATCAGACTTTATAAATAAGTGCACGTTGCTCTGGTCTGGTCACGGCATCCTGTTGAGAGCTGAGGTAACATTACATTATATTATTATAATAATTATTTATGGTCCATCGTTGTCAGCCCTTGTCACAACTGGGCTGTCACCGCGTGATGACTTGTCATCATATCTATGGTGTCATTTTTCAAAGCATGTTCGGCTTTTTTTTTCTTCTCGTTTTTGAATTGTTTTTTTTTTTTTTTTTTTTGGGGGGGGGGGGGGGGGGGGGGGGGTGTTGCTTTTTAAATTTTATTTTATTCTTATATTAGTTGTTTATTATTTTTAATAATTAAATTTTAAAAATTATTATTTTTAATTTTTTTTTTTATTTGGTTTAGAACAACGTGCATTTATTTGCAGGTCTGATAACCCAGTTCCTTAAATTTTATTTTATTCTTATATTTGTTGTTTATTATTTTTAGAATTTAAAAATTATTATTATTAAAAAAAATTATTTGGTGTAGAACAACGTGCAACTATTTGCAGTTCTGATAACCCAGTTCCTTATAGGCTCATTATTGTAATGAAAATCTCAAAAATTGACGCAAAATAAATATTGTCCATTACAACGATTAACTAGGCCCATACGTGCGTTCGGATGTCAGTCAGACCTGCTTATACGGTATGTACACTCGGTGTAGAATAATACACATTATTGTGCTATTCTCACGCTCTTGTCGTTGGATGGACGGATGAATAATGCGTTATATTCATGAAAATACATACCTACATATTATATTATCATTTGATTTATGAACCAACATGTGCTGAACAATACAGCGCAACCCCTGAATAACTGACATCGCCAGGACCGGGGAACTCGTAAATTATATCGATGACGCTAAACAGGTTTTTTTTTTTTTTAAATAATATTTTAAATTCACCTCTGAAATGTAAGAGTTAAAAAAAAACAACTAATAATCTAAATCAGAAAAGTAACAAAAAAAAAAAAAAAACAACAACAAACAAATAAGAGGGTACCAGTACTCTATGCCGCTATTATTGATTAAAATTAAATTATTAAATGAGCTTGTATATAGCGCAATATCCACTAAACGTGTTCACAGCGCTTTATAAAGGGGGGTCCCTGGCCAACAACAACACTTAACATGTAGAACGTCACATGACGCCTGTTAGGCGATACAGAATTACAAATTATCTGGACAGAAACAACAAATACACTATATTATTTGTCTTGTTTCTTGTTTGAATTCACTGGTGAAAAAAAAATATCATAATGCTGGAACATTCAAAGGCCATTTTCATACATCTATATCAGACCTGCCTACTGTTACGAAACATTCGTAGACTTACGAAATGTTGGCTCCAATTTCAGAATCTTTAAGTCATTGAAAACATGGATTAAAAATAAAAGTTGATGCCAGAGTGTATTATTTTAAGGATTTTGAAGTGTTATTTAATCATTATGAGGATTTTTTTAATTTGTAAAGTTAATTTCTGTCTCCTAAAAACTACGAATTTTTATATTTTCCAGTAGGCAGGCTGATCTAAATAGACCCTTTTAAAAATAAAAAAAATCCCCTTTCCTACAGATTTACAAATCCTGACAGTCCCGATTGTATCGGGACAGTTGGCCGCTGTGCTACAGTAAACTATAATATATGTATATAGATAATATAGGCAATATATACATAATGATATTCCGATAAAGCTAACGACTGTGGGCAACAAGATGAGATGGAGGATCGCCCAATATAATATAATATGGCAATCAGACCGCCTAACGACTACGAAAATCCCGTAGAAATACGAATATTCGACTCCAACTTTGGAACTAGTATTAGATATTTTTTTTGTAATTCAATAAAACTTATTGAAAACGAAGTTCTGGTGCCAGAGCTAGCATATAAAGGAGTTAAATACGTTTTTAAAAGGGCAGGTTGGTAATGTTTAAGGGTAGTTACAATGTCTTCTATGCTATCAACCCTGAAAACTACGATTTTTTCCCTATTTCGTGTAGTAGATAGGTCTGGGCAATTGACCTAAAAAATACGAACAGGGAGTAATCCTTATGTAAGAAGCAGCCGGCTCTCTTGATGTATGACCTCGGTAAGACACGAGACCAAACTCGCACCGAAGCGTGATTGGGGGAGATATCAGTGGGGACTATATTGTTGTTGTTTTATAGATCATATCTCAATGTAATGCTACGCGAATGCCGTTTATTAACCAGTTAACTGCCGTACTCTGGAAAGACATATATTTAAAAATTTTGTCCAGAAAACTCGTCCTCCGAATATCGATCGGTTTAAATGACCCTCATTCATCTTGGCAACAACTCTTAAAGGACTCTGAAAGGATTTCTGGCCAAATTTATAAATACGAGTTTTTCCAGTGTACGGCAGCAGTTAACTGGTTAAAAACGCTTTGTTTTCTTCTCTGCTGCTGCTTTCCATGTGAGTTTTACAAGTTGTCACCGATCATTTCACTAACCACGCTCATTAAAGCTTAATTTTGTTTGCTTAGCCAGACGCCGTTACTCTAAGCTATCAAACGCATACCTTGCATTATGAGAGCTGACTAGATGACCGGCGAGCCAGATACAGCCTCCAAGCGAAGCACAGCCGTCCTCTGGAGGGGAAAAAAACCCCCCCAACATATTTAACAATTTGGCCAGAAAACTCGTCCTTAAATATCGATCGATTTAAATTATCCTCATCTGGGCAGAAACTTCGTGAAGTCCCAGGTTTGCGATTTTTTTGTTTGTTTTGTTTTTGCCAAGATGAGGGTCATTCAGCTCGATGGACATTTGAAGGACGAGTTTTCTGGCCAAATTTTTAATTATGCTTTTTTTCCCCTCCAGAGTACGGCAGGGCATCGGTCATCTCACATTGATGATTGATTGACACGGAGAGAGATCAAACGGATACTAATCTATAACATCGAGACAGCTAGTATGTATAGTATTAGTATAGCGTAGTATACATATTTGTATATACATATCATAGTATTATGATGGACACACGAGATTGGGCCCCATTATGTGTGACTGGCTTGATTTGATGACACGTGTGTTAGTTAAAACGCCGCTGACACGTTGGGTGGTCGAAAAAAATGTTCGTACAGTACAGTACAGCATGCCCCAAGCTTGACTACATCAATCGAACGTTTAAACAGCGTGTTTGACCAGTGTCCGATCAAGAGAGGGCGTGGTGACGAATGGGGATGTATCAATTTTTTTTTTTTTACCTCTTCAGATAGATCCATCGATCCATCCTTCCATCTATCCATCACTCCATACCGTCCAACCATACCTCCGTCAATCCAACCACCCAATCCATCCATCCTACAACCCAATCTACCCAATCCACTCCAGGGTTTTAAAAACCCCAATTCACTCTATCCACCCAGTCTATCCAACCACCCAATCCATTCATCCACCAAATCACCCAATCCATCCGATAACCCAGTCTTCCAATCCACCCCATCCATCAAATAACCCTATCTATCCAATCCACTTCATCCACCAATCCATCCAATAACAGTCTATCCAATCCATCCAATAACAGTCTATCCAATCCACTCCATCCACCAATCCATCTAATAAGAGTCTATCCAATCCACTCCATCCACCAAATCCACCCTATCCATCAAATAAGAGTCTATCCAACCCACTCCATCCACCAATCCATCTAATAACAGTCTATCCAATCCACTCCATCCACCAATCCATCCAATAACAGCCTTCCAAATTCATCCAATAAAAGTCTATCCAATCCACCAATCCATCTAATAACAGTCTATCCAATCCACTCCATCCACCAATCCATCTACTAACAGTCTATCCAATCCATCCACCAATCCATCCAATAAGAGTCTATCCAATCCACTCCATCCACCAATCCATCCAATAAGAGTCTATCCAATCAACTCCATCCACCAAATCCACCCTATCCATCAAATAAGAGTCTATCCAACCCACTCCATCCACCAATCCATCCAATAACAGTCTATCCAATCCATCCAATAACAGTCTATCCAATCCACTCCATCCACCAATCCATCCAATAACAGTCTATCCAATCCACTCCATCCACCAATCCATCCAATAACAGTCTATCCAATCCATCCAATAACAGCCTTCCAATCCATCCAATAACAGTCTATCCAATCCACTCCATCCACCAATCCATCTAATAACAGTCTATCCAATCCATCCAATAACAGTCTATCCAATCCACTCCATCCACCAATCCATCCAATAACAGTCTATCCAATCCACTCCATCCTCCAATCCATCTAATAACAGTCTATCCAATCCATCCAATAACAGCCTTCCAATCCATCCAATAACAGTCTATCCAATCCACTCCATCCACCAATCTATCCAATAACAGTCTATCCAATCCACTCCATCCTCCAATCCATCTAATAACAGTCTATCCAATCCACTCCATCCACCAATCCATCTAATAACAGTCTATCCAATCCATCCAATAACAGTCTATCCAATCCACTCCATCCACCAATCCATCCAATAACAGTCTATCCAATCCACTCCATCCACCAATCCATCAATAACGTCTATCCAATCCATCCAATACCCTCCAATCCACCCAATAACAGTCTATCCAATCCACTCCATCCACCAATCCATCCAATAACAGTCTATCCAATCCACTCCATCCTCCAATCCATCCAATAACAGTCTATCCAATCCACTCCATCCACCAATCCATCCAATAACAGTCTATCCAATCCACTCCATCCACCAATCCATCCAATAACAGTCTATCCAATCCACTCCATCCACCAATCCATCCAATAACAGTCTATCCAATCCACTCCATCCACCAAATCCACCCATCCAACAACCCAATCTATCCGATCCACTCCACCCATCCACTCATCCACCAATTCATCCGCCCGTCCGTCCGATAACCGTCTGACTGTCAGTCTGTCTATCCATCTATGAATCTATCTGTCAGTTTATAATCTCCATTTCTCTTTCTCCCCTTTACACAAAATATATGAGAAATTTCCCACATTTATATAATGAAACGACAAAATATATTATTATTCCCCTTCACTCTACCTCTTCTTCTGTTTTGCTCGACGTATACCTATTTACAGGTCTGATAATCCAGATTGTTGTAATGGAAATACTCTCAAACCAATGCAAACGATTGTCTACAACAGCTATGTTAAAACAGGCCCATAATTGCGTTCGGTTAGCAGACTTGCAAGTACCTATGTGCAGCTATGTGATCTTGTGGTATGACATTCTTTTTCGAATCGGAAGGTCCTGGGTTCGAGCCTCGCTCGGCCCATAGTTGAGTCCTTGGAAAGGACTCTTTAATCACATTCTCTCACCGTACGTA
>NC_088367.1:41066032-41071032 GCF_034508935.2 Berghia stephanieae | reverse complement strand
TACGATCCGATAGTGATGTCGTTTCTTCTTCTCTTTACTAGCCTATCCTGCTTCTTTGGTTTGTGATTGTATTTTTGACAGGGGATATTTTTTTTTCTGTAAATCTTCTGCCTGTTTGTTCTTGGTTATTTATAATTTAGCTTATGATATCTTTAGGTTATGATTTTGATTTACATTTGTACTATTTTTGTCAGATTGCTTGTTTTTTTTGTTTCAGCGGTCTCTCATATAACCTCAATTGTGTTGGAAGAGACCTAAAGCAACAAACAAACAAACAAAAAAAAAGCGAACCTAATGTTACATACATTAATTCAGAATCATTGCAAAGGGCCACTGGGATATCACAACACTAGACCAGCAGGCTTATAGGTCATAACAACAAAAGATAAATTTTTGAAATTACTTTCCTCATTCAAACTGTTGAATAAAAAACTCATCCACAGGTTCCAGAGAGAGCCCAATAATAATTATAGAAGATTTCCATCAAAGGAAGGATCTAACTCTAATGAGAGACAGCAGCAACCAAATTACAACCAACAGCAACCCGATCACCGTCCTTATCCTCAAGACCCCAATAATACCTCATTCTCAAACCAACATCCCGACTATTCATTCCCGCAAGGCGGCAGCGATTACTCACCCAGCTCAAACCCATCTTTTCAAAAACTTCAGAACTTCCGCCCCTACAATCAGCAAGACTCACCAAACGATTCCAGAGTTATGGCTCCCTCACTACATCAGGGTCAGTCACCTAGTTACCAGGACTACAATAATGACCCCGCCTCCAGCCCCATGGAGCCCCACCCACCAGTGAGAGTAGGCGGAGTCTACCCCTTCATTCACCAACAGGGACAGAGGCAGAGTTATGTCAGTCAAGGTAGCTCAAATAGAGACTCTTATGCCCCGCCTACTTCCTCATTTAACCCTCCCACTTCCTCTTATGCTCCACCCAATTCTACTCAAGTTCCCCACCAATCCAATGATAATGGCAGGCAGTATTCAACTAATCCTGGAAGTGACAACAATTACCCGCCTTTCACTAATAATGACAATAATAATCAACCAACTTGGCAGGACAGCTTAGAAGAAAGGAATAGACTAGGACCAAATGACTCCAGAGGTTATTTACCCATGGGACAACAAGATAAAAACAGCTTCTATCCCCAGAGTCAGCATCCTAAACAACTGAGGGATGGTTTTGCTCCAGACTCTGTTCGAAGCAGTCTTGCCCAGCCAGAGCAGCGTTACTCCTATAGCGATGGTCGACCATTGAATCCAAATGAACGCATGCCTCATCACCAACAACAACCAAATCTTGCAACAGGTGCTTCAACCTTTGACCCTCCTAACAGCTCACTACACAATTATTCGCACAATGACAATAGCTTCTATCCAAATGAATCCAATGCTGGATCAGTTTCTCATCCAAAAATGAATTTGTCATCGTCCAGAAATGAAGATTCGTTTTACAAACCCAATAGCAGATTGTCGCAGAGTTCTAAAGATGGGAGACAACACCAACCACAAAATTACCCTCAACATCGTCAGCAAGAATCAACACCCTCACCAATGTCATTATCATTTAATCACCAGCAGCCTCATGACAACAATTACCCTCAAACCCCCCAAAACAATCAGTTCCAAAAACATGACAGAAGATCATTTGCATCAACCTCATCTGCAGGATACAACCACCACCAACAGCAACAGCAGCAGCAAAATCATCAACATCATTATCCACACAACCAGCAGCAACAAAGGTTTAATAACTCTTACTCATCCCTACAACAACCAACCGACGTGAATAATTCTTTCCACAGAGATCAGAGAAATATCGACTCCACAGACCAAATTCATCCTTCTTCTTCTTCTGCTCTTCACGCTTCTTTCTCTCACGATTCCCGACACAATGCATCCCTCAACCAATCCCATCAAAACCAATCTTATTCCCACATTCCTGCACACCCAACTGCTCCCAGAGCATCTTCACCATCTTCATCAACGCAAGACTATAATAATAGCTCCAACCCACATACTTATGTTAACTTTCCAAACCGACAACAGCAACAGCCCGCACAACCTCCCTCTTCCCTCCCATTACCACAACACAATACATCAAGGGATTCCTCTTTCGAACACCAACCTCCATCTCGACCTCCTTACCCAGCTGAAATGAGACACCAAATAGTAGAGGAAATGGCTAAAGTTGCAACTCCTTCAACCCAGCAAGATTTTCTCACCTCTGCACAAATAAACCAACAGCGCATGCAGCAGCCATCTTACTTTCAGTATCCTTCTCCCAGGGTGAGTTTCAAAATATTTATTTTTGAATTAACATTATTTTTTTTTTTGTCGTTTCTTGTTTTAAATGGCCATCTAATACCTTAAAAAGCATTTGTCAGTTGTCACTCTCAAACAAGAAAGATCTGAGTTAATAAGAGATTCTGGTGGCATTTGTCAGGTCTACCAATCAATTTCAGACAAACAAAAGGCGTTCGTTCTATTATAAACAGTTTTATTTACAATACTTCTTCCTCTTCAAGTACCAAGTCTGTGCCGGACTTCGGGTTGATCATGGTACGCCATTCATCTCTCTGATCAACTAATATTTTTACTCTTCTCTTTCTTTGTCACCCAGCTGTTCAAACTATTTAAATATGTTTTTCTTGGTCTACCTTTACTCTTTTTACCTTCTATATTTCCCGTGAGAGCAAGATGTTCAATACATTTATGTCGATTTAGGTTCCCTAAAAATTGCATTTGTCTTTTTCTTACTGCTCTAATACTTCTTTATCAGTTTTCTTCTCTGCATTTACAATACAGTAATGTCATATTTCAGAACGTCACAGTAAAAACAATATAAATAAGCAAATGTTAGCTGAGAAACAGGTTGACCTTATGAGACTGGTACTATATTGTATCAAGGTAAAAAATGTCTCTAGTTGTCCATTACCCATAAGGACCTTACTCAAAGGCAAAAGCACTTAACTTATTGGTTAAAACTATTTTTGGAATGAAATAATTTCTTTCCTTCCTATTTCCAGGGTTACCCTGACACCAAGAGAGACACAAACCTCCAATCAAATCCTCAGAACCTTAATGTCTCTCGAGACTTGTCCAACCCTCGATTTTCTACAGCAAGCCGAAGCAGTCAGCAGTCTTTTCATGGAGACCGGTGGGATGGTCAAAATCCAAAAGAGAATAATATTAATAATAGTAATGATAGAAGAAACGATGGCAGACTGAATGCATCCTTTTCAAGGAATATGATGGACCCAGAGGCCAACAAGTTAAGGGCAGCCTACGAACGTGTGCACAGCCTTAGGTTATCTCCCGACAAATGTGAGTTTTTTTTGTTGTTGTTGTTTTTTTTTTCAATTTTTTTTTGTTTTCAATGTGTCGTCGCTGGATGATATTTGATAAGTGAGAGCAGAATGTTATTTCGTTTTCGTTTTCTCACCAAACTTCATGAATTTCTGGAGCTCTCTAGATTCAGTATGTTGTATTTAATGATTTTTTTTTTTCAATTTTTTTTTGTTTTCAATGTGTCGTCGCTGGATGATATTTGATAAGTGAGAGCAGAATGTTATTTCGTTTTCGTTTTCTCACCAAACTTCATGAATTTCTGGAGATCTCTAGATTCAGTGGAGCGTATGTTGTATTTAATGATTTTTTTTTCCTCTCATCTTGGATTGTGGAATAATTGGCATGTATTTGTAAATGTTTTGTTTTTTGTGTATTTATATTTTTTGTATAATGGCTTTTTAGGTTAAAACTTAGTGCTTCTTATCCGTTTAAAATTATTTCTTGATTTCTTTTTTTTTTCTTTCTTTTTTTTAGTCTCACCATTGCTTAACTGAACCAATTATTTGTAACAAAAATTTATATTAAAAATGTTTTTTATTTTATTTTATTTTATTTTTTTTTTTGGTCTCACCCTTGCTTAAAGGAACTTGATAACTTGTATAAGTCTTCATCTCTTTCTTTCCTTTTTCTTTTCCTTTTTCTTTCTCTACCCTTTTCTTTTTCCTGTTTTTCTTTTCTTTTTTTCTTCTCATTTGTCTCAAATTTTCTTAATAAATCCTGTTTTTTTTGTATCGTTATTTGATGTGGTTTGGCTGGTTAGATAGTGTTATTGTTTTGTTCTTCTTGATGTTGGTTTTGCTTCCTCTGCACACCCACCACACGCCATGGTTTGTCGTCCTTGGCACTTAGGTTTACATAATATCATTTACATTTTATACAGTTTGAAATGGACGGTTAAGATAACAAACAATGAATGAAGAAAAAAAAGTGCCAGAGAATTTGTTTTCTTTTCATCATTCGTTAGGAAAGTTGTTTTTTTTGGTCTTTTTAAATTTTTTTTTTTTTTTTTTTTTTTTTTGAACAACACATTTCATGATGATGAGAAAATTTCCCAACCTCCTGTGTTTTCCATACACATTAATTTCTTTGTATGTATATAATATATAAATTGAACCATTAGGTTGCTACACTATTAATCAACATTTAGTAGTCTGTGCATATCGTCAATGTAATCCTATTTTTAATATCTTGGACTTGGAAAGATAGTCTAATATACATTACTCCTGAATTATACATTAATACATTACTAAAAACATTTGTATCAATAGCTATCTGGACTAAGTAAAAGAAGAAAAAAAAGTATTTTGTGAAAGAAAAAAAGTTCTATGAAACAAATGTTTTTATACAGGACTATTGTGTTACGGTTAGATAGTGAACGTATAAAAGGAATGAAATTAACTTCACTCAGCTCTTTGTTATTGTTTTTAGCCAACCATTTTTGTCAGAAGTTCTAACCAAATTTCATCAAATCAGACTATAAACATTCAAGGTTACACATAGTTTTGTGTGTTGATACGTTATATCCAGCTGGCTGATGTTGTCATTATTTTGGCTAAATTTTGGTCCAAAACTTCAAGAAACATTTTTTAAAACTTACTTTAGTCGTGCAGAGAAAGAGAGAGAGAGAGAGAGAG
>NC_088367.1:40986032-41063532 GCF_034508935.2 Berghia stephanieae | reverse complement strand
TCTGTGCTTCTTCCATCTTTCTTGTTTTCTTCATTAATAGAGGAATGCTATTGTCACTGATTCTCTCCCTTAATTGTGTCTTAACACATTGAGTATTAGAATGAGGACAACTTACATGTGAACAATGTTTTTTTTTTTTTAATGGTTATTTCTACCAATGTTTAAATTTTTTTTTAAATATTTAAAAACGAAAAAAAAAAATAACTAAAAAAACAAACAAAACAAAACAAAACAAAACAAACAAGAAACAACACTAACAACAAAAACAAAAACAAAACAAAACAACCAAACAAAAAACAAAACAAAAAACAAACCCTAGCGGAATGTTAGAGATCGTAAAAACAATAAGCCACATTGCTGAGATATCAGTCTCGTATTTCTTGGTCTTTGTAGTTATTATTCAGTCAAAGATCAGAGCAACAAATGCAATTGTCTCGTTATATTGAATCGATAAAAGTAGATCAATAAGAACAAATAAAACAGTTTCAATAAACAGTAATCCTTTACCTATAACACATTCATACCGGCCTGTATTTTTGAAAAAAAAAAAAAATTGACTTAATCCGCACCTATTATTTTCTTTTATAATTTACTCACTGCAGATATTCCACCAATTAAATTATTTAATGATTTTTTATATGAAGAGAGATTATATACTCATTGTTGTGAATCTGTTTAAATATCCTCACAGCATGCGCTTTGTTTAAAATATAATTAATAAAGATCATACTTCCGTCAAAAAGATTATCAATTTAAACCAAGAGTCCTTGCTATTGTTTTTTTGGGTTTTTTTTTTTGTCTTGCAATAGAACTTAAATGTGTTTTTCTCTGTGAAACTGGTTTGGTTTATGCAATCTTAGCGTCATCGACTGTTTTTTTAAATTCTCAATTTTTTAAATGCATTGAAAATAGGATTATAAGATGGTTTACGATGGCAAAATTGATGATTTTTCCGTCTTCTCCTTTATAAAAAATAAGATTTCATTTTCAATACAAGGGAGAGAACCTTTCAAAAAATTATTTGTGGAGTCTTTTATTTATATATATCTAAATTTTGATTTAACAGATTTCAAATGAGCTTAAATTATTAAATATTTTTTATGCTATGCATACATCTTAGATTTTTAATATTGAGGGAGAGTATAATCAATTCTGAATATTTTTGCTTTTTTTCCCTTCTATTTTGGCACTTGTTTCAGTTTTGCAGAGATCAGCAAAGGAGCTTTACCTTTGATTGACATCTGTGCACGTGTTTGTTCTAACTGTCTTGTAGTGTGTAGAGTGTAGTGCTCTTTGTATTTTGTTTTTTTCTAATCAGATGAGTTGTATATTATTTTAATGTGTTTTGCCTCGTAACATGTGTGAGAAATATTGCAAATGAATTTATAAATATTTATACTTACCGTCATCATGGTGATTGAGTCATTTTGTGTATTATTGTCACAATTTTGTATTGAATAACCATTAAACATGTACAATAATATGTTTAAAAATGACCTTGGCATTAAAACAAGCTTCCTTTTTGTCAAAAAAAAAAAGTGGTCATTGCAGGACCAAACAAAATTTTTAAAGGAGAGAGAGACAGAGAGAGAGAGAGAGAGAGAGAGAGAGAGAGAGAGAGAGAGAGAGAGAGAGAGAGAGAGAGAGAGAGGGAGGGAGGGAGGGAGGGAGGGAGAGAGAGAGAGAGAGAGAGACTGTATTGTTGGGTTGAACTGAACTGAATATTTATCAATGCAAAAATTAACGCAGACCCCTGTATATTTTAAATGCTTCAAACTGATTTCAATACCATTCACTGCCTTGAATTCTATATTACAACGGGGTTATATAGCAAAATGAAATTGTTATAGTCGTAGCAGAATTTAATTTGTTATCGTACTAAAGGATTTTGTCAGTCTGTTATTTTTTTTAAACAATTTAATTTTGTTCATTGGAATAGACCAAAGATTTTGAGGTTGTTTTCAACAAGAGATTAAATGTCTTAATTCTTAAATCTAGCAGTCAAGATTTTATTTTGTTTTCCTTTTATTTTTTTCTTTTACATGAACTAAAAGAGGAAGAAGTACATAGATCCTATGATGTCCAAAAATGTTTATTTATTATTAACATCAAGAAGCTTTAATATTTTTAAATCAAAATATTTCAACAACCATTTTCTCTATGTTTTGTGTGTGTAATTCCAGCTCCACCTCGACGTAAAGCAGCTCCGATTCAGACAGTAAAAGAAGACCCTGACATGCCTGACAGGGATGTTCTGGTGAGCTCATGCCTGGAGATGTAGACTAATTGTTCTAGGCTTTTTTTATATTGTCAAAATGAGAAATTGAGAAAATATCAAATTTAGAAATTGAGAAAATATCAAACTGAGAAATTGAGAAAATATCAAATTGAGAAATTGAGAAAAAATCAAATTGAGAAATTGAGAAAATATTAAATTGAGAAATTGTGAAATTAGGGAGTAAGAACCAGTGAAAGATAAAGATGTGAAAAAGTGTGTATGGAACGGTGCAAGAAAGAAAAATACAAGGAAAAAAAACATCCCAAAAATCAGTTGTCCTCGACAGGGGATTGAATCTCACAGCGTAAAATGAATGGTTACCCTTATGAAGAATGTAGTTATTCAAATTATCCCAACTATCGGAAACCTCTTTGGTGTAATGGTAGCACGTCTTATCAGTAATCAGGAGGTCTGAGGTTCGATCCCCAGAGGAAGACTGATTTTTTTGGGATGTTTTTTTTTTCTTGTATTTTTCTTTCTTGCTTTGTCTGGCGCCTTTCACACACACTTGTTCAGATCTTTAGAGATATTATAGTTGATATCTATGAGTTATTTATGTAATTTTGATACTTTTAGTTGATTAAATATTTGAGCCTCAAGTGCTGACATGAATTAAGAATCTTACAAGTAAAATCAAACTCCAATAACAAGCAGATTTTAGCCCAGATATTTTTATTTTGATGTTTTGAGTTAAGAATATCTTTTCATAAAAAAAAATAATTATATTTTGTTGCTAACAGGAAACTGACTTACAAAAAATAGCGGCCAAAAACCCCCTGAATGGACCCAGACTAAGAATGAGTATCTCTGCTGCTGATCTTATTGGAAAGACGGTGAGTGAGTGGCACAAAAAAAGAAGTGAACAACACATTTGTCAACACAATTCTCACTGTATGTCTTGTTGAAGTTGAGAATAGTCAACTTGTCATGCCATTACCCCCCCCCCCCCCCTGTTTAAGTGAATATTTTGACCATTGTTTTTTTTTAATTGTCTCGTACTACATATTAAGTGTTGCTGTTGACTAGAGACCCCTTGTAAATCACCTTGATCACGTTTAGTGGATATTGATCTATATATATATAATATATTATATAAATCTCCAGTTCAAGCTCTAGTGTTGTTTATGTTTATGTTATTTATTTCTATTGGACTTCAGTGTGAGACTTGCAGTTTTCAATATCTCAACACCAATCTACAAGTTCAAACATCTTCAAATAATCATTTGCGACCTGCACTTACAAAGACTGGAACGCTCTTCCCAAATCATGTGAAAACACAACAGATTTAGAAACATTCAAAAGAAGATTATCAAATTTCTTCAGCCCAAACAATAACAATGGCTGTCACATTCAACAACATCTCTCCACCCTCAAATACAAATACTCAGAATCGAGTGACATACAGATTCAGACTCATTGTTTTAATGAACCGGATTAGAATTATAGGTTTTTGTGCTTTTGGCTTTAAGGAAAAATCCTGATTTAAATTAAACAAAAAATCTTATCCTTTTTTTCTTTTTTTTTCTACTAACGTTGTGGATTGGCCTCTCTGTATAATGTCTGGCTATGTGGTCTAGTGGTATGACACTCGCTTTCGGATAGGAAGGTCTGGGTTTGAGCCTCATTCAGCGCATAGTTGAGTCCTTGGAGAAGGCTCTTTACTCACATTCTCTCACTGTCCTCAGGTGTAAAATGAGTACCTGGCCATTAACAACGTTGTCTGTCCGCAAAAAATGTTATATAGCCTAAAAGGGGCCATGTCCCGTCCTAAATGTTAAATGTTGCTGTTGGCCAGGGACCCTTTGTAAAGCGCTTTGAGCACGTTTAGTGGATATTGCGCTATATAAAGCTCAATTAAAAAAAAAAATTGTTTATATTATATCAAGTTTGTTTTGTTTTTTTTTTGTTTTTTTTAACAGCATGATGAACTAGTGTTGTTACTGATACAGCTGAGACGTAACCAGGCAGCTCTGGACAAGACCAGAGATTTTTACAGGACTCAGATTGACCAAATGAGACCAGCTGAGCTCGAATACAGAAGACAGTGAGTTTACTCACCGTACACATTTTGAAAAATGTTTTTTTGATTGTGGATTTTGTCTTTTTCGTATTTGATGCTGACCTCTTACTCATGATGATGATGATGATGATAATGATGAAGAGGATAGTGGTGTTGTTGTTGTTGTTGTTGTTGTTGATGATGATGATTTTAATGGTTGTTTTGAATATAAAATTCATGATGATGATGATGATGTTTATGATGATTGTAGCATTTATAACAACAATTGTGCTGGTAATATTGTTGATGTTGTTGATGATGATAATGATGATGACGACCCACTGAAACAGTTATAAATGATGACAACCCATTGCATATTCACAGAATGCACCAATATGGTAACGTGAATGATGGATCCTTACACAACATACACAGGAACTTCACTGAATCCAAGACGCAAATGGAAGAGATAGAAAACAAGGTAAGGCAGCTGATTGTACCGTGTAGACTACTCGCCTTTTTAGTGACGGGACTGATTCTCTCTTTCAAACCATGACTTCTACCATTATTTATTAAATTACAAACATTATATTTGATTTTAATGAATAATGTAACATGACATTGGATATTATTTTATGTTGTATATCAATTTTATTGAAACTCTCGAATGTACAACCTGGACATGCCAAATGTAAATGGAGTTAATTATACTAGGAATATTGAATTTGACACTTATTTAAGTATTAAGATATTTAATTCTCAATTATCAATTAATTAACATTGAATACTATTTATATAATTGATAAGTTGTATCTATGCATAAAAATTACACAGGGCATTTCAAGGTTTTTGAATCTATTCGCTCTTAAACTTTATGATACAAATATAAATGAAGATCTTTTTTTTTTTTTATCAATAGGACAGTGCACTGCAATCATTTTATCTAAGTATTATCCCCATATAACAAAAATAGCTACCACTGACCATTTCTTTACGTTTTTATAAGTACTTACTGCTCACCACCTTGGACCACTAAGTTATCAAATCTTTTTTTTTAGTTATTTCCCCTGTGTGTGATACTCCACAACGAGGTGTATCCAGTACTTCACAGAGACAGGTTACCAACATAAGTGCCTGCTCCACTCACTTTTCGGAATTAAAAATTCACCCCATATACCGGAGCATACTCAATGTCTCAATCGTTTATATGTTATATGTTTGTGTTGAGAATATTGGCTATTAAGCTTAACTGCTGGCCAGGTAACTTCGCGATGGTTGTGTGTTGAACCCTCCAGAAGTCGGTGAGAGAGAGCTCTAGAAATGAATGACTTGAGTTTGATACGAATATTTTGTGTTTGTGGATAGCTCATACGGTAGAGTCACACTCTCATCGGCCAGGCGGAGTTGTTGTACCAATAAGGTTACGGGTTCAAACCCCACCAACGCCGTGAAAATTTTTTATTCTCTTTTGTCTTCTGGCACTTTTCTACTCACTTCATCTCTTGTTGTTAGAGACAGGTTGAGAGATTTTTGAAGTAGATGAGATATGTCTGAGTGGATAATTTATTCCACCATCACCAGCAGAACCTGGGTTTGAGCCCCCACCCTGAGATTTTCTTCTTTTTTTTTTTCTTGATTAAGAAACAGAACCCCCAACTGATTGCTTTATGGTGTTATTGTGTGACAGATGCCTTGGTTCTTGTTATTTTTCTTAGGACAAATGGGATTTGATTAAAAATTAGAACTTATTAAATTGTTTTTTGTTTGTTTTTTTTTTTTTACATAATTGAACTAAAAAATAATTAGATATAAAAACTTTTAAAAAAGAATGAAATAATTAAGGGGCAGCATGGCTCAGCAGTACAGTCTTTGTTTCATATCCAAAAGGTACCGAGTTCGATCACCCGCTGCTGCACTGTTTGGCCTTGAGCAAGTCACCTCACTCTAGTTCAATTTACAATGCTGCATTATTGCTAATCCCTGGGTTAATCCAGTCTTCCCTTGGAATAGACCCTAGAGACAAATTTCCCTTATGGGATGAATGAATGGAATTTTATTTTTTTATTTTATTCATTTATTTTTTATTTAAGAGCTCGTTTGAAGGCTGAAAACTTTCCTCAGTCAAATGATTTGATCTTATTGCTTGTGTTGTATGTCCCATTCCTCAGCTGGAGGTGTACCGTCCTATCATCAACTTGCTAGACAACATGGTGACTATGGGCAGTCTGTATGGAGGAGATAATCTCATGCTGGCTACGCAGTATCGGAAAGTGAGTTGAGTCTTGAAATTTATGACAAATTGAGCCAAATAGGGGGATGGGGGTGGGGGGGGGGGGGGGGGGAATCGTGACATCAAACCCTCTACTCTTTTGGTTCCTAAATCCTTGGGAGTGTGTATGTAACCAGTGCTTCAAAGGACTGAATGTAATGAATAGGTTATATAAATGTGGCATAACTATTTCAGGAATAAAGATGATGATAATAATAATAATAATAATAATAATAATAATAATAATAATAATAATAATAATAATAATAATAATAATAATAATAATAAAAATAATAATGATAATAATTTAAAAAATAAAAAAAATAAAATAAAATAATAATGATGATAATAATAATAATAATAGCGCTGTGAGCATGTTTAGTGGATATTGCGCTATATAAAAGCTTAATTTATTTGATTATGTATTGTCTAGATTCAACCGATTTAAAAAAAGAAAAAGGTGGCTCACTAACATGACTGAAATAATGAAATTTAAAAATTCGTTTATTTAAATGTAAATAATTTAATTATATTTTTGTGAATGAATTGTAGCATTTGCTGAGACCAGATCAATATCAGCCCCCTAAGAAGATGTTGGATTTCACTCGTCAGAAGCAGGAAGATAGGCTGGTGCAAGGGACTCATGAAGACATTAAGCAGCTGTCAAAGGATGAAGTGGATTTAGAGGTGAGGAAGGGGGTTGGGGTTGGGGTTGGGTGGGATGGATGCGAGGGGAGGGTATTGTTACCATCACAATTGTTTTTTTCTTTCTGGTGTTTTTTTTTTTTTAAAGGCTTTCTTGTTATGTTGATTATTATGATTTTAACTTCATCATCAACATCGTCATCATCATCATCATCATCATCATCATCATCATCATCATCATCATCATCATCATCATCGTCGTCGTCACCAACAATTCTCATCATCACTACAACTACAGTCATTGATCACAACTTCATCAACATTAATCTTACCACTGCAACAACCACCACCATCACCACTACCTCATTATTATTGCAACCACCACATCACCGTCATCAACACAACGACCAACACTACTACTTTTCATATAACCTCTGCATTTTTACTAATTTTTTAATATTTGAAGATTATTTAAAATGAATATAAAGAAGTTTTGAGTGAGCTTTTGGTCTAAATAGATTGGATTTTGTGTGAGTAAATTCCTGTTTTGTCGACTTGTTTCTTAAATTCATCTTAGACAAATTTTTAAGATGGCTTCCCTGAATAATAACACCTGGGTTATTCCAGTCTCCCCTTGGAATAGACCCTAGGGACAAATTTCCCCTATGGGATGAATAAACGGAATTTTTATTTTTACTTTTTTTTTTTTTATGTTCCATTTTAACTTCACACAGGACAAGATCGATCGTCTGAATGAAGTGGACAGGGCTGTCCAGGAACAAAGCTTTAAGGTGTCCAGTTTCAAGGAAGACAAGGTAAAGCCTGGCTTATCCATTCAGAAAGGCTATGTGGTCTTGTGGTATGACACTCGCTTTCGTCAGATCAGATGGTCCTGGGTTCGAGCCTCACTTGGCGCATAGTTGAGTCCTTGGAAAAAGGCTCTTTACTCACATTCTCTCACCATACCCCGGTGTAAAATGAGTACCTGGCTGTTACAGTGTTGTCTCTGTCAGAATAAAAATTGTAATATCATCTAACAGGCGTCATGTCTCGTTCTACTTGTTATGTGTTGCTATTGGTCAGGGACGCTTTGTAAATTAAAGAAAGCGCTTTGAGCATGTTTAGTGGATATTGCGCTATATAAAAACTCATGTTTTTTTTTAGATTGGAAGAGATCAGAGTTTGGTCTCAAAAGCTCAATTTGTGGAGCACTTTGACTCATCTGTAGACAGATCTGGGTCAACTCCATGTAATCGAACGCTTTTCCACCCAGCCGTGATTTGGTGGCTGTATCTCTCAAGAGTTTGTAGAAAATGCTTTTCAGATAGGCTAACATCCTATCCAAATGGTAGCAAGCAGCTGCTTCTTTGTGTTAAAAAATGAACTATTGAAATAGAGAGTTTCAGTGAATTTCTTCCCTTGTTGTTTTATCAAACTACGTCTTGCTTTAGATAAGATAAGATAAGGTATACTTAATTAGTTCTTCTCGGAAATCAAAAGTAAATATCACAACTGTTTATAACACAGGTGTTCCAACATTCTAGCCATGCATTTATTCAATGATAGAAATGTGACAATTGGCTTCAACAACTTAAGATAATATAAGTAGTCCTTCAGAGCCATTAGGCCCTTGGAGCCGGACTTTATCCCGGTTTCTATAGCATGACAATGACAATAACAATTGCTTGCTATCCTTTGGATAGGACGCTAGTCTATCCCAAGTACTTTCCACCAGATCTAACGGGCCCAGCTACCAATTTACTGATGGGTAGACAGAGGGATGAGTAGAAAATCTCGACTGCACCCGGAATCGATCTCGGGCCCTTTGCGTGTGAAGCGAGTGCTCTACCAACTGAGCTATTGGGACCCCCTAAGATAATATGCTTAGAGGTAAATAAATTTCTTAACTTAATAAAGAAAAAAAGAAAAAGAACTTGATAGAAATAAAGTATGACCACAACAATGATTTACAATCTCTAGATGTGATGAAAACTGATTATTTTGTATTTATTTATTTTTTTAATGGTTGATTGCCTACCTTAAAATTCATATTGCTTGTTTGTAGGAACTCATGGAGAAAGCTCTTGTAGGAATTCTAAGACAGCAGGATCAGAACAGAAATGACCCTCGTGAAATGCACAAATTAACTCAGCAACAAAGGACTCTAGAGAAAGAAATTTCCAGAGTAACACAGCAACTTGCTGAAGCATCAAAGGTGAGTTGTCATAGGAATTAATTTTATTGTTCGCTTCAAGACTGTAGCTTGATTAATGCCTATATATATGCCTTTGATGATTTGGCAAAATATGATTGTATACGCGTCAAAGGTGAGTTGTCAAAGGAAAGGAATGAATTTTATTGTTTTCTTCAAGACCTTAACTTACTTAATGCATATATATGCCTTTGATGGTTTATGATTGTATGTGGGAATTTAGTCCAGTTTTATAATGGCAAATCCATGAATTGTACAATTAATGATTATAGCAACTGTGGCATACTTGCGTAACCAAACCCTGATTATATTTGTCATGTTTTGTGATTAAACTTATCTTATCTCCCTTTTCAACTAATTGTCTTGAAGTATTTGCCACACAACCTACAATTAAAAACAAGAAATATTTCCTTTAGAAATAGGTAGTCACAGAATATTGCGAGACAAGACAGCGAGGGTTAAAATTTTGATATTAGTTTGAATTTAGAGTTTTCAAACTTTTAAGCACTTTGGAATGTGATTTGGAGAAATGTAATTTTTCAATCTGTGTTTGAAAAATGAAAGTAAATTTGCACATTTATCTAGCAACTTGTTGCACCTTGCAGTGCTAATTCTGAATCAAAAATATTGCAATTAGAATTTTTAACTTCTGGATAACTCAATCTATGGATCTATTTTACTGAAACAAGTAATTTTCTGCGAATCGAATATAATTTGGTGAGGTACAATGTAGTCAAATAGCTTTCATAAATGGAAGTACAATTTTTTTTTCTCTCGAAGGAATTGGAGGCAACAACAGCGGAAAATAATAAACTGGAACATGAGATAGCTCTTCTACGCACCAAAGTACATGGAGAATTGTCTAGGAGTCGAAGTGCTCCCTCTTTGGTATATCTTGTTGCTGATTTTTAAAATTGATATTAAAATACCCCCAAGAACTACAGATGATGTCTAATTTTTATACTTTGGCTCAAGACCAAAGGGCTATTACTTGAGCATTTATTTAATGCAATATCCACTTAATGTACTCAAAGCACTTTACATGGGATCCCTAGCCAACACGTAACGTCCAGGATAAGACATGATGTCTGTCAGGCAGGGAATATCATGTTTTCCTACAGAGACAACACTGTCAACAGAAAGGTACTCATTTTACACCTGAGTATAGTGAAAGAATGTGAGTAAAGAGCCTTTTCCAAGGATTCAACTATTATAGCACAGAGTGGGACTCAAACCCAGGACCTTCCAATCTGAAGTTGAATGTTATACCACTATATCACAAAGCTTAAGTAGCCCGGTCGCAGGTTCAGATAAAAATCTAAGTAGTTAAGATTAAATTAACTTCATTGTTTAAAACGTTCATTGTTCAATATGGTAAAGCAGCATCATGTTCCCATTTGCATGTGTTTTTTCCCCCATAAACTTAGAGGTCCCAATAATTCATTTGATAGACCAATTGCTATTGTCTATTTAAAGCTACAAAAATCAAGTTAAATTTTGGCTTATTGGACCAAGCAGCTCTTAAAGACTAATTAACTTTAGATTTTTAAAAAAGTAATTGGTTATTATATTTCTTGTAATGAATGAATCTCTCCCCAGGCATCTGAAAATATTCGCACCAAGATGAAGATGGAGAAAGAGCTGGCTAAAGTCCAAGACATGATGCAAGGCTTAAACCAAAAAGGAGCCAAATTGTCACAGGCAATGAACACACTTAGAAGGTCGTCTTCTGGAGCCAACATTGCAGCTGCTCTAGGTTAGTCAGTTTATGCTGTTGTGTTCTCGCTGTTTGTTATTGTTTTGCTTCTTTTTTTTATAATACTCATTAATCTTTAATAGGGAATTTATCCTCAAATAACAGGCATCATTCTGGCTTGCTGTAAGAACAAATATCAAAATATTTGTCCAAATATGTTGGGATTTTTTTTCTCCTTTTTTCGGGTGTTTTTCTCTTTCAAAAAATGATCCTGATTTTTAAAATAGAGCATTTCCATGGTTTTACCATTTTTAATGCTTTCTTAATGCCCAGCAGCTCCACATGGACATAATTTCCATTCCATACAGTACTTGCCATCTTTTAGGCGCCCTTTTTATACTAGAAGTCTCACTAAATCTGTCTATAAGGTGTCAATTTTTTAAGGCCTTGAAAACTTTTTGGCCAGTTCTTTTGCCGATGTAATTTCTCTTTGACTCTTTTGTTGCAAGTCTCATTCTCTGAGTTCCTCTCTAATTTTCATGAAAGCAGCAAATATTATTTTACTAATTATTTTTTTTTCTCTCCCTAAATTATCGTTTTCTCCATCAGATGATGACCAGGTCAAACCGTCTGGCTCGTACTTGCAGACTGACCTTGACTCTGGAGAGCAGGTTGATCTCGCTAACTCTGTCGGACTGGACATTGGAGCAGATGGACATCCAATCATCAACCATCACCGACAGGTTAGCATTGTTATTTTCATTATATGTCAGCTGGTCACAAAAAAAACGCGCTGCTGTTTATTTCTTTCCATTGTAAAAAGTTATAAAGATATCTTTTCCAAATTTTCACTACTATTAGAACTATTCTTTGTTGATAGAATTGCAAAATATTAAAATAACTGGACTAGCAGCTTTTGAATAATATAAAATATTGTAACGCCACCTAAAAATTTTGATATCAGCGAACACATGATGTGAATTATTGTGGCATTTGCGTGTTGTATAATTCTTTAAAGAAGACACTTGTTGCTATGCCTGGGAAACTCTAAGCACATCCAGTTACATATCTGTCAAAACCATAATGAAGAAACCTTGAAACTCTGGACCGAGCACTCCCTGAGGACAGGAACAAGGGGCACTTCTAAGAAACTTTTCACACAAAGGGCCAGACTAGATGTGCGCAAGCATAGTTTCAGTGTTAGAGTGGTTCAAGTGTAGAACAGTCTACCAGAGAAAGTTGTCAGTGCTGATTCACTTAGCACATTCAAGAACAGACTGGATAGCTATTGGAAAAACCAAGAAATTTTCTATGATTACAAGGCTAGCATCACATTCTGTCTTCACGGTAATCTGCAACCGGAAGAAACAAAGATGACACCTGAGTCCAGCAAAGAGGATCATTGAGAACCTGTGCTGGAAATCATCTCTAAGTATCTCTAAGTATGAAAGAAATAATTTTTTATGATGGAAGGAGATAACCATTGAGGAAATTCAGAAGTGCAATTTAAGTTGGAAAAAGAGACTAAGTTGCGTCATATAAGAGGATGGCAGTGCTATTGATCACTTAAAGGGGTGGTTTTGGGGGTATTTTTCCACTTTTTTTCCATGCTTTTTTTTATTATCCTCTTTTCTCAGAATGCTGCAGATGACTGGGATGTTGACAGAAATGATGAAGAGACCAAGAAATTCTTTGGTATGGTTTGGAAATGAAGACTATTAGGATTTATATCTGAAAAAAACATAGTGCCAGATAAAAACAGATAGAAAGTATTAAAAATTTATTATTATTATGATTATTATTATTATGATTATTATTATTATGATTTATTATTATTATTATTATTATTATTATTATTATTATTATTATTATTATTATTATTATTATTATTATTATTATTATTATCATTGTTGTTGTTGTTGTTGTTGTTAATTTGGATTGAGTTAAAGGAATTGAGTAGTGAAAGTGAAAAATTAAAGGGAACTAATTATCATTCTGACACCATCCTCTAATTTTCAGGCTTACTCCCTCGAGACAAACCCAAAGGTCAGACAGTGAGAGACGTGAAGAGGCTGTCCGAGGCCAGGAAGGAAAAGGAGAAACGGAAAGATGATGAGTTTGGAGAAGGTAAAAAAGGGGGAAAAGGGGTCCCAAAAGCTCAGTTGAAATAATTTAAATTTAAATTACAACTTCTGTCGTCTATATCTTGTTACCGGTATGAACAAATTAAATTGAGCTTTAAAATCGCGCAATATCCACATAACGTGCTCAAAGCGCTTTACAAGGGGTCCCTTGGCCAAAAGCAACACTTAACATGTAGGACGGGACATGATGCCTGTTGGTCGATATTACATTATTTTTTTTCAAAGAGAGACAATGCTGTTAACTGCCAGGTACTCATTTTACACTTGAGTATGGTGAGAGAAAGTGAGTAAATAGCCTTTTTGGACCTTCCGATCCGCAAGCAAGGGTCATACCACTAGAACACATAGTTGCACAAGGTTTGTCAGAGAAATATTAGTTATCCACTTGGTAACATTGTAGAAAACCTGCTTGTTAGAAATTGTCTGTTTCAGTGTGTGTGTGTGTTGTTCCTGGAATATCAAGGATAAAAAATAATCTTTTTGAAGATTCATTTGTATTGTCATGTATGTTGGTATATTTAGATGATTTATTCTTATTGTTACTTTTCAGAAATAAGACTGAGAGTCAGTAATGTTGATAATGAGGTAAGAACAAACCTATTGAAATTTTCATAACGTTATGTTTAAAACCGATTTTAAAGAGCACTCTTTATCTCTGATTTATAATAGTTATTTATAACAAGAAAAGTAGAGAGCAATGGGGTGGGGGGGGGGGGGGGGGGGCTGCTGAAGCCTGGGATCGTGAAAATACTAACGAAAGAGTGATAATGGAGAGGCTTTGGATGGGAACAATACAGTATTGTTGTTGTTGTTATTATTATTATTATTATTATTATTATTATTATTATTATTATTATTATTATTATTATTATTATTACATAGCCGTTTACTGCTTTCACTTTAGTTCATCATCTTCATCATTATCATCATCATCATCATCATCATCATCATCATCATCATCATCACCATAAAACAACAACAACAATAACATTATCATCACCATTGGACTCGTGTTCTTATGCCTCTGGAGTTTGTCTTAATACGGGACTATTTTGTTAGCCAACAAAGAATTAGACAAGATGTGTTTACACATTCATTGTGCAGAAACCTGTCATTACAAATCATTGAAATAAATGCTATTTTAAAATAGATTATTACTCTTATATTTACTACCAGGTGTTAGGGTAACAAAACTCAGATAACATCAATTTGAATTTTTTAAACAATTAAAAATATTTTTCAGGTTAATTTTAAATAGAAAAATATACATTTTTCAAGAGAGAATAAAGTATACTCACCATTTCTTGATATCAATGAAAATAATTGCGTCTTGAAGATGACAATGTGGCCGTTATATCCATATAAAATAGAAAAATATAGAAGAAGTGTATGGTCAGCAATTGCAATCCAGAATTGCATTCTACTGGCAGGGATAAATATAGGCCAGTTCACACGTTCTGGACATCTGTTATGACATAACCACACGGTGGTCTCCCCGTCATCGACTGTGGGTCGTTCCCATTGGGGGTGAGACGGTAGTAAACGAAAGTGAAAGATATCTAGTGTAATAAACGGCTGTGATTATTATTATTATTATTATTATTATTATTATTATTATTATTATTATTATTATTATTATTATTATTATTATTATTATTATTATTATTATTATCATTATCATCATCATTTTTTTTTAACCCATGTAGGTAAGCTCCATCATTCATGCCCGAATCGCCAAGGACACCCAGGCAGTGATGCACCAATCCGTACCAAGCGGAGATCAAACATGGGATTCTGCTGGCCACCCACTGTACGAAAACTTGCCCCGTTATGGATCCATGCCACAGTTAGCCGACAACAACAAAACCAATGGCAACAGTAACATCAACAACCACAACAGTGGCAACCAATCGGCTGCAAGTTCTAGAAGATCTTCCATAATTCTTCTCACTCCAAAACCTTTTGTACCTTATCAAGATAAATCTGCGCGTCCGTTTCAGAGCGAGTTAGCATTGAACTCAACAAACAATAATACAAATAATTCTTTGCTTTCCAGCAGTGGACTTGACTATAAAAATGGTTTGAATGACAGAAACAACAATTCTTTCTCAAGCGACTATTTTACAAAGGGGAAGGACTTCAATTTAAACAGGCCATATCACAGCCAAGATCTTTTGACTTCTGACAATCCTCGCGGCAGCCCTCAGCATTCTTACAATCAGCATGTAAGTTCTATATTATGTTTATCCTATGAAATGTTTAGGTATTAACAGGTATTATAGTCTTCCCTTGGAATAGACCCAAGAGAAAAATGTTCCCAATGGGATGAATAAAGAGAATTTTTTAAAAAACGTTTTTTAAAAAAAGATTGTACTGATACTATGCGTTTTGTTAAAATCGTATATAACATACCAACACACAAATTTATGTGCAACAGTCTGATTAATACAATATAATGAAAACTACTAATTAAAATGGCTGGCTAAAAACAATGACAAAAATCTGAGTGATATCAATTACGTTCCTTCTATACCTTAATGTTTGATCAGGTCACAAACTAGTGTAAGATACAGACTTGAAAATTGGCAGTTTAATTTTTTTGGGACTATTTTTTTTTCTCGAATTTTTCTTTCTTGTTTTGGCTCTGATTCATGCACGCTTTTTCTTTTCAGATCTTAAATGGGTCACACCGTAGCCATCGTTAAGTTATTGTAGCCTGACACTGAGACCCAAAAGGACTGGTCTTTTGACATCATTATTTGGTTTTTACACCACCTAGTGAGTTGTCGTTAGTAGAGCTCATGGAAACAAGTTGTCCTATTGGTTGAACCATTGAATACAGCTCACGCAGTGTAATTCTTTTGTGGCCAAAGACTGGTCTTTTGACGTCATTTTTTGGTCAGTGTCAGGCTTAAGTTAACGATGGCTACAGTCTCACAGAGTTTTTTTTTTTTTTTTGTATTTTTGTTTTTCTAACTGAAGCTAACTGGTTTCTGTTTCTCATTATGACTTGTTTAGTATGCTATTATGATAGTGATTCAATTTTTCCCTTTCATATTATATGACCCCCAAAATCCTGCTTTTTAATGCTGATTATTTTTTTTCCACATCATTAGGAGAAAGACTTTGGACAGAATGGTCAATTTCATGCAAAGCCAACCACAATATTTCCCAAGGATGCAACAGCAAATGGAGGAGGGGTTGTCGTGGAGTCCCCAATCACGATTAAGTCTGTGGCAAGACCGACAGAGTCAGCACCAGGTAAATCATTGGTATTACATCATGCTGGATGGTTTGGAGTCCCAACAGCTTTGTACAGTCCCAACAGCTTAGTACAGTCCCAACAGCTTAGTGCAGTCCCAACAGTTTAGTGCAGTCCCAACAGCTTAGTGCAGTCCCAACAGCTTAGTACAGTACCAACAGCTTCGTGCAGTCCCAACAGCTTAGTGCAGTTACAACAGCTTAGTACAGTCCCAACAGCCTAGTGCAGTTACAACAGCTTAGTACAGTCCCAACAGCCTTGTGCAGTTACAACTCTTCTAAACCCTACGATCAACCAGCTGTGATTAGGAAGCTGGGTCTTTTAGAACTGCCAGATAGAACTTTTTGATAAGACTGATTTCTTATCCAAAGGGTAGCGAACACAATCGATACTGTATGTTGAGCATTACAGGAATCGGGTATTGATGCTGGATATCAAATTGTCGCTTCTATCACTCTTTTCAATGAATAAAAGAAAGTAATTGAATAACTCAATAATGACAACGTATTAGAATTATGGATGTACTTGAGAGCGGAGGAGTCTAGATTAGTCAAGCATTAATTAGTGCATTTGGCTCAAAAGGAGGGGAAGGAGGGGGGGGGGGGGGGGGGGGATGAAAGGAGATCTTTGAGACAAATCTGTCCAACCAGATAGAGTGATTTAGCAGCAAGGTTTGCAAGATCTGGTTGAATGTACTGTATCATAATCTAGCATTCTATGTTAACTCTCTCCTTACCACCCATTTTCAGAGTTCCCCCATAATGTCACCCCCGCCCAGCACAAAAATAGAATTTTCTTACTCAAACAGAAAACCAACAAGTACATTATATACACAATATTGTTCAGCAAAACGAGCTCTATAATACAGTGACACGTTTTTATAGCTGTATCAAAAAAATTTCCTGAAATTTTGTGATATTCAAAGGAAATCAGAATGATAAATTGTTGGTTGTATCGTACCGAATGTGACTATATTCCTATGGTTGGTAAGGAGAGGGTTAAGGAAAGCAAACAGTTCAGTTGTTATTGCGTTTGTTAGCGTTTAAAAAGTTGTGATAAGCTCTGTATGCAATAGCTATGGAGTGCTACATTTTGTTTGTTTTGATTTTGTTTATTTTATTTAACAAATAACAATAACAAGGAAGATCTTGTATTTTTTTATTTTTTATTTGTGAGAAATTTCAGTTTGTGATAAGAAATATGGTATGGGGTATAATATTGTATGATTATGTAATGTTGCAAAACAGAGACAATGTCCAAATTGGATGTAAATCTTTGACCTCTAATATAATCTGAAATATTCCATGACAAGATCAGCTCTCACTACTTACAGAAAATTTTTTTTTTTAATCCTAGAACTTACTAAAATGTTGGCTCCAGCCACAGAGCTATATCAGCATCTTTAGTTCCTTAAAAATTGTAGAAAAGTAATGTTTGATATGGGACGTATCTATAGCATTGAATAATTATTGACTTCTGCTGTGGGCAAATTATTAAATCTTTCAGCACCATTGGCTGCACTGTGTGGCCTGATCATAGTCTGTCCTACTGGCCAATGGCCGCACAGTGTAGCCAGTCCTTAAAGGCAAAAATAATAATGTAATCCAATCCAACTTTCTACAAAAGTATTATCAATTGAACCAATGGTATAATTTTTTTCATCAGAAAGTTCAATTGGCCCTAGGGGGTGTCTTATAATTGAGATTTTGCGACAAATTCAAATGTCGCTTTGTCTTAGTCTGTCATTCTCATGCTGCCTCAATCAGGTGTCAGCCATTTTGTGATGGAAATGCAAATATAACCTCAGCGCTCAAAGAGTTAATTTAAACAATAGTTAAAATGTCTCTTCTATTATTTCTTACTGAAAACTACCATTTTCTAAAAGTTTAAGTATGCAGGTCAGCAAGACTAAGTTTTGGTTGCGTAATTACTCACAACCAGTAACGCATTAAAATGATATCATTATCAACTTTGCCTCTATTTCTATCCTTTCATTTATCTCATCAATGAAATAAAATACTTTCTCTTTATTTATCTTTTCTCAACTTGACCTCATCAACATATGTGGCTATGTGGTCTTGTGGTATGACACTCGCTTTCGGATTGGAAGGTCTTGGGTTCGAGCCTCGCTCGGCGCATAGTAGAGACCTTGGAGAAGGCTCTTTACTCACATTCTCTCACTGTACTCAGATGTAAAATGAGTAACTGGCCATTAACAGCGTTGTGTCTCTCCAAAAATAAATGTAATATCGCCTAACCGGCGTCATGTCCCGTCCTAAAGGTTAAATGTTGCTGTTGGTCAGGGACCCCTTGTAAAGTGCTTTGAGTATGTTTAGTGGATATTGCGCGGTATAAAAGCTCAATTTTAAAAAAATAAATTTTTGCAATGTAAGTTTGTGATAGGATTGATATAGATTTCGATTTGAATTTCCAAACTAGACCAACAAGTGACTGGTCAGCCGTCCAGCTTGTATGCCCCAAGACCCTGGGCCAAGCACGCAGCTGAGTGGGAAGCCAGGAAGACATCAAGGGGACGTTACTCCACCATTTCAAGTAGCCAACCCTTGAAGCTTGAGAGTGCTTCACTCCTAAATCCAACGCTGCACTCTTCTGCTGGGGATTTGATCCTCAACAGATCTGTAAGTATTTTGAGTGTTTGAGTCAAGAAATTAGATAATGTCACTCCTACTAATTACAAACGTTATTTTTGTGTGTGTTAGAATCCCTGACATCTTTTGCTGTTGTGCATTCTGAGTTAGTTTTAGACAATCACTTGATATAATGCTTAAAGCAGAAAATCGTGTAATCTCACCACAATACTAATGCTTCACTTAAAATATGGGAAAACCACACAACTAGAATTATTTTGAATATTACCTCTTTTTGTTTTTTTTAAATGGCAAAAACCAAACAACTGAAAATATATTGTTTTAGATTTAAACTCTTTTAAATCATAATTTTCTCTTTAATGAAATTAACGGTTTAGATAACAATTAGGTTGTATTACTTTATAAACAGAAGATAATTTTTTAAATATCATTGAGATAGAATTTTCAAACAAAGAAATATGTAAATAACATTATATTTAGATTTACAGAGAGATTCTTTAAGTCTACTATGTTATGAAATAATTATTCGTTTGATGTTTGTTTCATGTTCTTATCAAGGTATTGTTATTCTACCTTTTTCGGGTAAGGCCGATGCATGAGAAAGTTTAGCGAAATTACATGACTATTTAAAAATCTAAAAAAATGATGCTGATGTAATAATATTATAATAATATCATACAAGAGAAATAAGCATCTAAATTTATCCATACGAATGGTCCAATACTATAATCAAAGTACCTTTACGCATGAACAATTTTGAAGATTATCATCATCCCATTCTAGTGAGTTATGTCTTTTTTTTTTTTTTAAATAACAATCTTTGAGCAGATGATTGAGATGGCAATGCTAGTTGATTCATCGGAGGTGTTGAGTGTAAGAATCGTATAATGTCCTATAATATATTATGTGCTTTGAGCAAGCAAAGAGCTAAAACCAAACTGTGACTTGAGGACAATCTTCCTTACTTTGGCCTTTTGCCCCGTCATCAACGAAGGTCCTCCACTTTTTTTGGTCCTGTGCCATCACTTCCAATCCTCTCCATGTCTGTCCCAAATGCTTGGTGTCCACTTCTACATCTCTCCTCCAAGTGTTCTTAGGTCAGCCATTCTAAAGATATAGTGGTTTCCCTTTAAATTTTTTTTTTCTATGGAAAGCTTTAGTGATTTCCCTTTAAAAAAAAAAAAGCAGAAAGAAATAGGGAACTAACTTTCTCAGCTGAGGTCTGTGTCAGTTTTTTTTCACCACATTATTTAACTGAGGAGATATTTTTTTTCCCCCATAAACAGTCCCATCTGGAATTTAAGAAAAGTTTGGTGATTTTTCTATAATTGAACTTTCATGTGAACTGACTCTGGAGACAAGTAGACCTCGTGGAGAAAAAAACCTGTCTAGATCATTGCTATTTGCATGCCATGATATTGATTATTAAATTTAACATTTAATGAATGTTATTCATTATTGTTGAGAGCATGTTAATACTTTATTTTAGCATTGTTGAATAAAACAATAACTAATTGTATAGCAAAGTTTGATTAGCTAATATCGCTGTTACTTGGGCTGTGGTTGTTGCAATGTTGATGTCGAGAGTGATGAAGGTGATAAGAATTATGTTTGTAACAGTCGTATCATCATCATCCTCATTATTATTATTGCTACTATGATTATCATTATCAACATTACCATTGTTGTTGTTGTTGTCAACATCACTGGTGATGCATGCATAGAATTACAATGCAAGCTTTGTTAACATTAACCCATGTTATAATGTATATACGTCATATGGTGTAGTCATTGTATAAATAACCTGAGAAATATTTACATTGTATGCGCTAACATTTGAAATCATTCTGTAATCAAATTTTTCTGAATTGTCAGCAACCGATTCCCATAAGTCAGTATAATATAACAAATTTACATTCAGTATCAACACACTTGCAGCACAGTCAATAGTTGACCGTACAAGATTGCCATTGTTAAAATTGTAACCAATGAGCATCATATCTAATGCCAGTCTTGATTGTAAGCTGAAAAACAAAAGAGAATTTTAATTTGTCAATGCCCCTAGCAAGGCTATGGCAGACTTTGATGAAATATTAATGTGCTTTGAGTCAGGTGTCTCAAAGTTATAGCGCTATATAAGTTTTCAGCATTTATATTATTATTATTATTATTACTATTATTGTTATTATTATTATTATTATTATATTATTATTATTATTATTATTATTATTATTATTATTATTATTATTATTATTATTATTATTATTATTATTATTATTATTATAAATAACCTTTTGGACATTTTCAAATATACCAATGAGTGATTCATCTAAGCTGATTTTTTTTTTTGTCGTCAGTCTGTTCTCGAAAAGAATACCATGATAAACTCCGTGATTACATGGGCCTAATGGCTCGGAAGGTCTACGACTAAATGGTTCATGATTTCATTGGCTTTTTTGGTCGCAAACCGTTCAACTCATTGTAAACCACACTTTGCAGGAGATTTTAAAACTACCAATGATTTAAAGGCCCAATGGACACGAACAGTTTTGTCGCCTGTCAAAAAAAGCATTTAATGGACATGATTGGTTAGGGGGATCTTGGCATAAAATTAAAAAAAATTTTTTTTTAAAAACACATCTGGGGTTAATGGGATTAATGCTATTAATATGTTGTTCACATAACAATTGAAACACTGATGAATTGTTAAAATTAGGGGGGAAACACAAAGCCCAATATTTGTTTTTCTTTTTAAAAAAACAAACAAAAAAAACAAACAACTAATTTGAAAATGGTAACAAATGAAATGAAACATCAAAATTTTCAATAAAAGACGCTCCTTGATGTTGAATAACTATGAGTTTAGACTTGAAATACTCTTTATTTTATCATTTTTAGGTTAGCTGTCATGGTCATGCTTATCTTATCTGAGCCCGGACATGTATGAATTTCATTTGCGACTTAGGGTATTTTGTACATGTTATATTTGGTATGATAAAAAGACCAAATATGTGAATTTTAGTTGCAGAAGTAGCCACTATCTTTTTTAAAGACTCGTCCTCTTGCAATTTCACCTAATTTTTTGACATATTATTAAAAATGTGTAAAAAAAAAAAAAAAAATCAAGAAGAAAAAAAAAGTAAATTTAGTTTTAAGACAGTAATCCCCCGGATTCCTTGACCAATTTGTTTGAATCTCATTTTTAACAAATCAAGTACATTTGGATATTTGTATGTTTGTAGAATTAATTATGTATTATTACATCACGCCTTTTGTCCCTGTACGCCTCAGGCCAATCACTAAAACTGAAGGTAAAAAAAATGTTTTTGTACTTAAAAGGAATTATTCACAGCAGTGTGTTTTATTTTTATAATCTTTATTTTTATTTTTTTTTTAATTGTTATTATTTCTTAAAATTTTCATAAAAGTATTTGTATGAAAAAAGCATGATAAATTGGTTATCGTGAATTTTCATTATTGTTATTTTTGTATTTGACAAGAATTTCCAATTTGCCACTAGTTGAGCTGTTTTTGTTTTTTTTTATCTAGAAATTTTAAAGTCGTTTTCTTATCTTTTTTTTCTCCTACTTTTCCTTTTCTCAGTTCTGGGTGGGGTCTTTGACCTCCCACGGTGGGCAGGAGGTCACTTTCTGTATCTTCTTTCCTTTTATATCTGTTTTCTAAGTTGCTTTCTGTGTTTCTCTTGGTTTACTTGGTTTTGTCCCAACCCTTGCTGAAGTACTTGGCTGAGAGGGTCAAATGTATAATGTTAGTCTTGGGAGATGGATTGATAGTGATAGTAATATTTTTTGTTTTGAACATGTCATGTAAACATTTGAGTGTAATCCTCTTTGTGGGATCCTGTGCTGGTGTCTAGATGAGACTTTTAAATGATCTCAAGCTAAGTACAACATTGATGATGTATTCTTGGAATCTACATCTGTTCCCTATTTGAACCAATTTCCCTTTGTTTTACATTTTCTAGGGTGTTTTAATTGTAATTCTAGAATTTTTTGACTATCCCATTTTCCCTCATTTTTACTGGCCTTGATATGCCCTAAATGTGTTTGCAAGCGCCGTAAAACTCTTAAAAATATGTCTATGCTGTAACCAAATGAAATATTGCCTTCATGAACAATAAAGATATTATTATTATTTTATTATGTAATTATTATTATTATTATTATTAGTAGTAGTAGTAGTAGTAGTAGTAGTAGTAGTAGTAGTAGTAGTAGTAGTAGTAGTAGTCGTCGTCGTCGTCGTCGTCGTCGTCGTCGTCGTCGTCGTCGTCGTCGTCTCGTCGTCGTCGTCGCGTCGTCGTCGTCGTCGTCGCGTCTCGTCGTCGTCGTCGTCGTCGTCGTCGTCTCGTCGTCGTCGTCGTCGTCGTCGTCGTCTTTCCGTCGTCGTCGTCGCTCGTCGTCGTCGTCGCGTCGTCCGTCGTCGTCGTCGTCGTCGTCGTCGTCGTCGTCTCTCGTCGTCGTCTCGTCGTCGCGTCGTCGTCGTCGTCGTCGTCGTGTCGTCGTCGTCGTCGCGTCGTCCGCCGCCGCCGCCGCCGCCGCCGCCGCCGCCGCCGCCGCCGCCGCCGTCGTCGTCGTCGTCGTCGTCGTCGTCGTCGTCGTCGTCGTCGTCGTCGTCGTCGAAAACAAACAAATAACTTATCGGAGTTCTCATCCTCCAACATACTCTCCTTCTGATTCCCCTCCTCTTCTTCCCCTCTCCTCCTCTTACATCCTCTTCATTTCCTCCCTCAACTTCTCCCCTCCCCCTCCCCCTTCTTCTCCTCTTCCCTTTCTTCTTCCTCCTCTATTCCTTTTTCCTACTCCCCTCCTTCTTGTATTTGTTGTTGTTGTTGTTGTTGTTGTTGTTGTGTGTCTGTCTGACTTCTTCTTCTTTCGTCTTCTTCTTCTCTTCTTCATCTCTCTTTCTTCTCTTCTTCTTCTTCTTCTTCCTTCTTCTTCTCCTCTTCTCTTCTTCATCTTCTCTCTTCTCCTTCTTCTTCTTCTTTCTTCTTCTTCTTCTTCTTCTTCTTCTTCTTCTTCTTCTTCTTCTCTTCTTCTTCTTCTCTTCTTCTTCTTCTTCTTCTTTCTGTCTTCTTCGTTCTTCTTTTCTTCTTCTTCTTCTTTCTTCTTCTTCTTCTTCTTCTTCTTCTTCTTCTTCTTCTTCTCTTCTTCTTCTTCTTCTTCTTCTTCTTCTTCTTCTTCTTCTTCTTCTTCTTCTTCTTCTTCTTCTTCTTCTTCTTCTTCTTTCTTCTTCTTCTTCTTCTTCTTCTTCTTCTTCTTCTTCTTCTTCTTTCTTCTTCTTCTTCTTCTTCTTTCTTCTTCTTCTTCTTCTTCTTCTTCTTCTTCTTCTTCTTCTTCTTCTCTTCTCTTCTTCTTTCTCTTCTCTTCTTCTTCTTCTTCTTCTTTCTTCTTCTTCTTCTTCTTCTTCTTCTTCTTCTTCTTCTTCTCTTCTTCTTCTTCTTCTTCTCTTCTTCTTCTTCTTCTTCTTCTTCTTCTTCTTCTTCTCTTCTTCTTCTTCTTCTTCTTCTTCTTTTCTTCTTCTTCTTACTTCTTCTTCTTCTTCTTCTTCTTCTTCATCTTCTTCTTCTTCTTCTTCTTCTTCTTCTCTTCTTCTTCTTCTCTTCTTCTTCTTATCTTCTTCTCTTCTTCTTCTTCTTCTTCTTCTCTTCTTCTTCATTCTCTTCTACTTATTCTTCTTTCTTTCATCTTTCATTCTTTTCTTCTCTTTTCTTCTTTTCTTTTTCTTATTCTTCTTTTTTTTCTTCTTCTACTTTCTTCTTTTTCTTTTCTTCTTCTTTTTTCTTCTTCTTCTTTTCTTCTTCTCTTCTTCTTCTTTTCGTTCTTCTTATTCTTCATCTCTTCGTGTTCTTCATTCTTCTTCTTTCTTCTCTTCTTCTCTTCTTCTTCTTCTCTTCTCTTCTTCTTCTTCTCTTCTTCTTCTTCTTCTTCTACTTCTTCCTCTTCTTCTACTTCTTCCTCTCTTCTCTTCTTCTTCTCTTCTTCTTCTTCTTCTTCTTCTTCTCTTCTCTTCTTCTTCTTCTTCCTTCTCTTCTTCTCTTCTTCTTCTTCTCTCTTCTCTTCTTCTCTTCTCTTCTTTCTTCTTCTTCTTCTTCTTCTTCTTCTTCTTCTTCTTCTCTTGCTTGCTTCTTCTTCTTTCTTCTTCTTCTTCTTCTTCTTCTTCTTCTTCTTCTTCTTCTTCTTCTTCTTCTTCTTCTTCTTCTTCTTCTCTTCTCTTCTTCTTCTTCTTCTTTCTTCTTCTTCTTCTTCTTCTTCTTCTTCTTCTTCTTCTTCTTCTTCTTCTCTTCTTCTTCTTCTTCTTCCTTCTTCTTCTTCTTCTTCTTCTTCTTCTTCTTCTTCTTCTTCTTCTTCTTCTTCTTCTTCTTCATCATCATAATCATACTAAAATACATGGTGAGACTCACGTCAAAATGATACCTGGTACAAATCTGACACATTCAAACAATTTAATTTGTTGATATTGCTGTTTGGAAACATAATACAGTCACGTCTCTCTGATCTAAACATCTTCTTTCCCGGTATTTTGTCTGGATTACAGAGACATTTGGATACTGGAATCAGTCCCTACGGTCTATAGATAGTATGGGCTTGGCTAAGAAGCCCACAACATTGCCATCCGGAAATATAATGGACCAATACACAATACTATGTGTAACCATGAACGTTTATGGTCTGGTTAATACAGTTTAGTGAATATTACTCATAAATGCAGATTGCAAAAAACAATAACAAAGACCTGAGTGATGTCAACTTCGAACTATCTATATATATATATAAAATTTTAAAAAAGTAGTCCTTCAGAGCCATTCGGCCCATGGAGCTGGAGTTTATCCCGATTTCTATAGCGTGAAACAGACAATAGCAATTGCTTGCTATCCTTTGGATAGGATGCTAGTCTATGACAAAGTACTTTTCACCAAATCTAACAGACTCAGCTACCCATTCACTGCTGGATGGACGGGGGGAGGGGGGTCAGAAATTTTTTTGACTGCACCCGGGATCGATCTCGGTTCCTTTGCATGTGAAGCGAGTGCTCTATCAACTGAGCTATTGGGACCCCCCCCCCCCCCCCCCCCCCTTACAGTGTATAAATAAATAAAGAAGAAAAAAATCTGTCCCCTGGCAACCTGTCTGGGTGATATGGAGACATTCAGATTGTGGAGTTTGGATGAGAGAGATGGAACTGTACCAATGCTTCTGTAAATGTCTTTAGTGTGGTTTTTATTGCACTTCACGTCTATTGTAATACCGGTGCTACACTCAATCAATGCACTCTTTATAAAATTAACTCCATGCATATTCACATTTCTAAGTAGAAGAACTTGAAAAAATGTATCCTCCGTCATAGCAATTCAGTTCTCAATGGGTATCACATATTTTAAAGTGAATCATATAATCAGTCGGATAGTGAAAAGGTTTGCCAAGATTAGTCAGAAACTCAATTTTTATCCAAAATGAGTTCCTGTCATAAATGATTAAATCAACCCTTTTTGAACACCTTAGGGAAATATCAAAGCGAGAGAGAGAGAGAGAGAGAGAGAGGGAGAGAGAGAGAGAGAGAGAGAGAGAGAGAGAGAGAGAGGGGGGGAGAGGAGAGAGAGAGAGAGAGAGAGAGAGAGAGAGAGAGAGAGAGAGAGAGAGAGAGAGAGAGAGAGAGAGAGAGAGAGAGGGAGGGAGAGAGAGAGAGTTGAAAAAGTATGAAATTTGAGAAAAGTTGCTGGATACTTTTCCCATACATCTGACCATAACTTCATGAAAAATCAACCGATTTACTTCAAATAAAGATTAATATGCTATGGAGAGCATATTCTTTCAGAAAATGCAAAAAAAAAACAAAACAAAAAAATTTCAAATCCAAAATTGTCACCTTCCGACTGATTATGTCATGCACTGACACATATTTAAACCATACACTCTGATTTTTTTTTCCCCCACAGAATTTGTTAATACACCATTTTGAGATGGGTTTTAGTTCAATTTAAGTTTCTTTATTTAGTTTGTTATTTATAGTTTTTGTTTTGTTTTTCGACCGGGCGTGGAATTAGGCATAAGTTATGTGTTCAATTGTGTAGATTTTTGTTTGCTGTGTTTTGTTTTTTGTTTTTTTTTGTAGGTGCACAAAAACCATTTATATTCTTCCCATTGTTACATTTTAAAGTGTTCCACATTTTTGATTTTTTGAAAAATCTAGTCTGTTTTCTTAAAGTAGATGTTTATTAATTTTTTATTTTTGTTCTTGCTGTTTGATTACTAAACAACTATTGTCCATCTGTCATGAAATGAATAATTCTATTGATAAATTTCTAACCATAATTTGATGTTGAAATCTAGAGAGCAGTGGGGGCTGCCTGAAGCCTGGGATCGTGAAAATACAAACGAAAGAGTGATAATGGAGAGGCTTTGGATGGGAACAAGTACAGAGTCTTAACTGTTCCCATCCGAAGTCTATCTATTATCACTTTTTTGGTTGGATGCTGAAATCTGTAATCTCAATCATCATTCTCTCATAATATGACCGCTAATCACATCACCGCGATGTATATTATATATTATATTGATTGTTGTGTAAAATAATACATTTTAAATGAATTATGGATATTTATGGAGTTCATCATTCCAAGACATCACCATACACAATTGAAAAAAAAATTAGTAAAAGCGCCCAACAGGTGTCATGACACGTCCTACATGTTAAGTATTGCTGTTGGCCTGGGGCCCCTTGTAAAGTGCTTTGAGCACGTTTAGAGGATATTGCGCTATATAAAAGCTCAAGTTTTTTTTTTGTTGATTAACTTTGCTAGCACCATTTTGATATATAAGTATTTGATCTAATAGCTTTTATTTGAATACTTTAAAATCATCAATAGAATGGTGTAGTTATGATCTCTACTAAATGCACCATGTCTGGGTGGGGTTCCTTACCTCCCATAGTGGGCAGGAGTTTACGCTATGTCTTCTATCCCCTTATATCTGTTTACCCGAGTTGCTTTCTGTCTTTGTCTTGGAATGAGATTACTTAGTTTTGTCCTAGCCCTGGCCAGAGTCTTTGACTGGGAGGGAAACAGTCAAAATGTATAGTTTTTTTTTGTTTTTGGAGATGGTATTTTTCCTTTGTAAATCATCTCTCTGTTATGTACTGTTACATTAAAAAAAAAAAGTTTTAAATATTTATTGGTTTGTAAACATTTGAGTGCATTCCTCTTACTGTGGTTCTTTGTTTGTGTCTGTATGAGACTTTTGGGTAATCTCAAACTAATTAAACTGATAGTGTTTTCATGGAATCTACGTCTCTTCCCTATTCGAGCCAATTTCCCTGTGTCTTACTTCTTTTTGTGTGCTTTCAATGATAAATCTATCACTTTTTTGGTTTTCCCATTTTCTTCCTTTTTACTGGTGTTGAAATGACCTAAATGTGTTGCAAGCGCCGTAAAACCCCTAAAAACAAAACAAACGGTTAATGCACAGTGTGTTTAGTCAAGCCCCCTCAAACAAAACTCTTATATTTTCAAAGTGATGCTAAGCTGCTAGAAACTGTGGACTGTAAAAAGTCATGAAAATAATAGTAAACAAAAAGGAATATAACAAACTTCGAAAGAGAACAAAATACCAAACATGGAACGTATTGGGCTCAAAACCCCTCTTCAGCTGACAACAATTAAAAAAACAAACAGTTAAAACATAAATACATCAATTTTAAAAGATAGGAATGTCCAAGATCCTATTACTTCAGAGAGAGAGAGAGATATAGAGAGAGAGATAGAGATAGAGATAGAGAGAGAGAGAGAGAGAGAGAGAGAGGAAGAGAGAGAGAGAGAGAGAGAGAGAAAGAGAGAGAGAGAGGGGAGAGAGAGAGAGAGAGAGAGAAGAGAGGAGAGAGAGAGAGAGAGAGAGAGAGAGAGAGAGAGAGAGAGAGAGAGAGAGGAGAGAGAGAGAGAGAGAGAGAGAGAGAGAGAGAGAGAGAGAGAGAGAGAGAGAGAGAGAGAGAGAGAGAGAGAGAAAGAGAGAGAGAGAGAGAGAGAGAATTCCAAGATTTTTATACAGAAAGGACATGCCGAATATTTCTCTGCCGTTGATCTTGCTTTGTAGTATTGTATTTATGTTTTCATTGTTTTGTTTTTTTTTGGTTGTTGGCTGAAGGAGCATTATCAGTGTTAATTTGTTGTTGTCTGTAGAAGCATTTCAGTGTTTTTTGTTGTTGGCTGTAGAAGCATTTTGAGCCCGAAACATTCCGTGTTAGGTTTTTTTTTTGGTTTGTTTTTAAAAAGCTGTTTTATTCATCACTCTTTACAGTTATTATTAGAGTAATGATCTCAACCACCATGCTGATTTTTTTTTACAATGAAATGGGGTATGGTTAATTTTGTATGCTATTTTAAAATTTTTTATTTTTTTATCTCTCAGATTGATGATGTTCCCGACATAGTGAAAAGTTCTCAAGGTCGAGGGGAAGACTTGATAGACGGGGATGTCATAGATCGAGAAATTGTAAGTTTGTTTGTTTTTTCATCATGTGGTCTAGTGCAGACCTTCCTAGTTGGAACATTTCAAAATTCATAGTTTTAAGGAGACAAAAAATGGGTTTGAAACGAATATTTTTGTTTTCGTGGATAGCTCACACGGTTAGAGCACGCTTTTCACTGCCAGAGCGGAGTTGTACTGTACAACTAAGGTGCAGAGTTCAAACGGATCACGTCGGAAAAATTTTTTATTCTCTATTGTCTTCTGGCACTTTTCTACTCACTTCATATCTTGTTATAGTTAACTTTATAGATCAACAATTTACTCTCAGAAGGGTTAAAATAACAACTTCAAAATCCTTAGAATTATATATGCACTCTGGCGTCAACTTTCATTTTCAAAAAGTTTTCATGACTTAGAGATGCTCACGAACTTCTGAAATTGGAACCAAAATTTCGTATTTCTACGATTTTTTTCGTAGTAGTAGACAGGTCTGTTAGTGGTATGACACTCGCCTTTGGATTAGAAGGTCCAGGGTCCGAGTCCCGCTCTGAGCACTGCATAGTTGAGTCCTTGGAAAAGGCTCTTTACTTTACTCACATTTTCTCATCACCGTCAGGTGTAGGATGAATACCTGACCGTTGACAGCATTATCTCTGCCCCCCACCTCCCCCCCAAAAAAAAATATGTAGTATCGCCTGACATGTCTTATCCAATATGATAAGTGTTGCTGTTGGCTGGGGATCCCTTGTAAAGTGCTTTGAGCAAATTTAGTGGATATTGCGCTTTATAAAACATATTTGAGCTTTTATATAGCACTATATCCAATGAATTCACTCAAAGCGCTTTACAAAGGGTCCCTGACCAACAGACTGTAAGTTTTCTAAGGCTCTTAATGTCTTTTTATCTATCTTAGGCTCTTAATGTCTATTTATCTAGGACTCTTAATGTCTATTTATCTATCTAAGGCTATTTATCTGTCTAAGGCTCTTAATGTCTATTTATCTATCTTAGGCTCTTAATGTCTTTTTATCTATCTAAGGCTCTTAATGTCTATTTATCTATCTAAGGTCTAATCTTTTATCTATCTAAGGTTTATCTGTTAAGCTCTTATGTTATTATCTATCTTGGCTTTATGTCTTTTTCTTAAGGCTATTTATTGTCTAAGCTCTTAATCTATTATCTATTAGCTCTTAATGTCTTTATTAGATCTTATGTATATTTATCTAGTCTTAAGTTTTGTATATAAGGCTCTTAATGTCTATCTATCCATCTAAGTCTCTTAATGTCTGTTTATATATCTAAGGCTCTTAATGTCTATTGATCTATATAGGGATCTTATTGTTTATTTATCTATCTAAGGCTCTTAATTTCTTTATATCTATCTTAAACAAAGTGGCAAAATGAAATATTTTTAAAAAGATATTAAAAAAACAAACATTATTGAATTTGTGTAACCTATAACAAGAATTGCTGTATACCAATTACTGTTCTATATTAAATGGATACAAAAGTCATCACTCAGAATTAATTCTTCTCCTCTTCCATCCCCCCCCCCCCCCCCCTATCTTAATCTCCAAACTTCTTCCCATTCAGTTGTCAATGCCTGACAAAGTTTTGATCCCAGAGAGATACGATGCTGAAGCGGATGCTGAACATTTGACAGAGCATGAGAAGATGGTGAGGCAGCAACGATCAGAAAGAATCAGGAAATTGCTAACCACCCAGAGGTATGTTACAAGCTTTGTAATTATGTGTTACAAGTTTATTATTATTTTTAGATTATTTTTATAACAGGTAGTATTTTTTTATAAAAATTCATACATATCTTAACTCTTTGAGCGCTGAGGTTATATTGACATTTCCATCACAAAATGGCTGACACCTGATTGAGGCAGCATGAGAATGGCAAGCTAAGACAAAGCGACATTCGAATTTGGTGCAAAATCTCAATTAAAATACCCCCCTCCCCCCACCCCCTAGGGCCAATTGAATGTTCTGATGAAAGAAATGATACCATTGGTTCAATTTATAGAACTTTTGTAGAAAGTAGGATTGGATTACATTGGGTTTTTTTTTTGCCTTTCAAGACCGGCAGCACTGTGCGGCCATTGGCCAGTAGAACGGATTCTGCTCTGGCTGCACAATGTGACCAATGGCTCTGAAAGAGTTAAAAAATGATCGGTGATTGCTTTTTATAAAAGGTGATTAAATGTTTAGGTTTCAGTAGTCAGAGTCAGAACCATTTATTTAGGTTTGGTTTCACTGATAGAATTAGTGTGTTTGAGTAAAAGAGCGATGCCTTCATTTTTATCTCTATATAAGGAACAAAGTTGACATCACTCAGCTCTTTGTCATTATTTTTAGATAGCCTCTTAGTGATTAGTTCCCACTAAATTATATCAAGCAGACTATAAACGTTAAAGGTTACACACAGTTTTTTGTGTGTTGGTATATTCAATTTGGCTGGCGGACATGCATAGCATTAATATTTGAACAGTCAAAAATTTATCATGGTCAACCAGAATTTCAGATGATCAAATTATCAATTATTGTAAATATAAAAGATTTTTAAAAAATGATCCTTCCCTGTGCCCTATGAGTCACTCTATTGTAGAAAACGCAACAGTTGCTCCTCTCTGACTCTCTCAGAAAGTGATTGATAAAACTTCCAATTGATGATACTCACCAGTTCTGCCTGCCAGATCAATCTTACCTTTATCGTTTGATTGAGGGAATTAGTAAAGTGTACCTTCAGAGACATTAGGCCCATGGAGCCTCAGTTTATCCCAGTTTCTGTAGCGTGAAACGGACAATAGTAATTGCTTGCTATCCTTTGGATTGGACACTAGTCTATCGCAAAGTACTTTCTGCAAGATCTAACAGACCCAGCTTCCCAATCACTGCTGGGTGGACTGGGGGGTCCGAAAAAAAAATCTTGACTTTACCCAGTGGTGGGGCGGGGGGGGGGGAGGTGTCGATCTCGGTCATGCTGTCAGGACCCTCCATTGAGAGAATTAATGGAGAACGAATCACCCAACTGGCAGTCTGAACCGAGTCACAAAGGATTTTAGTGATTTCATCTTCATTCATTCTGAGTGGGGTTCCTGACCTCCCACAGTGGGCTGGGAGGTACTTACTATGTCTTCTATACCCCTGTATCTGTTTTTCAACATGCTTTCTGTCTTTGTCTTGGGATGAGATTACTTAGTTTTGTCCTGGCCCTGGCCAGATACCCTAGCTGGGAGGGAAGCAGTCAAATGTATAGTTAGAGTTTTGGGAGATGGTATTTTTTACTTGTAAATCATCTCTCTGTTTTGCAATGTATTGTGTTTTGTTTACATATTATATATGATTTATAAACATTTGAGTGTATTCCTCTTAGCGGGGACCTGTGCTTGTGTCTGGATGAGACTTTTAGGTGGTCTCGAACTCAGTAATTTGATAGTGTGTTCTTGGAATCTACATCTGTTTCCTATTTGAACAATTCCTCTATGTCTTACCTTTTCTTGGGTAGTTTAATTGTCATTCTAGAAGTTTTTACTATCCCATTTTCTTTCTTTTTACTAGCACTGATATGACCTTACTTAATGTGTTGCAGGCGCCGTAAAACCCTTAAGAACAAAAACAAACTTCATTCATTCATTCTATAATTCCATCTATCATTCTTTGCAGCGTGATGTCCATGTCCCAGCCAGATATTAGCCAACTTCCCAGTACCGACATTCACTCGCGCGTCCAGCAGGAGAAGAAGGAGAGAGCCCACTATTTGGCCCTCAACCAAGAACTGGCCCGACAAGTCACGCAGCAAAGCAAGAAACAGGCTGGTGAGTCTTGAACCGTAGGCAAGCCTGCTGTGTGTTGATTCTAGTGTGTAGTCATACAGTCGAACACGAATTACAAAGATTTGGTTACTTATCCTCTCACACACCAGCCTTATCTGAAAGTTTAAAAAATGCATAGTTCTTTAATTAAAAGTGCCATTGAATACATTTGGTGGAGATCGGCGTCCTATGAATTTATTATTTATTTATTTATTTATTATTTATTTATTATTTATTTATTTATTTTGTATTATTATTATTATTTTTTTATTTATTGTTATTATTATTATATTATTATTATTATTATATTATTATTATTATTATTATTATTATTATTATTATTAATTTATTATTATTATTATTATTATTATTATTATTTATTATTATTATTATTATTATTATTATTATTATTTTATTATTTATTAGAATATATTATTTTTTTTCAATTGACTTTTATTGCAATTCGACTAAACGTGCCAATACACTAACGTTTTGCAAGGGGTCCCTGACCAACAGCAACACATAACATGTAGGACGGACATGACGCCTGTTGGACGATATTACATATTTTTTGGACAGCGACAACGCTATTAATGGTCAGGTACTCACTTTACACCTGTGTACAGTGAGAGAATGTGAGTAAAAAGCCTTTTCCAAGGACTCAACCATGCGTCGAGCGAGGCTGGACCCAGGACCTTCAGGTCCGAAAGCGAGTGTCATACCATTAGACCACATAGTCGCAAAAAACACCTAAACGTTACAACATGGCATTGGATTGAAGAGCGAATGCTCAAAAAGTCCAAAAAGGCTTCTGGATTAGAATCAACAGTTAAATTACAACAACCGCAATGTTTTGATGTATGAAGTCTAATTTTGTTTGCTGTTATTTGTGTTCATTTAAAAATGAAATAAAAATATATATGTATATGCTAAAAACTATCTATTCTTGTTCCCAGCTGCGAGAAGAAAGACTTGGTCCGGGGCCCAATTTGCAGACGCTAAGAAGCAGTATGAGCATGAACAGGAAATGTTGAATGCATCCACATCTGGTGTCCCCCTGAGGAGTCCTGATCCTGTCCGAAAACGATCTGAGCTCACCCTTCGCAATTTATGATGAGAGAGAATGTGGATATTTAATTAGGTTTGGGGTCAGTGACGGAATTAATGTTTGAGTAAAAGAGCGATGCCTTCATTTTTTTCATCTTTAAGGAACGAAGTTGACAGCATGTTAGTGATCAGTTCTCACCAAATTATATCAAGCAGACTATACATGTTACAGATTACACACAGTTTTGTGTGTTGGTATGTTATATTTGGCTGGCTATATATAGAGAATATGTAAGGGATTACAATCAATCACAAATTAAGTTTGTTTGCATCTCTCCAGAAAAGAAAAGAAAAGAAAAGAAAAATTGATTTCCTATCAAAAGTAACATTGCCTTAATTTTCGAGCAGTGGTATTAATATTAATAAACCGTTATTGAACAATGCAGAGATATGATAATTGTAATTATTTTTAAGTTGCAATTTGACGAGGATTATCATAAAGACTAGTTATAGGGATTGTAACGTTTTATGAAGCACAAGTACTTAATTTTTTTAAAACTCAGGTGTAATTGTTTTACAAAAGGCTTTTATTGTTTATATAGTTGGCATTTGTTAATCATTTCAGCTTTGTAATCATTTTTGGCAAAATAGTATAAATAATAATAAAACTCTAACGCTAGATTGTTATTATGTCAAAGATTAAAAAAACAAACAAACAAACAAAAAAAACAACTTTTGAAGTTAAATTTTATCTCCCAGTTTTATCAGCAAAGATGAAACATGTGAACAGTGAGTTTTTCCCCTTTATCAACAGTTGTGGATGTGGCAAAACAACGAATCAATTGATGAGTAGGATTGATAAGCATTTTTCTATCATTTTAAGTCTTATTATCATTCATCTTAACAACGCCACTACCCCATTATCTCATTAGTCTGTAGTGTTTTATTCATCCGGTTTTGTTGATAAAGGGGAAACCTGAAACATCAATTTTATCTGTTTTCGTACATTAAATTGAAGCTTACATTCAATTTCACATTGTGATTTAAGTCTGATTATCAGGGCAGTAAAGCCAGGGGCATTACAGGATCAGGATTTTTTATAAAAATTGCCTCGTCTGATCTTGATCTGACAGATGCTTGGAAATTTCTCTCTCTTTTTTTTTTCTCTTTCTGGGTTTATTTAGAGAAAGCATTGAAATAATCCAAACATCAGTCGAAGTACATGGTCATTCACAAAGCATGGATAAACAGAGGATAAACATTTTTCCCTCCCTCTTGTAGAGCTCAAACTCGAATATAACAGCTTTATTTTTTTTTTTAAAAGAACAAATAAGAACAAAATACCAAATACAGAATGTTTCAGGCTCAAACCCCTTGTTGCAGCCAACAACAAAACCAATAAAAACATGAATACATTACTTAACAAAAACCCAGACGGCAGAACGTCCTTTCTAACAGAAAATCTTCCAAGATCATATTACAGAAAGGACGAGCTTATTTTTTTGTTGTTTTTCTGCCGTCTGTCTTGAGTTTTGAAGTAATGTATTCATGTTTTTATTGGGTTTTTTTGTTTTTGTTTTGTTTTTTGTTTTTTTGTTTATTTTTTTTTTTGTTGATTGAAGAAGGGTTTTGTCATATGTCTGAGTTTTTAAGTAATGTCTTCATGTTTTTATTGTTTTGTTTTTTTTAATTTTTTTTTTTTTGTGTTGGTTGAAGAAGGGTTTTGAGCCCGAAATGTTCCATGTTTGGTATTTTGTTCTTTTTTTTTTTTGTTTTAAAGCTGTTATATTAATTTTTTTAAAATTTACTTTTTAAATGATTGTTATGATCAGTATTAGAAACAAGGAACGTCATGGTCGTGATTATCTTTATGTATTATACTTTGTCCGAATTGTATTCAGACTGTTGATAGGTTGCTGATAACAACGAACTATATATTTTTCTGAAAAGAATTTTAAGAAGCATTCCATTCAAATTGATATTAATAACAGTTTACAGAGTTACCAATATATATATATATATATATATATATATATATATATATATATATATTATATATATATATATATATATATATATATACTTATATATTATTTTTTTAATCCATAAATTTTATGATACATAAAACTTATAATATTAGACTACATATTTAAAATGTTTGGTAGTTTTTGTTTGTTTTTGTTTTTGTTTTTTTTTTAAACCATAAAATTCATATTGTAAATAATACTTTTATAATATTAAAGCCTTCGTATTTTAAACATAAATAAATACTCTATTTAATAACTTATATAAACCGTAGATACAATATTTATACATAAAATAGCAGATAATTTTCCATATCATATTTAATATTTAGTTGTAATATGTATACATCTTTTTAAAAATGTGATTGTATGCATGTATTCATGTTGATAAACTTACTTTACCATACTGATTTAAATGTTTGTGTAATATCAAAATATCTTATAGATTCATTTTTTTTATTGATTTATGTACGTAGATGCTAGCTGGTTTTTTTTTCAGTCATGTTAACCCTTCCACATCAAGTATTAATTACTTTCATTGATGAAATGAATTATGGTCTATATCGTCACTCACCGAAATGCATGTGAATATTATTATTATTATTATTATTATTATTATTATTATTATTATTATTATTATTATTTTTATTATTATCAATAGCTTTTTTTATTGATTCTCTCTAATCCAGAGCTCCATAATCCGGATGTCTCCAATATCCGGATAGGATGGATTTCCTCCCCCCCCCCCCCCCCCTTTATTTGTGCACTCTGTAATCTGGACAAAATGCTGGGAATGGAGATGTTCGGATTGAAGAGGTGTCATTGTATTTTTTTTTTTTTTTTTGGGGGGGGGGGGGGGGGGGGGGGGGGAGAGAAGTTGTTAATAGTTAAATTGATTTAATATGTTCAGTGTAGTTGTGTCCAGTTTTGCTAAGTAATAATACAGTTGAAATGTTACAGAAGATCACCAGTTGCAGGATTTTAAAGATTATGTAATTTTATGAGACCTTCTGTGGAAGTGGACTCCTTCTTCTTCTTCTTCGTTCCTCATTGTGAGGAGGATGCGTGTCACATTAATTTTTGGGTTGGTTTCCCTCTCCAGACTATTTGCGCCTTTCGGCTCTGCGACTCCGACTTCAGCGGTTCTTTATTCTCTGGATGTGATTCCATAGCCTTTCATCTTCCCAGATCCACAAGGCAGTGGTGGTTTGAAGTTGGAGTTTTCCTTCTCCTAGACAGACTGCTTTCCAAGGCTATGAGCTCTGTCCACCCATTAATGGTGTCTAGGCTGGGAGTCCAGGAGGGTATCTTTGTAGAGTGACAGTTTCCCTTCACCCCACCAGCGTCATGGGGCTAGCACAGCTTATTGCGTGAACTAGGGCAATCTGGCCACGGCGGTTGATTCCTCCCTTCATCCGTCACCTCAGACACATAGAAACTCGTGTCATCAGCCGGTTAGAAAGTTCCTTTCGGAATACTCCAACCGTTGCCCAGGAGGCGGGCGGGGAAGAATGCCCCTACGTGGACCCTGACACGAGCTGGAATGGGTTGCGGATCAGTACTGATCAAAATAATCCAATCCTGCCTCCCGAAGCAGACTCCGAATGAGTCTGGTTTTCAGGAGGATTACATTATTTACAATAATATTTGGACTACGCAGGTGATCAGTGATGCAGCACAGTGAAGCTGTATTAGATAAGAATTGGCCATTTTTGTTTGCCAGGCTTATATATTGTAATGTAATGATATATTAATCATGATATAGATATGATATTAATATTCAAATACTGACATGTAGTTGTGGTTTAACATAACCTGTATTATCTTTGGTAGAAAAGAAAAATGACTTCCATTTCTATGTTTTTAAATTTAAAATTATTTTTTTTTAAAAAGAGTAAATTGTCATTTGATAAACGTTGCCTTTTTCTTACTGTATCTAATTTGCATGTTAAATGCAACCCAGAATTCATTGTGAAACTCATTGTTTTAATGAAAGATTAGAAAACCAAAACCACCAAGACCAAAATGGGAGATGATGTTGGTGTAATAGTTAAGGCGAATTGTAGCCTTCACAAACTCATATCCTGACACTGACCGAAAAATTACGTCAAAAGACAAGTCTATGACTACAAAAGAAAAATAATCATGAGTTGTATTCAATAGTTCAAGCAATGGAATCATTTGTTTCCTTAGAGAATTCTCTATTGTCTTCTGGCGTTTTTCTACTCACTTCATTTTCTGTTACTATCAACATAAGTGCCTGCTCCACTCATTTTTCTGAATTAATATTCAACCTCAATATGGTAGCCCTCTCAATATCTAATTGTTTCTATGTTATGTTTGTGTTGAGAATAGAGCTTTAGTATTACTGCTGGCTTGTAAACAAACTTCGCAGAGTTGCTGTGTCTTGAACCCTTGACCTCAAGAAGTCAGGAGCGGGATTCAGGAAAGATGCTACGTTTGAAACCACTTTTTTGTTTTTTGAGTGGTGGATGGTTTCGACTGCATAGCGTCCCTCTCAAGGCCAGGGGAGTTGTCGATCAGTAAGGAGGTGGGTTCAAGCCCTCATTGCCATGAAAATTTTATTCTCTATTGGCCTCTGGCACTTTCTACTCACTTCATTTTCTGTTTTTACTAATCTATAAATGTTGTCAAAAGACAAGACTTATAAGTGGGATAAAGAATTTGCAGATTGGGTCGATCGTCATAACATAGTAGTGTGAGCACCATTTGAAGCTTCTGCATGTTTTCTTGGTTAATTGATTTTTTATATTCACATAAGCAAACACAGTTTAGACCTTGGTGGTATGGATATTTTATCAGCAAATTCATCTTGATTGCTATTTCAATCAGATCAGAGGGGAACAAAATTATCTACTCATTCTGATTTAATTGCTCATTTTGCATATTCTGTGAATTGTTTATTTATAAAGTTTTCCTCTCTTTTTAATGATGTGTTTGGTTGTTTTGTTTTTCTAAATAAATAAAGGTTTTGTCAGTTATTGAATTGTACTGTAACTTTAAGATAGATAAATGTTATGATAATTCGTATGCAATTTAAATCAGATGATTGAATGTAAACTGGTATCTTTTTCATGCTTCTCCGTTTCTTTCAGCATAGGTGCGGCCGTGATTTATGGTTGTTTTAATATTTCTAAGCCTCCCCCCCCCCCCCCCCCCCCCCCTATCTAAAAATCTATCTTAAACAGAGCAAAACAAAATATTTATTTTTAACTCGTTAAAAAAAAAATAAATATTAAATACGTCTATCCTATAACAGGGTTTGCCATAATATACCAAATACTGTACTATTATATTATTATATAATTTCCTATCAAAATGAGACCAATATTATGTTTGAAGTTAAAGAGATCTTTTCTTTGATGATACGAATTTTGTAACATTTTATAAAAGATAAGATTTAATTTCTATATCTCCGTTCTGAAATATACTCGATATATTTCTGACACCTACTTAATAACTAATAGAACATGATATGCCTCTTGGATTAAATTTTGACACCGAGGTGGTGCGGTAAGGGGTACACGAAAATTTTATCAAATGAATCCCCCCATTGAAGTTTGTGGTTATATTTTATTTTACCTTTTTCTGTCACAACTAGGCAGGCTTTTCATGTAAATAAGCGCATACTTGTTAAACACTCACATATGTAACCTCAAATTGGTATTATGTCGGGATGAACTAAATACTGAAGATTTAACCATTTCTCAAAAATGATTAGATTTAAATGTTTACACTTCATGTTTTTTTAAAGACAAATGTATATATTTATTATCCCTATGAAGCTCATTGTGGTGTGCCAAAAAAAAATTATTTTTTTTTTAAAATGCTGTGCTTATTTGTTACAGACAAATCAAAAATTTTGAGCTATGAACTGTAAAAAGTATTTTTTTAAAAAATGAATATAACAGCTTCATAAAAAAAGAAAAACAAAAAAAAACCTCCAAAAACACAGATTGTTTTGGTCTCAAAACCCTTCTTCAGCCAACAACAAAAAAAAAAAACAACGAAAACATAAATGCATTACTTTAAAACCAGATTTTTCTGGTTTATAAATAATTTATGTTTTCATCTGGGTTTTTTTTTTTATTTGTTGTTTGTTTGTTTTTTTGGCTGAAGAAGGGTTTTGAGCCCAAAAAGTTATGTGTTTGGTATTTTGTTCTTTTTTTCTTTTTCTTTTTGAAGCTGTTCTATTCATTTTTGTTTAAATACTTTTTACAGTCCACAGCTTCTGGCAGCTTCGTATCACTTTGAGCTTTGAGCTCAAACTTCATTCCGACATAATTCCATTTGAAGGCCAGGGGTTACACATAATTATCTTTAAAATCAAAACAAATGTGTCTTGATGGGACTTATCAAAATGATGCGAGTATTACATTTTCATACTGATTGTTCTCTGGTGAATGATATGTTACCTTGACCATATTTAACCTCAATCTGTAACGCCTCTGCTTCAGTCAAATTAAATTCATAACCTGAATGAAATGAAATTCCCTTTTTTATTCATTCCCAAGAAGGAAATGTGCGGCTATGTGGTCTAGTGGTATGACACTCGCTTTCGGATTGGAAGGTCCTGGGTTCGAGCCTCGCGCTTGGCGCATAGTTGAGTCCTTGGAAAAGGCTCTTTACTCACATTCTCTCACCATACTCAGGTGTAAAATGAGTACCTGGCCGTTAACAGTGTTGTCTTTGTCCGCAATATTGAAATATCGCCTAACAGGCGGCATGTCCCGTCCTACATGTTAAATGTTGCTGTTGACCAGGGACCCCTTGTAAAGTGCTTTGAGCACATTTAGTGGATATTGCGCTATATAAAGCTCAATTCTTTAATTTTTAAAAATTTGTCATTAGGGTCTATTCCAAGGGAAGAGTGGAATAATCCAGGCATCGGCCGCATTGCATGCAGGACTACAAAGTAAGCTAGAGCAAAGTGACTTGCTCAAGGCCACACAGCGCACAGGGTAGTCGAACTCAGTCCCTTTGGGGTACGAAGCAAAGACCGTACTGCTGAGCCATTCTGTCCCATAATCTATTGAGTAATTTAAAAATGGAGGGATAAAAATTATACGAAGATAAACATGTTCAATTAGATATTTCAATGCACTAGAGAATATTTTTATCTCTCTCTGAAGATGAGTTTGAGACTGAAAACAGTTGTTTGTTATTTAATTATTTTAAAAAACTCTCTTAAGTTTCAATAGCTCAATGGATAGAGCAGTCAACTTGGATATAAATTAACCAGTTTTAATTTCTCCTGACCTTCTTAATAGCGGTCAGATAACTGGGTTAGTTAGAATTACAGAAAGTACTTTCATGATAGACTTGTGCCGTATCCAAAGGGCAGCAAACGAAGGGAGAGTTGTATTCCAAAACTCGCCACCACCTCCTTTTTTTTCTTATGTTTAGACATTGAGGTTTACTTTCCCTAGAGTTTCTCTTTGGATCTCATATTTTATTGTGATTAACTTCTTGAGTTCACCATGATTTAAAATCGAATAAATTTGTTTGATTTTCCATTTAAATGAGTTAGAGAGAGTTAATCACAGGTCGATATCAATTTAAGGAAATTCTGGTATCAAGTGATACTTAAAATAAATTTAGGGTTTCCATTTAGCTCATAATGGAAATATCTCAAAAAGTGAAAAAAATTGGCTGAATCTAGTTTTGGAAGACCTCCTCTTCAATTATTATGCAATATAAGAATTTTCAGGACCATAGATATTTGGAACTCTCTCCACGTCTCTTCAAAAACTGCAAGAAATGTCAATGTTTTTAAGAACTGTGTTGATAAGGAACTAGATCACCTTAAGTTTGAATTCGATGAGTAATTTATGTTTTTTTTTTAAATAATTGAAACCTGTACTTTATATCTTTCTAATGCATATCAGGCTTTTTTATAACTGTGATAGGGCACCAAAGGCCACACAATTGGCCTAATTTATCTCTTATTAGGAATTGTATTGTATTGTATTGTATTGTAAGAGCTTTTCTATGACTGTGAAGGACCACTTTGTACATTTCATCTTGTATTGAGAGTTTTTTTAGTCTTCAGGCAGCCTTCCATCATTGTTATAACAAGGTTTTATATCCCATTCTGGGCATTTTAGAATAAATTTATATGATTGATATTACACCATCTCTATGCAATTCCTACTATCTACCTATTTTAAATTATTGTGTAAATTACACTTCTCCGTTTACAGACCTGTCACTTCAACATATTTTAAAATTATTATTATTAGATTAGAATCTAGAAAATTGTTTTTCTTTTTTTGTTGTTGTCAGGACCAACTATTTTAACAATTGGGATTTTTCTCATGATTTTATGGTTTTATCTGATTTTTAACCCTTCTACGCTGGGTTTAGATTGTGTGGATATGTGGTCTACTGGTATGACACTCGCTTTCGGATCAGAAGGTCTTAGGTTCGAGCTTTGCTCGGCACATATTTGAGTCCTGGGAAAAGGCTCTTTACTCACATTTTCTCTCTGTACTCCGGTGTAAAATGAGTACCTGACCGTTAACAGTGTTGTCTCTATCAGTAAAAAATTTGTAATATCAGCCTAACAGGCACCATGTCTTGTCCTTTATGTTACGTGTTGCTGTTGGTCAGAGACCCTTTGTAAAGTGCTTTGAACATATTTAGTGGATTTTGCGCTCTATAAAAGCTCAATTATTAAATTAAAAAAAAAACTCTAACTTGAAGTTAAAAACCCTTTCTTTCCAGGGTGATTTGATGAATGTATCTTAGATTGAAATTTAAGTTTAACTCTCTCCTTACCAGCCATTTTTAGAATTTCTCCTGAAAACTTAACCCACCCAACACAAAAATAGACTTTTCCTAATCAAACAAAAAAATTAACAAGTGCATTCTATACAGAATGTTGTTCAGCAAAATGTCTACAACACAGTGTTTAGTATTTATAGCTGTAATCAAAGCATTTCTTTACAATTTTGTAATGTACAAGAGAAATCAGAATGAAAAAACTGTTGGTTTGTATCGTAACGAATGTGACAATTTTCCTTTGGCTGGTAAGGAATGGGTTAATCAAAGAGATATTCATAATTTATATTTTTAGGAAATTAAAAGAACTTTTTAAAAAAAATTGTTGTCAGTGCAGGTCTGCGATTATTTATAGTCTTCCTATGTGTATCTTGAGACACAAAACAACGATGCCTGAATAATACGAATTATTTCCAGAACTAATGGGGAACAGTAGATAGTGTGATGTCAAATTACTGGTTCAATCTCCTTGGAAGTGTGGAACCTGTCCTCTGAAAGACTGGAAAGAAACATGCCTTGTGTAATTTGATCTTCTGGTGTCAAAGTGATACATCTTATATTTTCTAGCCTAAATAAAAGCTGGTCATCTATCCTCGCCTTTTTTACGCTCCACAATCAGAAGAATCTGACTGTACGTCCTGCTACTACTACTTAGATAGTTGTTCTACCTTATGATTCAATAAGTATTCTATTCATTGTTAGTCCTCCGGAGGACTGGTTACACACTTCCAATGATTTTTTAACCAGATGAGAGAAAGGTGTCACGTCATGACTTTTGCTTCCCATTATGACAAATAATGATAATATGCTGTTTTTAATTGACTTTACCTCAACTTGTATCAATCGTTGGTTGCCTCTCGGCCAGTGGATTCTTCACAGGTCCACACTACGTTTGCTATCTCCTCTATCCTCCTATAAAACATTGTCCACTCTGCATGGCCTTGTGTCCTCACTCTAGAATGAGATCATAATGTGATTTCATCTGGGCCCTTTCTGTAGTCTTTTTGTGGTAGTAGGGAGACATTTAGATAGATTTATCGTTTTGTAAGAGATTTTAAAAATATTTTTAATGTGCAAATCATGTATTTTTTTACGTATTAATATAATATGCACTTTGTAAACCATCTGGTTGTAGGTCCTTCTCCTGGTGGGATCCAATATAGGTGTCAAGGTGGAACTTTTAGTGGTGTCAAATTTGACTCATCGATAGGTTGCTTTTGGATCTACATCTGTTGTCTGTTTAACCCAGAAACATTGTCTTTTTTTTCTCTTGGATGTTTGTAAGTACATTTCTGTTATCTTCAGTATCATTCTAAAATTTATTGACTGAATCGCCGTAAAATCATAAAAACCAAAAAAAAAAAAAAATTAAATGAATCATTACACCAATGTAGGATATTGTTAGAAATTTACTGCTGATTCATGACACATTTTAATCAATTTCTCCCCCATTAAAACCAATTTAATTTGACAAAAGTATGTTTTGAGATTGTTGAAATCGTTCAATATTGGTGGAACGTTTTGATCATTGAAAAAGATATATAGAATTGAAGTATTTTATGTGTCACTGGGTGGGATTCTTGGCCTCCCACAGTGGGAGGAGTGGCACTTACTGTGTTTTCTACCCTCTTATAACTATTTTCCAATTTGCTTTCCGTCTTTGTCTTGGGATAGGATTACTTAGTTTTGTCCCAGCCCCAACTGGAATCCTTGGCTGGGAGGGAGTCAAATGCATAGTTATTGTTTTGGGAGATGATATTTTTTTCCCTTGTGAATCATTTCTCTGTCATGTATTATTATTTTTGTTATTTTGAATGCATAATGTAAGCATTTGAAAGTATTCCTCTTTGTAGGATCTTGTGCTTGTGTCCGGATGAGACTTATAGGTGATCTCAAACTAAGTACATTGATGGTATGCTCTTGGAATATATATCTGCTCCCTATTTGTTCCCAGTTCCCCTTTGTCTTACTTTTTCTTGGGTTCTTTAATTGTAATTCTAGATTTTCACTTTCCCATTTTCTTCCTTTATGCTGTCGCTGATAACTGATAAAACCTAAATGTGTTGCAAGCGCCGTAAATCCCTTAAAAACATTAAAACAAACACTTGTGTGTCATTTCTGCTTAATCTGAAATCTTCTGCGATTTTACATTTTTATGGTAGCTTATTATTAATGTTACCTTGTATCTGAATCTGATGAATATTGTAATAATTATATTATATACTCAAAAGTGTCTACTTAAGATTGTTAGCAATTTTTATTTTATGCGTTTGAATTTTAAAATTTTTTTGATAATTTATTTTATTTTTTAAATTTTTAAATAATGCTTGATTTATACATTTTCTATATTTAATAATATGTAGTAAAAATAATTGATCAGAAATGTTTGTTTCCTCTATTTACATGACAATACACACAACATCTATTATTTTATTTTGTTTTATTGAATTTGTTTAGGGGAGGGGGGAAGGGGGTATTTTGCGGGTGGTTGGATGGGAGCATCACCCTTGAATCATATACCTATGATGTTCGCATGGGTGTACGATCCGATAGTGATGTCGTTTCTTCTTCTCTTTACTAGCCTATCCTGCTTCTTTGGTTTGTGATTGTATTTTTGACAGGGGATATTTTTTTTTCCTGTAAATCCTCTGCTGTTTGTTCTTGGTTATTTATAATTTAGCTTATGATATCTTTAGGTTATGATTTTGATTGACATTTGTACTATTTTTGTTAGATTGCTTGTTTTTTTGTTTCAGCGGTCTCTCATATAACCTCAATTGTGTTGGAAGAGACCTAAAGCAACAAACAAAAAAAAAAAAAAAAGGGGGTATTTTATAATTAAGTTAAACATGACTATTTCATCATTTATTTTACTTGATATCAAAGTAGAAAATGTCTTTTTATGCTAAAAGAAAATATTATGAAATTGAAGTAATACGACTTTGGTACATCATATCATATATCATGTCATATCATATCATATCATATATCGTGGGTGATTTAGGCCAACTGACCTTTTAATACCCTGTACACTAGTAAAGCAAAAGTACATCTATTGTTGTTGTGTTTTGTATGTACATTGAAACAAGATTACTCTTCTTATTATTTTTAAAATGTACATAACGAAATTTATTTTTTAATATTATTTTTTTTCTTCTTAAAAGTGAAGAGGAAATTATCCCTCTTTCCCCAAAATATTCATTGCCGTTGCTGTTGTTTGATATTTTAATAATAATAACCGATAATAAACATTCAATACCACGGATTAAATTTGATTTCAAATTATACACATTATACTTTATTTTACTATAAGATAAAGTGTATTTTCGTGACTGACGTGTTCTTGGATCATCAGTCGGTCTGTGATAAAATATTATTTACTTGTCTTAAAAGCATCAATTCCATTTGTTTTTGTTTTGTTTTTTTGTTTTGTTTTGTTTTTTGTTTGTTTGTTTGTTTTTATTTTATTTTATTTGTTTAAATTATTATTCTTTTCTTTTTGTTGTTGTTCATTTTATTACACCATAATTTTTTATACAACTTCGTTTTTCATTTTGATTGAGGCATGACGTAAGTAAAATTCGTTTTGATATTTTAATTGACCTTGACATTACGTTCCCAAGCGTTTGGTTTTTGTGTAGATTTGAATCGTGTTAGATCAGTTGTTTGTTTGATTTGTACTTTCTATGCAATTTATTTTTTTTTTTTTTTGAAAACAAAATTTAATAAAAACAATTTATTTAAACATATATTACCATCACAATATGTTTTGAGTTGGTTTGATTTCAAACTCTTCCTTCTCCTTTTCCTCCTCCTCCTTCTCCTTCTTCTCGTCCTACTCCTCCTCCTTCTTCTTTTTCTTCTTCTTCTTCTTCTTCTTCTTCTTCTTCTTCTTCTTCTTCTTCTTCTTCTTCTTCTTCTTCTTCTTCTTCTTCTTCTTCTTCTCCTCCTCCTCTCTGGATGGGGTCTTTTGGAGGCCACTTCCCGTGCCTTCTATCCCTCTTTATCCGTTTTCCTGGTTGCATTCTGTCTTTGTCTTGTAATTGGATGATTGAGTTGTTGTTTTTTTTTCTAGCCCTGGCTGAAGACCATAGCTGGGAGGGAAACAGTCAAATGAATTAGGTTTGGGAGATGGTATTTTCTTTCATTGTAAATCATATCTCTGTTATGTATTGCTAGTTTTTGTTTTGAGTATATTGTGGTTTGTATATTTCTCATTGTGAGATCCTGTGCTTATGTCTAGATGAGGCTTTTAGGTGATCTCGAACGAGGAACACTATCGGGTTCCTGGCCTCCCATAATGGGCAGGGTGGCACTTTCTGTGTCGTCTATCCCCATATCTCTGTTTTCCAATTTGCTTTCTGTCTTTGTCTTGGAATGAGATTACTTGATTTTGCCCTTGCCTGTCCGTAGTGCTTGGCTGGGAGTGAAACAGTCAAATGCATAGTTATTGTCTTGGGAGATTATATTTTTTCCCTTGTAAATCATCTCTCTGTGTTGGTGTCTGGGTGAGACTTTTAGGTGATCTCAAACTAATTACACTGATAGTATGCGCTTGGAATCTACATCTGTTCCCAATTTGTCTTACTTTTTCCTCAAGTCCTTTTAGTTATACATCTAGAATCTTTTCATTATCCAATTTTCTTCCTTTTTACTGGCGCTGATATGACCTTAATGTGTTGCAAGCGCCGTAAAACCCTTAAAAACAATAAAAACAAAATCACCGACAGTGTGCTCTTGGAATCTGCATCTACCCCCTATTTGAACCATACCTCTTTGTCTTACTTTTTTTTTTTTTGTCTCGTGTACTTTCAATTTCAAATCTAGAATTTTTTTACCATCCCATTTTTATTTTCCATTTTATTGGCATTGAAATGACCTAAATCTGTTGCAAGCGCCGTAAAACCATTAAAACTCAAACAAAACAAACAGAATCATACACACATATATATTATAAAGGCATGAATACAGAAAAAAAAATCTAAGCAACATCCATTTCATAAAAAAGAAGCCTAAGCTTAATTTTATGAAATAGATGTTGCTTAGATTTTGTTTCTGTATTCATGCCTTTTATGTGGTGTCGTGATTTTTAATTTTGTTTTGTTTTGATTTTTAAACATTTTATTAGAGCACGATTAACGTGGATGTTTAGGCGCTATATAAATTCATTATTTATTATTTATCATAATATATATTATATATATCGTATTTACTTGAAAAAAAAAGGGCCAAAGACCGAAACGTCGTTTGTTTTGTGTTGTGTCCTTATAATATGAGTCACATCTCTCCATTTTATTGGCTCGTTTTAAGCACCCCTAGTTCACATTTTTTGGAATAAAATTAAGTAAATTAGAAATTGCTTTAGATTTTTTAAAGTCCTTCTTTTTACTTAAAAATGTTTTTGATCAAAATGTGCTGTGACTCTAAAAAACATTTGTTGAATGCATTCACTTCAAATTTTAGCACAATAAAGCACATAGGCAATTCATGGAAAACGAATGGAGTAGAATGGCATAATTCACATATTTATTAATCGATTTAGGTAAAACCAATGATACTATCTATATCCACGTTAGTAAAACCGACGTGCACTTATTTGCTGGTCTGATAACCCAATTCATTATGGGCTCATCATTGTTGTAATGGACATCTAAAAAAGTGACGCAAAATATTGTCCACTACAAGTGTTAACTAGGCCCATATTTTCGCTCGGATGCCAGACCTACATATATCATAATATGTAGATAGGTAAAACCTATCCAAAATGTTTTGGAACCTTGGAAAGCAATTTGGTGACTTTTAAGTGCTCGGTAAGTGTCTCAACAATATATACAATACTGGGAAAATTCCAGAAGATCTCTGTAACTCTATTTTCATAGCAATACCAAAGAAAGCAGGTGCAGTCAGATGCGAAAATTTTAGAACTATAAGTTTAATAAGCCACATCAACAAAATACTGTTGCGTATAATTATCAACAGGCTAAGGAATAAGATTAACCCCGAAATCGCAGAAGAACAATATGGATTCCAACCTGACAGAGGGACAAGGAACGCAATATACCTCCTCCGTGTTTTAAGTGAAAGAGCTATACAGGTTCAGACCCCACTATACCTCTGTTTTGTCGACTACAAAAAAGCTTTTGATAGAGTACGCCACGAAGAAATACTAAAACAACTGCACTCCATTGGCGCTGATGAGAAAGACCTCAGACTCATGCAAACATATATACTACACCCAGCAGGCATCTATCAAAATCGGAAACTCTACAGGAAATTCCATTCCTATTAAGAAAGGAGTCCGTCAAGGGTGTGTTGCCTCACCAGATCTGTTTAATCTATACCAAGAAACAATCATGAGGGGCATAAATAATATGGAGGGAATAAAAGTGGGAGGTCACAACATAAATAATATAAGATACGCAGACGATACGGTACTCATTGCAACATCAGAAATCCAACTTCAAAAGATTGTTGACAAAGTGGTAGTAGATAGTGAAGCCAAGGGAATGGAAGTGAATATCACCAAAACGGAATGCATGGTAATACAGAAAACCCCGAAAACAACAACACCTGCAATATAACGATTCACGGCGAGCAACTTACCAACGTAGAAAGTTTTAAATACCTAGGTTCAATAGTGACAACAGATGGAAGATGTAACCGAGACATACGAGCAAGAATAACTCAAGCCAAACAGGCCTTCATGGACCTGGGAAACATTTTGAAAAACAAACAGATGTCGTTCGGGATTAGATTCCGAGTCTTGAAGTGCTACGTGTGGCCAATCTTGTTATACGGATGCGAAAGCTGGACTACAAATGCAGAAACACAAAAGAACATTGAAGCTTTTGAAATGTGGTGCTTGAGAAGGATGCAGAGAATATCGTATACTGCACACAAAACGAACGAAGAAGTGCTAAAACAAACATACCAACAAAGGAAACTAATGCCCTTAATAGTGGATCGACAACTATCCTTTTTCGGACACATAGTAAGGAAAGATAAGAATGAATACCTGGCAAGTTGTGGAAAAATACCTGGTAAACGCGCCCGGGGGAGACAAAGAAAAACACTCATAGACCAACTGAAGGGCTTCACCAGCCTAACAATCCAAGAGCTGTTTGAAAAGGCAAGAGACAGGGAGGAATGGAGAGAGATAATTCATGCAGTATCCGAAGCCTGGACCAGGCATGGAACCTAGAAGAAGAAGAAGAAGTGTCTCGGACTATTCTTGGAGATTGTCTTTATGCATGGTGTTATTTTTTTTAAAAACAACAAACCCAACAATTATAATAAATGCCTTTATGCATCTGTTATAATAATAATAATAATAATAATAATAATAATAATAATAATAATAATAATAATAATAATAATAATAATAATAATAATAATAATAATAATAATAATAATCTTTATTGTCCAAATAGGCAATTATTGTTAGGTTACAGCTCTTGTAATAGGCGAAAAAAAGTAATTAAAATAGTGGTAATAATGATGATAATAATACTGAAAGTAATGATGATAATAATAATAAAATATAATAATAATAATAATAATAATAATAATAATAATAATAATAATAATAATAATAATAATAATAATAATAATAATAATAATAATAATAATAATAATAATAATAATAATGATAATAATAATAATCATAATAATCATCATCATCATCATCATCATCATCATCATCATCATCATCATCATCATCATCATCATTATAATAATAATAATAATAATAATAATAATAATAATAATAATAATAATAATAATAATAATAATAATAATAATAATAATAATAATAATAATAAGAAGAAGAAGAAGAAGAAAGAAGAAGAAGAAGAAGAAGAAGAAGAAGAAGAAGAAGAAGAAGAAGAAGAAGAAGAAGAAGAAGAAGAAGAAGAAGAAGAACTCGGTTTTAAGCCAGAATTGTTTAGAAGCTAAATAATATAAGATTTGGATTTAGTTCATATGATGATTTCTTGGGGAGGGTGACAATAATTTCTATACGTACGAAAAGCTATACATTTAAATATCTGATTATTTCAATTTGAAATTTTGCTATCAGCATCTGGTTCAAACCGACATAAAACCAGTTGGGAGCCGTGGGTCACATTTGGCCATGACTCCAACTTTATATAATTCTAACCTAAAGCAGATTACGCCCTACTCTCTAATGTTAAGTATAAATTTATTTCTGATAAGGAATCATTAAAGCAGGGGCTAGGAGTAAAATATTCCATGACGCATTAATATAAATAGGTTGTAGTATTTAATCCGTGTCTAACTAAATAGAGCATAAAATTGTGAGCCACTGTAGACAGTTGAAGAGAAGACCAAAACAAAACAAAAAAAGAAATTGTCCTCCAGGCCTGTCTCAAACACACACACACAAAAAAAAAAGAAAAAAAAAAGTTCGAGCCTGCCAGGATTCGAACCTGGAATCTTCTGATCCGTAGTCAGACGCGTTATCCGTTGCGCCACAGGCCCTGCTGACGTGGAAGGCGAATGTAAAAATAATATACAGAATAATATTTGAACTAATTATTCATAGTTCAATAATATATATATTGATTTGTTTTGTCCTTGTTGTGTGCGTGTGCTAAATCTTGTTCGCCGAATACAATTTAAATTCAATAGGCGTTTTGGTTTCAAGGTTATCTTTTGTTTCTTTGCTGTACTATTATAGGCGACTTTTTAAATTTAACTTTACTTTTACTTTCGATACCGTACCGCGGAAAAAAAAAACAACAACAGAAAATCAACTCAATTCAGCGGAGTTCATCAATTTTCAATCACCTGCTTGTGTTTCTTCTGTGTATAGGAATTAAGACCTTATTTAAAGTTCATGAGTCATATTCTGAGATGACTGAATAAACAGTATTTTCCATGTTTGAATTGGGTTAAGTACGTCTTTTAAGGAACTTATGTTATGTCATGTTGGGAAAGCAAAGGCGCAGAGATTTTTCTCGTTGACTCATTCTCTAGTTGGGAGTATAACAAAAATAGAAATTCTAAATGTAACTCACGCACTTGAAAACCAATGTCATGTGGAAGAGCAGGCAACACTGATTACAAACCAGTTTGAATTTTGTTTCTATTTTGATTAGAAATGTAGTTACGGCAGTTCATTCAAAGTCAGAAATTTCAGACTGATTTTTATCCAAAATTACAATTTAATAAAAAATGGTTAAAACAGTCAATATGGAGTTCTTATATACAAAAATGTTCGTCTTATTGAGGACAGTGCATTTACATTATTAAATTAAAGAAGAAGATACAAATTTCAAACCCCAACCCAGCCAATTAACTATTACACATAATAATTAATAATTCGACGCAAATGTTACATAGTTTTTTAAAAATTGGCTAGACATAGACATAAGAATAAGAGACATAATTTGCTATTAGTAATATCAGTTTTGGATTTATCCCCAAATATCTCACTGAAACAATTGCAAATAATTCCCCTCTTTGATTTAATGCATAGAATAAAGAAGGGCTTGGGCTTCAGGGACAGTTCAAGTTCAGTATTTAATATTTATTAACTGAAAAGATATAAACATGTTGCGAAATGATATAATGCGTTTATTTTTTATCTCTGGCAATTTAATTGCCAAACTAAAATGGCAGAATGAAATAAGTTCAAATTAATTGAAAAGGATTCACACAAAGGCAGTTTGTCTATTTTAATTGGAAAGTTCTGGCTTTTAAAAATTCTGCTAAACCACTTTGGGTTTATTGCTCTTACTATTCCATCATTTGGACTGAAAATTAATATAATTTTATCCCCCCCCCCCCCCCTTCTCTCTCAATGTGTGGGTTGTCAAGATTTATAACTTATGGAACTTCTTACCATAATTATTTAGAATGTGAATACAACTGATAACAAATATGGGAAAGAAACTTGATTGCAAAATGAAATAAAATTAAAGCAATTGGCATTTTTAAAATATCAATATTATTAATATCAGATTTTACAAGAAAATAAATATATCAACTTTTAAAATAAAAACTATAAAATGCCCATAAAAAAAGTTGGAAAGTATGTATTAAAAATAAAAAAACATGTCTATGTCATAGTAAATAATAGTACTGAATATTAAGGACTAAATTTAAAGTAATGAATAACTAAATTAAAAGATATTGATATGAATATTAATATCGGGCAGCCATGATGAGAAGATAATGAAAACATGGCATTTTGGCACAGGGTTAAACAGTGTCTGCGCATTATATATAGAGCCCTGAAATTTGGCATGGATAAAGTTTAGATTTAGTTTTAAAAACGCATTTGAAAATTGCCAAATTTTAACTTCATACAACTCCTGAAATTTTTGATGGATTTTTCGTTACTTGGCACCATTTAAAACAAAACTGAAAGACGAAAATTATGCCTACATTGACATTCATTGTCCAAAATTGTGATGAATAATTTTGAATTGTGTCCTTAAAAGTTAAAAGCTTCACTGAAACTGTTGTAGAGAAAAGAAACGACCACAGAAAAGAGGTATCCATTTCTCCAATCCTCAGAAAGGAGTGGAAAACATATATGTTCTCAGTGGCGTCTTTTAAAATGTTTACTATCTATTACTCTAGGCAGTTTAGTGAGCAGCAGCAGTGGGAGTCAAAATGTAACCCAACTCGCCCATAAGAAAGTTGTGACTGGAAATTGCCGTTCGCGTTTAGAGGGGTTCAATTAAAGATGCATAATTTCGTTATAAAGAGGAATATCGCAGATATTTTGGTTTTCATTATTTTCGTCTTTCATTTTCCTTTTAAATGGTGCCAAGTAACAAATAATAAATAACACTGACAATTTATTGAACATAATCATGGTCAATAGGAATTAGTCTGCCAGAAGTAACTAACTTTGGACAATAAAAACATTTCACACAAAATCTATCAATTTGTAACACGATTTAATGGTTATATTCTTGTATAGCACACCAAAAAAAAAAAACCCTATAAAAATAAGTGGTTTAATAAAAGGTTTGTGAGTTGGGTGCAATAATGAAAAAATACTTTTTTTTTTTTCATATGCAATTTCAACCAGCCAGACTTTGGAGAACGTATTTGTAGCTGTAACTCAAGACAATTTACGCAAAAGTGACCATTGGCCTCCTGTGAAAAACCTCTTACTTGTAGTGGTGTCTATAGACTCTGTGTCAAAAAAAAAGCCAATCTACTAATGGATCATAGGATGCGAAGAACAAGTTTTTCTGATGATATGGTGGTCATTGATGAGTCATCTGAAGATGAAATTGAAATGAATAGTAATATTGCTACAATTCATGCTGCTAGCCATATTGGAAATCTTGACCAAACTGAAGCTCAAGTTCAAGGTCAAAGACAGTCAACAGATATTCGTTCAAGAGTAGAAAGTGCAAGATTATTATTACAAGCAGCTGAGTTACTGTCTCGCCCAGAGTCCACAAACACTGGTTCCCAACCTAGCACAAGTTCTTCTAACTCATCAAATCAAAGGCTTAGTAGATATGCAATATCAAGGAATGTGGTGTCCAATGACTTTTATCGTGAAAGAGATTTGGCATCACTTTGTGATGTTGCCTCTGAATTGAAAAATCGCTTGAGCGTGGAAAGAATTTATAACTTAGGTCCACCACGGTGTGAAGAGGAAAGATCGATTTTTGATGAGTTACTTATGACAAGATTTTCTGATCTCATCACAGGGGAACAAGATATTGCTGTTTCTTCACATGACAATAATGCGCAGTCGTCACAGAACCAAAGTCGTCTGCTCAGTGATACTAGTTCCCAACAATGTGATAGAACAGTCGCTTTAGAGACAGATCTATCCGTTGCTCAAGCAGTATCAAATTCAAATTCTAGTGCTAGTGTCAATGGGCTTAATGTATTTGATTCCTCCAGAATGCTGGACACAGTGAGGAATCTTAGACAGTATATTGAACAAAGTCCAGAGGCTGTTGTCAGTGACAGAGAAATGGTCAGTGTTGTTTCTGAATTCATTCACTATCTCAAGAGATCTCCTGTACTGTCGTCTGCAATTGCTTTTTCACCACCGACGACTCCATCCAAGGTATATTTTTGTTTGTTTATATGTGAGAGTATAATATTTGTTGTAATTTTTATTTATTTAAAGTTTAAGAGCTTTGCCTCAAAAAAAGTGATCACTGTAAAATATAGAGATTGAAATTTTCTCAGCTCACATCTGCGTGTGATTAAAAAAAAAAAGTCCTTCAGAGCCATTGGGCCCATTGAGCCAGAATTTATCCCGGTTTCTATAGCATGAAATGGACAATAGCAATTGCTTGCTATCCTTTGGATAGGACGCTAGTCTATTGCAAAGAACTTTCCAGCAAAATCAGCTACTCATTCACTGCTGGGTGGACAGGGAGGGGGGGGGGGAGGTAGTTTGAAACAAATCTCGATCTTGGTCCCTTTGCGTGTGAAGCGAGTGCTCTACCAACTGAGCTATTGGGACCCCTCTGCGTGTGATAATGGGATAATTTTTTTCATAAACAAATTCATCAGTCTGGGACTGTAGTCTTACCTCATTTTCTGGGTGGGGTTCCTGGCTTCCCATAGTGGGTAGGGTGACACCTACTGTGTCTTCTATCCCCTTGTTTTCTGTTTTCCAACTTGTATATTATTATTATTATTATTATTATTATTATTATTATTATTATTATTATTATTATTATTATTATTATTATTATTATTATTATTATTATTATTATTTGATATAGCACCAGCATCCACAAATAGTGCTCAGAGGTGCTTTACAATAGTTTCTTTCGCATCACACAAGTTCATTCATTCGGCTACAAAATCACTACAACAGTCACACACACATATCTTGTTCGAACGTCACATAGAATCACGATAAGCAGAGATTACTTGTTTTTTTCCTGCTTGGCTGGGAGGGAAATATGCATAGTTATAGTGCGGCTATGTGGTCTAGTGGTATGACACTCGCTTTCGGATCGGAAGGTCCTGGGTTTGAGCCTCGCGCTCGGCTCATAGTTGAGTCCATGGAAAAAGCTCTTTACTCACATTCTCTCACCGTACTCAGGTGTAAAATGAGTACCTGGCCGTTAACAGCGTTGTCTCTAACAGAAAATAATTGTAATATCACCTAACAGACGTCATGCGTCGTTCTACATGTTACGTGTTGCTGTTGGTCAGGGACCCCTTGTAAAACGCCCTTACCACGTTTAGTGGATATTGCGCTATATAAAAAGTTTGTTTTTTAAAATTGTTTTGGGAGATGATATTTTTTTTCCTTCTAAATCATCTTTCTGTTATGTATTGTTATGTTTGTTATTTTGGATGTATAATGTAAGCATTTGAGTGTATTCCTTTTAGTGGGATCTTGTGCTGGTGTATGGGTGAGACATTTAGGTGAAAATGTACTTGATGATGATTGCAATTGTCTCAAGTTTGTTAATCACTTTATACAGACCTGCCTACTTGAAAATTTGTTAATTCGTAATTTTTGTTTTAGGAGATAAAAATTGTAGTCATTATAGTTCACTTTAAAAAATCAACAACTTACCTTGATATGGATTAAAATAACACTTATTAAATATATTATATAAATAATGTTTATTATATATATATATATATATATATATATACACACACACACACACACACAGATGCAGTGGCATTTTCCTGGAGGGACAGTAATAATAGTATAAATGTATTATGATACATTATAATATTAATAACATTAATATAACAAATAATTATATCTATCTATTTGTTCTACTTTCAATTTGTGTATATATTGTGTCCCAGATAGAAGGAGCTAATATATATTTAGTGAGTGTTTCTTGTTAACTATCATAATCATCACTACTACACTACTACAGCCACCACCGCCACCACCACATCAACTCGACCACAGGACTATCAACTCTCCTTCATCCTCATCAATATGAATTATTTTGTTTGTAATTTAATAATTTTATTTTATTAATATTTTTTTTCTTATGAAGGATAATTTTAGCCTTGTTACCGTAATATTATTATCATCATTAACATTTTCATCATCATCATCATCATAAGTTTGGGTGCGTTAGTCCGCGGTTTGGTGGATTCACTTTTCCCTCTGAAACCATGATTTTCAATTCCCACCCTATGTTCCCTCTGAAACCATGATTTTCAATTCCCACCCTATGTTCCCTCTGAAACCATGATTTTCAATTCCCACCCTATGTTCCCTCTGAAACCATGATTTTCAATTCCCACCCTATGTTCCCTCTAAAACCATGATTTTCAATTTCCACCCTATGTTGCCTCTGAAACCATGATTTTCAATTCCCACCCTATGTTCCCTCTGAAACCATGATTTTCAATTCCCACCCTATGAATAATGATTAATCTGACAGATCTGGTGAGACACTCTTAGACGGACACGGGTATAAATCGGTTGCATAACAAAGCACTCTATGAAATTGGTTGTTAAATCTATAATTGCGACAGATGTGATTTTATTTAAACATTGAAGTGTTTGTCTATAACTATAAAACAAATATTGAACCAGGTGTTTTCTCCCACAAGTTTTCAAATTTCAGTGAAAAATATTGGGTCATTAGCTGCAGACACCTAATGTTGGGGGGAGGGGGGGGGGGTGTTCTTAGTATTAAGAATTATTTCATGTGAGATTAGCGGATTATCACATAATTACATGATGTGGGCTACTACAAGACGGGCTATAAGGTGGTAACCATTGTATATTTAGTGTCTCAATAGGATTCAATAGTAGTAACGTCACTTCCTTCCTAATGACGTGTGGTAACTTAGTAACACTGGCTCTAAACTACCGGAACAATGGCGGACGCCGTATGAAACATTTCTCTGGCGAGCATAAAAGCATATCCAGAGGAAAAAAAAAACATAAATTTGACAATGTTTTGACTTTTACACATTCTGATCACAAGGCATATGAAAAGTTCAAGCCAGCATGAAGAATAAAAAGTAATGATTTTCTTTGTTTAGAACCAAGATGGCCGCCGTTGCCTGGCGGCGTGACATCAGACTATTGAATCCAATTTTCTTTTTCACAGCCAAGGAAGCGACACAGAAATGATGAAGGCTCTGATGTGAAAGACACAAAAAATGATGAAGGGACTGATGATGAAGAAGAGGTATGAGTATATGAGTGGTTTTTTTGTTTGTTTTTTTTTTCCCCAATAATTTATCTTTCAGAGACTCTTGGTGATTTTATCAATAGATTGAATGTAGGCCCTTTCCTTCATTGTTCTATGTTGTGTTGATCATGTCCTGATGTAGTTACCTGTTTCAAATAAGTCAACATTGAGTACTTGCAGAGATAATTTATATTATTAGTTCTTCGGTTACTTGTAATACCATTATGAAATTAAAAAAAAAAACTAACTAAAACACGAACCATCGGTGGTACGTTCCATTGTCACGAGATTTTAAAAAAAAAATTCGGGCCAAATTCGAGGAGCAGTTGGTTTGAAGATTTTTGATTTCGCGTTTTGGCCCTTTTCGAGTTGGTAGATTTACATTTTATTAAACACATCTTTTTAAAATCGACTTCTTGAACAATGGCTGATAGTGATTTACATCTTATTAAAATCGACTTCTTGAACAATGGCTGATAGTGATTTACATCTTATTAAAATCGACTTCTTGAACAATGGCCGATAGTGATTTACATTTTATTAAAATCGACTTCTTAAGGGGGGGGGGGGGCGACACTAAAGGGTCATTTTTTTTATTTGATGAAATATCCTAAACTTCTATGCACAGTTATAATGTATATGTTTGGGAAGGATGATTGCATATAATTTTTTTAAAAAAAAAGTTGCCCGTTGCTATGGAAAATAAACAACACATCTTAAAAAGTGAAAGGATTTTTTGTTTATCAACCGATTGCCATATTATTTTTGCCAGAGGTAGAAAAAAGGAAAATAAAAATGATCTAGAAGCCCGATTTTTAATTTTTAAATTAGAAAAACTTTAAAAATTAAGTTCAAGGTTATTACTCGATTATTCCCTTTGAAAAAAGTTACATAATTTCAAATTACTCATAAAATTATTTTTAAAAAAAATCTGGCTCCTAGAGGACCTGTGTATTTGTATGGCACTCATTTGTAGAAAGTTTGAAGAAGATTGGTTGAAAACTGAGGAAGGAGATAGATTTTTAGTGACGAAAATTGCAGTTTTGAGAAAAATGCATTTAAAAGTCAAAGTAAACGAGTATAGGAAAAAACTCACCTGTCGCTCTCTGATTGGATTGTGACCACATGACATAATTAAGAACAAAGTGATTGGTTGTTGAAGATAGAGGAGAACGTTTACTTTTCATTGATATGTTTTTGCCTTTACTTAGTTATAAAGACTATTTGATATTCTTTCATGAAATCAGTCCACTGAAACTAAAAATGGGTATTAAACATACTATGGGTCACAAAATACGTTATTTTGAGTAAAAAAAAACTGAAAATGAAGTTCTCATGCAATTTTTTATGCAGACAAATGGTCACATGTCGACATCCCACCAAAATCTAATTTTAGCAAACTGGGTCAAAATTCATAATTTTTGATGTCGCTCCCCCTTAAACAATGGCTGATAGTGATTTACATCTTATTAAAATCGGATTCTTAAACCTAGAAATACAAAACCGGAGACTGTTTCGGTCCATAGTTTATTTCACTCTATTATTCTAGTATTGTTGTCTTGTTCAATGATATTTAAAGACGGTAAAAAATTACCAAGTTGCAAACAAATCTCTGTATATCAAATTATGCGCCGAAAACCTACCATTCACATTTTACAAACCCATTTAGCTCCTTTTCTGATACATTTTGAGAAGATACGTACATCTCTTCTTCTTCTAGGTTCCATGCCTGGTCCAGGCTTCGGATACTGCATGAATTATCTCTCTCCATTCCTCCCTGTCTCTTGCTTTTTCAAACAGCTCTTGGATTGTTAGGTTGGTGAAGCCCTTCAGTTGGTCTATGAGTGTTTTTCTTTGTCTCCCCCGGGCGCGTTTACCAGGTATTTTTCCACAACTTGCCAGGTATTCATTCTTATCTTTCCTTACTATGTGTCCGAAAAAGGATAGTTGTCGATCCGCTATTAAGGGCATTAGTTTCCTTTGTTGGTATGTTTGTTTTAGCACTTCTTCGTTCGTTTTGTGTGCAGTATACGATATTCTCTGCATCCTTCTCAAGCACCACATTTCAAAAGCTTCAATGTTCTTTTGTGTTTCTGCATTTGTAGTCCAGCTTTCACATCCGTATAACAAGATTGGCCATACGTAGCACTTCAAGACTCGGAATTTAATCCCGAACGACATCTGTTTGTTTTTCAAAATGTTTCCCAGGTCGATGAAGGCCTGTTTGGCTTGAGTTATTCTTGCTCGTATGTCTTGGTTACATCTTCCATCTGTTGTCACTATTGAACCTAGGTATTTAAAACTTTCTACGTTGGTAAGTTGCTCGCCGTGAATCGTTATATTGCAGGTGTTGTTGTTTTCGGGGTTTTTCTGTATTACCATGCATTCCGTTTTGGTGATATTCACTTCCATTCCCTTGGCTTCACTATCTACTACCATTTTGTCAACAATCTTTTGAAGTTGGATTTCTGATGTTGCAATGAGTACCGTATTGTCTGCGTATCTTATATTATTTATGTTGTGATTGTTTCTTGGTATAGATTAAACAGATCTGGTGAGGCAACACACCCTTGACGGACTCCTTTCTTAATAGGAATGGAATTGCCTGTAGAGTTTCCGATTTTGATAGATGCCTGCTGGGTGTAGTATAATGTTTGCATGAGTCTGAGGTCTTTCTCATCAGCGCCAATGGAGTGCAGTTGTTTTAGTATTTCTTCGTGGCATACTCTATCAAAAGCTTTTTTGTAGTCGACAAAACAGAGGTATAGTGGGGTCTGAACCTGTATAGCTCTTTCACTTAAAACACGGAGGAGGTATATTGCGTTCCTTGTCCCTCTGTCAGGTTGGAATCCATATTGTTCTTCTGCGATTTCGGGGTTAATCTTATTCCTTAGCCTGTTGATAATTATACGCAACAGTATTTTGTTGATGTGGCTTATTAAACTTATAGTTCTAAAATTTTCGCATCTGACTGCACCTGCTTTCTTTGGTATTGCTATGAAAATAGAGTTACAGAGATCTTCTGGAATTTTCCCAGTGTTGTATATATTGTTGAATAATATGTGAAGTTCATCAATTGCTAGATCTCCTAGGCTTTTTAATACCTCTACAGATATTTCATCAGGGCCTGTTGCTTTACCATCCCTCATTCGTTCCATGGCATGTTCAATTTCACTTTTGGTGATGTTTGGTCCGCTTAATGGTTCTTTGAATTTCAGTGGTGGTTCATTTCTATTTGGATCATTGTACAGTTCGCCTATGTATTCTACCCATCGGCTTTCTATATGTTGTTCTTCAAATAGCAGTTCCCCTTGTTTGTTTTGGATACAACTTCCTGCTGCTTTGCTTTTCCTTTTTCCCTGATAGTTCTTTTATTCTTTGGTGAGCTTGTTGGGGGTTGGGTTTGTATTCTCTTTCGATTTCGCAGCATTTCCAGTCTAGATAGTTCTCGTGTGCCTCGATGCATTTGGATTGTTCAATGTTTGGTATTCTGCAGACCCTCTGTTGCATTTTCGTCTTTCTTCAAATAGGTTTAGAATTTCATTTGTCATCCATTCCTTTTTGCTGTTTCTTTGAGCTATTGGTAAATGCTTTTCTGCAGTTGCTTTGACACACTTTTGGAATATATCAAATTGTTTTTCACATTTTTCGTTATCAGGTTCACTTTGGCTTTGTATCATGAGTGCATTTTCAAATTCTTCTCTCATTTTTGTTTGTATGCCATTGTCTTTGCATATCCTGTAATCCCTCTTTATTCTACCAGCTGTTCTCTGAATAGCTTTAAACTTTATCCTTACTGTACAAACAACTGGGACATGGTCACTGTCTACATCGGCGCCTGGGTAGGCTTTGCAATTTAATATGCCATTTCTGAATCTTGATGATACTGCTATAAAGTCTATCTGGTTCCTTGCTCTTTCCCCTGGTGATTGCCATGTCCAGGTTCTTCTTGGGTGTTGTTGAAACCAGGTGTTTGAAATCATTAATTTATTTGTTCTACACCAATCTGCCCAGATGTTTCCACGTTCATTTCTGTCTCCGAGTCCATGTGGTCCGATTATGTCACCATCTCTGCCTCTGCCAATCTTAGCATTTAGGTCCCCCATTACCATAAGGACTTCTTGTGATTTACACATTCGTTTTGCTTTGTCTAGTGAATGGTAAAACTCTGTCATATCTGCATCTGTCGCCTCTTCTGTTGGTGCATAAACTTGAATAATATTGGTGTCAACTACAGGTCCTCTTAGCTTAACCAGCAAAACTCTGTCTGAGATTGCTACGTGCCCTTTGTAAAATTTGGTTGATTGTTGGTCTAAGATCATCCCTACTCCTTTTTGGAAAGAGGTTCCACCACTCCATATGATCTTATATGTCGTGTTGTTTTCTTGTTTTGACATGGTTCCCTGCTCTTTCCATCTCATCTCTGCCAGGCCAAGAATATTTATTTGGAGCCGTTTCACTTCTTTTAGAATGTTGTTTAGTTTTCCTTTTTGGGCACAGGTCCTGACATTCCATGTCCCAATTTTGGTTTTGTCACATTTGTTAAATTTATTTCGCCTAGTAACTGGCTGACGGTTCGGTGTGACCTGACGAACATCACGCTCCCAACCGAGCGAGGCAGCAGTCTTCCGTGAAAACATGCTCCCCTTTACGCTGTCACCGTTTAACTTTTTGGACTTATTCATGCAGTTAACTCGGCAAAGTTACAAGAATGGACTGCCATTGCCTATTCTTGTCGCCCTCTGCAGTTGGCCAGCTTGACCTGTTGACCTGTTACCGTTCGACACCACGAGGAGGTTGCAGTAGGGCTTGATGATGATCTATCTTTGCAGACTTGGCATCATCCATTTGTCGAACGATACGTACATAGAAGTCCCATAAATTAAGCCGTGTCGACAGACTGTACCGGGGTTCCTTCTCATAGAGGTAGTTGGATGCCATAGTCTTTCACAAATTCTCTGTCCATCGCCATCTCTGAGCAGTCCTCCATCATACTCCCCAGTCATTTCTTTTATATTTTCCCAACCAGCGCTTTCGTTGTCTCCCTCTCCCTCATTTCCCATTAAACTTCCCTTCAATTATTGACTTCTGGAGACTGTTGTGGCATCGTATGTGAGTACGCCAACTTTCTGTGCTTTACCAGTCAACAGACTGCACAAAATCTTGAAAAATATTCAGAGGAAAACCACTGACCACCCTGTCTGTCACTCTAGACAAAGACCTGCCTGCCAAGAGTGCAAATGGACTCTAAAACATTGGACGACCTTGAGAAATTGCAAAACAAGAGCAATATATCCACTAAACGTGCTCAAAGCGCTTTGCAAGGGGTTCCTAGCCAACACCAACACCTAACATTTGGGACGAGACATGACGCCTGTTACTGTTATTGTTAGACGTTATTACAATATTTTTGTTGTGAGTTTCTTAGCCAAGAGCATACTATCTATAGAGTCTAGCACATTCATATTACGATTTATAAAATAGAAAAATACATTTTCTTGCTTAAAGTAGATTCGTTGTAAGAATACAAACCAAAAAAAGGTATCATATAGGAAAAAGAATAGATATGACATAAGAAATAACGGTTAAAATTTTAAATATTGTTTTTTTTTACTATTTTGTTATGTTAAGTAGAATCCACCTACACTAAACTACGTGTCACTTATAGCGTTCATATTACGATTTATACAATTATTTGTCTTCAAGCGGTATTACCTTGGGTTGAACCAGAAGCTAAAAAGTAATTTTAAAGTTAAAATTATGACAAGAAATATCAAATTTCAGTGCTTGACAGTTTAAGAAATCACAGTCTTTCTCCTATATAAAGTATGGAAATTTGACCCGTGTTTTGTAGCTTGACTTTGGCTGTAAATTCAATTTTTATCATTTATAAACCACCATGTTATAGGGTAGTGCATTTTAGCGGCAGCGAGTCACATTTGAGTGAGAACTAATCATCCGATAGGTGTTCGAAAAACAATTAAACAAACTTTTAAAAAATGTACGTATGCTGTTTCACTTTGCTGTGGTCGAAAACTTAGATACATTTTTATTCCGAGATATAGATAGTTCGAAGTTGACGTCACTCAGGTCTTTGTTATTGTTTTTTGCCATCTGCGTTTATGAGTAATTCTTACTACACAAAGTTTTGTATGTTGGTCTTATACTTCCGGATGGCAATGTTGTGAGCTCCTTAGCCAAGCGCATACTATTTATAACGTTAGTGTTGGCCGATGGTAGAACTTTCCATTACTTATTGGTTACACTCAGTTTGCTATTGAAAAGAGAGACAGACTGAGAGGAAATGCGTAACTGAGAGCAACACGGACCTGAAACGAAAGCCTCAGGCTGTAAACTGGGTGCATTCATTTTCGTTTCAGGTCCATGTTGCTCTCAGTTCGACCTTTTCTCTCAGCCGTGTCTTTTTAAAAAAAATGTTTATCATAGCAAAATAGTGTTACCCCCGTTGATTTTGGTTTTAGTTTCCGAACCAAAAGCGAACGTTTTATTTTGGAATTAAAATTTTTCAAGTTTTCTACCAGCAATGTGAAACACACACATAATCACCTTTTGGATGATTTGTTCTCACTAAATTGTGACCCAACACCCTAAGTGGTATTATATCATGTTATTATCATATTATAATAATAATTGCAGTTAAATTGGGCTTTAAGTGTATGGTCATAAGGGTATGTTCCATGATATATGCTTTTTGTACTTTACTTATGATAGTTTCTTTGGAAAGCTTGTGCCTATAACTGTAAGTTTTTAGCAATTGTTAATTGTTTTAAAAAAAAAAATATAGTCATGACTTGCTTATTTGGCATTCTTTCTACCAAGACACCTACATTTAAGTAATAACACTTGCCATTTCAATCACACTGTCTATCATTGAGCTAAAAAAAAAAGAATTAAAAATTGAACTTTTATATAGTTCAATATCCACTAAATGTGCTCAAAGTGCTTTACTAGGGGTCCCTGGCCAACAGCAACATTTAACATGTAGGACGGAGATGATGCCTGTTAGGCGATATTACAATTTTTTTCTGACAGAGACAACGCTGTTAACAGCCACATACTCATTTTACATTTGAGTACGGTGAGAGAATTTGAGTAATGAGCATTCTCCATGGACTCAACTATGCGCAGAGCAAAGCTCGAACCCAGGACATTCCGATTCGAAAGCAAGTGTCATACCACTAGACCACATAGCCGCACATCAACATTTTCCTCTCTTTTACTGTTCTATTTATTTTAAAACTCCTGACTTTGGTTTGTCGAAAAATTTCAGCCATTTTTTTGTAGAGTTCATTTACATTAGGTCTATTTAATTTCTCTTTATTTCAGAGTTGCACCATTTGTTTAGAGCCATGGACGACAGGGGGGGACCACAGGATTTGTTGCCTCAAGTGTGGGCACATGTTTGGATACAGGTTGGTTCTCCCATAATGGGCAGGGAGGCATTTCTTGTGTCTTCTATTCCCCTATAGGTATCTGTTTTCCAACATGCTTTCTGTCTTTGTCTTGAAATGAGATTTCTTGGTTTTGTCCAGGCCCTTGCCGGATACCCTAGCTTGGAGGGAAACAGTCAAATGTGTAGTTAGAATTTTGGGAGATGATATTTTTTTCATTGTAAATCATCTCTCTGTTATGCACTGTATTATGTTTGATTTAAATATTATATATGATTTGTAAACATTTGAGTGTATTCCTCTTAGTGGGAATCTGTGTTTGTGTCTGGATGAGACATTTAGGTGATCTCAAACTAAGTACTTTGATAGTGTGCTCTTGGAATCTACATGTTTCCTATTTGAACTAATTCCCTTTTGTCTTACCTTTTCTTTGGGTGCTTTAAGTGTAATTCTAGAACTTTTTACTATCCCATTTTCTTCCTTTTTATTGGTGCTGATATGACCTTAATGTGTTGCAAGTGCCGTAAAACCCTTAAAAACAAACAAAACATACAGGTTGGTTGAGAGTTTCAACGTGTATGATATTTTTGATCAAGTTACCTTTTGACTCTAAAGGACAACTACAATTGTCTTAGTTGCATGCACTATTCATTGTGCATCTGGTTTGTGAAAATCTTATTTTTCTATGAATGGACATGATCTTGTCTTGTCATCGAATAATAATAAACCAAATATAGCTGAAGCATAGAACCTATCCATTGCTGTCAAACAATTATGTCTGCACCAACTTAGGTTCAGACTTAGATGAGCAGGGCTTTCAAATTCTCAGACTTTCTTTTCAGTTTTCTGGTCTTAATCAAAATTTAAAAGTTAACTCTTTCAGCACTGAGGTTATATTTGCATTTCCATCACAAAATGGCTGACACCTGATTGAGGCAGCATGAGAATGACAAGCTAAGACAAAGCGACATTCTAATTCGGCGCAAAATCTCAATTAAAATACCCCCTAGGGCCAATTGAATGTTCTGATGAAAGAAATGATACCATTGGTTCAATTTATAGTACTTTTGTAGAAAGTAGGATTGGATTACATATTGTTTTTGCCTTCCAAGACCGGCAGCACTGTGCGGCCATTCGCCAGTTGAACAGATTCTGCTCTTTCCACACAGTGCGGCCAATGGCGCTGAAAGAGTTAAAATATATATCCCTCTTACTCTTAACAGTCACTCAATTTGTTGAAAAATGTGGCGGAAAAAAATAAATCATGAGCAATTGAGCTAAATACAGCATTTAGAAATAAACATCGAAACAAGATCAAAACATTGTTGCATTATAATTAAGCACCATAGAATCTTTTTATTTCGATGTACGGCAATGTGGTCTAATGGTACGACACTCGTTTTCGATCGGAGGTCCTGGGTTCGAGCCTCGCTCTACGCATAGTTGAGTCCTTCGAAAAGACTGTTTACTCACATTATCTCACCATACTCGAGTGTAAAATGGGTACCTGGCTGTTTACGGCGTTGTCTCTGTCCGAAAAAAAATTGTAACATTGCCTAACAGGCGTCAAGTCTTGTCCTAAATGTTAAATGTTGCTGTTGGCCAGGGACCCCTTGAGCACATTTAGTGGATATTGCGCTCTATAAAATCTATTTTTATTTTTAAAAAATTTTTAATAAATGTTTTCATTTTTTTTTTCTCAGTTGTATCTGTAAGTGGATAAAACAAGCTCACAGTTGTCCTCAGTGCAAAGTGCCTGCCAAAAAAGATGATATCCGCAATCTATTTGCTCGGAAATTAACTGTAAGCATCTGTGTGTGATTTTGTGTGAAAGTTGATATCCTTGACAATCTATCAAGCTTTAAACAATCTTTTTTGTTTTTTGTTACAAAAAGTAAAATTAAATTTTGTTGCTATGGTGCCCCCCCCCCCCCTCTGCCCCCCATTCTGGGCACTGATACTTAACATTTGTTGAATACAAATATGTTCTTTTTTATGTTTCAGAGTGAAGAATCAAAATCGTTTTTGTTGTCATATAGGTTGTTATTATGGTGCCCCCCCCCCCCCTCCCTTCTTGTAGAAATAATTACATTTGTTGAATAGTGGTATTATGTATCACTATCCAAAAAACGTTTCATGCTTGGTTTATTTGGCATTTAAATGTATAATCTATACCTAAGGTTGAAGACACATCGGAACGAGATCGAGCCTATAAACTGTTGGAAGAGGAACGGGCCAAGGCAAGGAGTTTGGAGCACAAGGAAGCTTTGGCTCGAAGGGAGATTGACACACAAAGCCGGCTGATAACTACACTTGAAGCACGTCTGGCACACATCACACAGGAAGGTGTCGGTTCCAGTCAGGGAAGGTATTGTTGTTTTATTTCTGTTTGATTGTATTGTATACCCAGTCTTTGTCCTCTCTATGTGTTTGGGAGCAGTGCAGATATGGGAATTTTGCAGATTTTTCCACATTTCTATATTCTTTTACAGCTCAAATCATTGTCCTTAATTGTTCCACTGCGTGGCGTAATATTTTCACTTTATGAGAAAAAAAGCACTCTTCTCAGTATGGAATAAATATTTTATTGATAATTTTGCTTAAAAAAACACATCTATGAGAAAATGTACAATCATATATGAAAAAAATAAATGAGGAAGAAGTGACACCATATATTGAAATAGGTTGCTTTTCATGGATTTTTGACACATTTAATAGATGAGGAATGATGCATTTTGAAAAGTATGACAGGTCTGGAGTTCTTCGAATAATGTTCATGCCTCCTGTATTTTGATAGCCAGGTCCATTCCTTAAGTTATGGCATTTATTGGTGGCAAATTAAGACATGTATCATGCTTTTGTAAATGAATATAATATTTTATTAATATGGAAAGATATGTTCTTCTCTGAGTCAAAAAAAAAAAAAAAGGATGAATGGCATGATGGCTGTTAATTGATGAGTCCCTATTCAAGGAGGCAACACTTCTTGATGGGACAGCGTGGCTCAGTGGTACGGTCTTTGCTTCGTACCCGAAAGGTACAGAGTTCGACTATCCCTCGCGCTGTGTGGCCTTGAGCAAATCACCTAGCCTTAGCTCACATCGTGGCACTGCACTGCGGCTGATGCCTGGGTTATTCGCCTTCCCTTGGAATAGATCCTAAAGAAAAATTTTCCCCTAGGGATGAATAAGAAAGGGGTATTATTTATTTATTATTGATTTTATCCATTTTCAGACACTATTCTTACTACAAAACATATTGATGCTGTGCGTTTAATAAAAAAAAATCAACAACATCTGCCAGTCGAATATAATGTACCAACACACAAAACTATGTGTAACCTTGAATGTTTATAGTTTGATAGAATATATTGAGAACTACTCATAACAATGGCTGGCTAAAATCAATAACAAAGAGCTGAGTGGCGTCAATTTAATTCCTTCTGTACAAATTGAAACAGATAATCGAAGAGTTTTGTTCACGGTTCCCTATCTTAATAAATTAATCCTCAGGCCAGAAGGAATAGGAGCTGTTGGAGCCAGTGGAAGAGGGAGTGTTAACCCGAGTGTGAGTAGTTCAAGCGGGATTAGCAGTCTGACGAAAGCACGAGAGAATAGCAAGTATCAGTTGCTGGCCAGGATCAGTATAATGCAAGTAAGTAAAAAAAAAAAACCCCAAAAACTTGAGCTTTTATATTGTGCAATATCCACTTAACATGCTCAAAGCGCTTTTCAAAGGGTCCCTTACCAACAGTAATGCATAACATGTAGAATGCGACATGACGCATGATAGGCGATATTACAATATGCCAAACCCAGTTTACCCTTGCCAAATGGCTTTTTAAAAAATGCCAAGTTTTTGGGATTTGGCACTAAAATGCACAAAAAACATCATCATGAGGATAGAAATGTCAACTTTAAGTAGTCCTTCAGAGCCATGAGGCCCATGGAGCAGGAGTTTGTCCCAGTTTCTATAGCGTGAATTGGACAATAACAATTGCTTGCTACCCTTTGGATAGGATGCTTTTCTATTACAAAGTACTTTCTGCCAGATCTAACAGACCAAGCTACTTAATCACTGTTGGGTGGACAGGGGAGGGGGGAGGTCAGAAAAAATCTCGACTGCAACCCGGGATCGATCTCAGTTTCTTTGCATGTGAAGCGAGTGCTCTACCATCTGAGCTATCGGGATCCCCTGAAATGTCAGTGAAGTGACTAATTTTCATATCAGAAAGCAGTCTGGTTTTCCCAGTAGACGAGACACACAGAGGTGTACTCTTTTTTTTTTTTATTAATATAGATTTGTGCGGCTATGTGGTCTTGTGGTATGACACTCGGTTTCGGATCGGAAGGTCCTGGGTTCGAGCCTCGTGCTCGGTGCATAGTTGAGTCCTTGGAAAAGGCTCTTTACTCATTTTCTCTCACCGTACTCAGCTGTAAAATGAGTATCTGGCCATTAACAGCGTTGTCTTTGTCCGAAAAATTGTAATATCGCCTAACAGGCGGCATGTTCCGTCCTACATGTTAAATGTTGCTGTTGACCAGGGACCCCTTGTAAAGCGCTTTGAGCACATTTAGTGGATTTTGCGCTATATAGGGCTCAATTTTATTTTGATTTATTTTTTAGATTTATTGATTTTGGTGTGTTCAGTTTTTGAGCTACAAGTAGCAAGCAAGATGAATTTGATTTTTTTTTTTTTTCAGGATGGTCTTTGTCGTGTATTTGAACACAGCAAAGAACTCGGTATGGTGATTGTTTCAACCAAATCTCCCAATCCTTTGTTTAAGGGTTTTGGAATCAAGGTGAGTGACTGAAGGCTAAACTGCACATTTATCGTATTTGCCACATATACAATATTGCTAAAGAAAAATATGGTTGACTTGTTTGAGATTTCTGTGCTGCACTGTCATTGCTTACTAATTCAGTTTTCTTGAATTCAGATATATACATTCATATTCATAATATGAATTTTTGTTTCTTCCAATTATAGACTTTGGCTCGGGATTTTCGAGTTCTGTCATACCAACCTCTCCATTCAGCCCTGATTCGAGATTTGAGTTTTCGCCCTAACACCTATGACGGAACTCTTCTTTCCTGTGGAATGGATAAGGTCGTACAATTGACTAGTGTTACAAGCAAATCTATCATTCAGAAGTGAGTAAAGTAAAAACTTGTTTTAAAAAACCAGAATCTGTTTGACGAATTAGCAATTACATTTTGATTTTTTAGAATGTATCTTAGTCTGTGATTGATGTTTAATTTTTGATAGGTGAGGCTAGTCCATGATTGATATGTAGTTTGCATGGAAGGGGTGATTTAATTTTAATTGTAATCAAATCCCCTATAGAAAAAAAAGCAAACTGATTTCCATGACTTTGGTGACATGCCTGGTGCTCGCTTCTGTTTCTCATTTCAGATTCACACTGAATGCATCAGGCTGGTGCTGTTCATGGAACACCTCTGACAACAACTATTTTTACGTGGGAATGGAGAGAGGCCAGGTCAAGGAGTTTGACGTGAGGCGAACAGATGGCCCTGTACAGGATGTCTTGGATTTAGGTGGTGCTCCAATAGCCAGTGTGGCCTACTGGGATGAACAATCACACTCTGGTCCGAGGTCTGTTGTATGTTGTTGTCAAAGTGTCAATTTAGCGTCAGTTTTACAGACCTCCCTACCTACCATTACGAAAAATTCTAGAATTACGAAATTTCGGCTCCAATTTCGGCACTTCAGGAAACTGGAGGTTGATGCTAGACGACTGGAGGTTGATGCTAGACGACTGGAGGTTGATGCTAGACGACTGGAGGTTGATGCTAGACGACTGAGGGATGCTAGACGACTGGGTTGATGCTAGACGACTGGAGGTTGATGCTAGACGACTGGAGGTTGATGCTAGACGACTGGAGGTTGATGCTAGACGACTGGAGGTTGATGCTAGACGACTGGAGGTTGATGCTAGACGACTGGAGGTTGATGCTAGACGACTGGAGGTTGATGCTAGACGACTGGAGGTTGATGCTAGACGACTGGAGGTTGATGCTAGACGACTGGAGGTTGATGCTAGACGACTGGAGGTTGATGCTAGACGACTGGAGGTTGATGCTAGACGACTGGAGGTTGATGCTAGACGACTGGAGGTTGATGCTAGACGACTGGAGGTTGATGCTAGACGACTGGAGGTTGATGCTAGACGACTGGAGGTTGATGCTAGACGACTGGAGGTTGATGCTAGACGACTGGAGGTTGATGCTAGACGACTGGAGGTTGATGCTAGACGACTGGAGGTTGATGCTAGACGACTGGAGGTTGATGCTAGACGACTGGAGGTTGATGCTAGACGACTGGAGGTTGATGCTAGACGACTGGAGGTTGATGCTAGACGACTGGAGGTTGATGCTAGACGACTGGAGGTTGATGCTAGACGACTGGAGGTTGATGCTAGACGACTGGAGGTTGATGCTAGACGACTGGAGGTTGATGCTAGACGACTGGAGGTTGATGCTAGACGACTGGAGGTTGATGCTAGACGACTGGAGGTTGATGCTAGACGACTGGAGGTTGATGCTAGACGACTGGAGGTTGATGCTAGACGACTGGAGGTTGATGCTAGACGACTGGAGGTTGATGCTAGACGACTGGAGGTTGATGCTAGACGACTGGAGGTTGATGCTAGACGACTGGAGGTTGATGCTAGACGACTGGAGGTTGATGCTAGACGACTGGAGGTTGATGCTAGACGACTGGAGGTTGATGCTAGACGACTGGAGGTTGATGCTAGACGACTGGAGGTTGATGCTAGACGACTGGAGGTTGATGCTAGACGACTGGAGGTTGATGCTAGACGACTGGAGGTTGATGCTAGACGACTGGAGGTTGATGCTAGACGACTGGAGGTTGATGCTAGACGACTGGAGGGTGATGCTAGACGACTGGAGGTTGATGCTAGACGACTGGAGGTTGATGCTAGACGACTGGAGGTTGATGCTAGACGACTGGAGGTTGATGCTAGACGACTGGAGGTTGATGCTAGACGACTGGAGGTTGATGCTAGACGACTGGAGGTTGATGCTAGACGACTGGAGGTTGATGCTAGACGACTGGAGGTTGATGCTAGACGACTGGAGGTTGATGCTAGACGACTGGAGGTTGATGCTAGACGACTGGAGGTTGATGCTAGCACTGGAGGTTTGCTAGACGACTGGAGGTTGATGCTAGACGACTGGAGGTTGATGCTAGACGACTGGAGGTTGATGCTAGACGACTGGAGTTGATGCTAGACGCGAACTGCGGAGGTTGATGCTAGACGACTGGAGGTTGATGCTAGACGACTGAGGTATGACTGCTAGACGACTGGAGGTTGATGCTAGACGACTGGAGGTTGATGCTAGACGACTGGAGGTTGATGCTATGAACGAACACTGGAGGTTGATGCTAGACGACTGGAGGTTGATGCTAGACGACTGGAGGTTGATGCTAGACGACGAGTGAGAGACGTATTGATGCAGACGACTGAGGTGATGCTAGACGACTGGAGGTTGATGCTAGACGACTGGAGGTTGATGCTAGACGACTGGAGGTTGATGCTAGACGACTGGAGGTTGATGCTAGACGACTGGAGGTTGATGCTAGACGACTGGAGGTTGATGCTAGACGACTGGAGGTTGATGCTAGACGACTGGAGGTTGATGCTAGACGACTGAGGTTGATGCAGACGACTGGAGGTTGATGCTAGACGACTGGAGGTTGATGCTAGACGACTGGAGGTTGATGCTAGACGACTGGAGGTTGATGCTAGACGACTGGAGGTTGATGCTAGACGACTGGAGGTGATGCTAGCGACTGGAGGTGATGCAGACGATGGAGGTTGATGCTAGACGACTGGAGGTTGATGCTAGACCGACTGGAGGTTGATGCTAGACGACTGGAGGTTGATGCTAGACGACTGGAGGTTGATGCTAGACGACTGGAAGTTGATGCTAGACGACTGGAGGTTGATGCTAGACGACTGGAGGTGTTGATGCTAGACGACTGGAGGTTGATGCTAGACGACTGGAGGTTGATGCTAGACGACTGGAGGTGATGCAGACGACTGGAGGTTGATGCTAGACGACTGGAGGTTGATGCTAGACGACTGGAGGTTGATGCTAGACGACTGGAGGTTGATGCTAGACGACATAGTTTTTAAGACTTTGAAGTGTTATTTAATCATGCTGAAGGTAAATTGTTAATATCATCGCCATTTCTAAAACAACAACAATAACAACAAGAGTTTCAGTGACTGGGTCGTGAGAATAAAAGAGAAAATGTAGAGATTCTCTGTGTGTCCTAAAAAGATCATCATCACTACTACTACTACTACTACTACTACTACTACTACTATTACTACTACTACTATTACTACTACTACTACTACTACTACTACTACTACTACTACTACTACTACTACTACGACTAATACTACTACTACTAGTATTGTTTCTATTACTACTACTACTACTACTACTACTACTACTACTACTACTACTACTACTACTACTACTACTACTACTACTACTACTACTACTACTACTACTACTACTACTACTATCATTAGCACTATCACAACTACTGCTACCACCACCACTACTACCCTATATCACTATCAGCACCCATATCATCTGAACGAACGTTTAGAGGAAAGAAAGTATATTTTAAAATATTATATTTCCGCCCTCTCCCTACTCTTATAAACACACACATATACATTTACATTAATTAAACAATGCACACACACACACACACACACATACTCACAATAGCACGTTAATGAATTATATCAAAAGTATTTTTAATAGAATGATAATGCTTAGATGTATGAGCCTCAACCATGGATTGTAGAAGAAATTTTGGCTATCTACATACATTGATTTCATAGGCTGTAAATTTTGATTCAAGGTTGTAAATTTTACTTTGAAATTTTGCTGGATACCCTGATAACCTCTTGAAAGACTTAAAATTTTTAATGAATATCTTTTTTCAGATCAATCAAAGGACTTCTTATCGGTCACATAAGAAATCTCATTTTTCGTGAGAAGAGAGGGGAAGAGTTTTTCACACACGCTTTACCCTGTCCTCAAGGTAGAATTTTAGTTTTTTTTTACCCTCTTGCCTACATTGATCGTTTGCAATTATTTTCACTACATAGTGTTTAGAATCCAGAAAATGTTTATAACTCACTCACTCAAGTCTCTCTGGGCCTGCCGGCACTTGAGACGATGCAGCTTACTTGGGGCCATCAGAAAATTTTAATAAGGTGTTGTTTAAAATAATTTTAAATAGCTTAAAAATGAAGTACTTTTTTTTTTTTTTGATTACTGAGTACTGACTGAGGTTTTTACCTTCCTGCTCGGTCCATCAGGCCTGCTGATTCGACTTTATTCTTTTATTTGTTTAAAATTGAGTTTTGAAATCTTTTTGATAAATCATCTGATTCATATCTATGATTTCAGCCCATTGGGGGCAGCGTGGCTCAGCGGTACGGTCTTTGCTTCGTACCCGAAAAGTACCGAGTTCAATCACTCGGCGCTGCGCTGTGTGGCTTTGAGCAAGTCACCTCGCCCTAGCTCAATTTGCAGCGCTGCATTGCGGCTAACGCATGGGTTAATCCAGTCTTCCCTTGGAATAGACCCTAGAGAAAAATTTCCCCTATGGGATGAATAAAGGGAATTTATTTTTTTTTTTATTTTATTATTTCAGCACGATTTTACTCCCATTTTTTGTCTGGCAATATCAATTATTCACATTTAGTTCATGTAAATCTGCAGTTTGTATAAACTGGCTCTGATTTGTAATATCACTTTTTAAACTCAAAAATGTTTTTTAAAAAGTTCTTCAGAGTCAATAGACTCATGGAACTGGAGTTTATTCCAGTTTCTTGAGGGTGAAATGGACAAAGGCAATTGCTTGCTTGCTATCCTTTAAATAGGATGCTAGTCTATTGCAAAGAACCAACTACCCAACGACCCTGTTGGGTGGACAGAGGGGGTGGGGGGGGGGGGGTGGTCAAAAGAAAATATCTGTTGTTGGTCGTGATGCAGAGATCTTTTAACCTTTGAAATACCCTAATCACTGTAACTTTAACACAAAACAATTGGCCTATGATCATTCAATTTGTTTTTAAAATTTTTTATATTTAAATTATTATTCAGCCCCAATCATGGGTTCCTGCTTTACATCAGACGGCCATTTCTTGACAAGTTATAGACCGTCTGGAAACAATCCAAGATGCCAGTATGAGGTAAGATTGAAAAACTACATGGCCTATAAAATGATATATATATATATAAATATATATATATATATATATATATATATATATAAACTTGGCCTTTTCACTCGTTTGGGGGAGTGGGGGGGTTATCTATCTAGAACTCTGGGTGGGGTTCCGACCTCCCATAGTGGGCAGGGAGGTACTTGCTGTGTCTTCTATCCCCCTGTACCTGTTTTTCAATTGCTTTCTGTCTTTGTCTTGGAATGAGATTACTTGGTTTTGCCCTGACCCTGGCCGGAGTCCTTGGCTGGGAGGGAAACAGTTGAATGTATAGTTATAGTTTTGGGAGATGATAATTTTTTCCATGTAAATCATCTCTCCGTTATGTATTGTTATTTTTATATTTAACATATGATTTGTAACCATTTGAGTGTTTTCCTCTTAGTGGGATCTCTTGTGCTGGTGTATAGGGGAGACATTTGGGTGATCTCAAACTAACTACACTGATAATGTGCTCTTGGAATCTACATCTGTTCCTTATTTGAACCACTCCCCTTTGTCTTACTTTTTTCCTCAAGTCCTTTTTATTGTACATCTATAATCTTTTCACTATCCAATTTTTACCCTTTTTACTAGCGCTGATATGACCTAAATGTGTTGCAAGCACCATAAAGCCCTTAAAAACATAAAACAAACATTACCTCATTATCCATATGATTGTGAATGGAAATTCTTGCTGAGATGTTTTGATGTAGTCAGAAATCATTGAAAATCGAAGCAAATAATTTACCTGTTTTGGAATATAAGGACCTCGTGCTAAGAATGTTGCCATGCTATTGATGGTATGAGTTTAAAAATGATTTTTGAATGAGATTACTTGGGATTTGTCTTGACCCTGGCTGGAGTCCTTGGCTGGGAGGGCAACAGTCAAATGTATAGTAATAGTTTTGAGCGTTGATATTTTTTCCCTTGTAAATCATCTCTGTTATGTATTGTTATTTAGTTGTCTTGCTTTGTAAACATTTGAGTGTGTTCCTCTTAGTGGGATCTTGTGCTGGTGTCTTGGTGAGACTTTTTGGTGATCTCAAACTATGGATATTGATAGTGTGCTCTTGGAATTTACATCAGTTCTCTATTTGAACCAATCCCCTTTGTCTTACTTTTTCCTGAAGTCCTTTTAATTGTACATCTATAATGTTTTTACTATCCAATTATCTTCCTTTATACTGGTGCTGACGTGACCTAAATGTGTTGCAAATGCCGTAAAACCCTTAAAAACAAAAGTAGCAAGGATGGCCTTATTTTCCCAGTTTTGTGACTTGTGAGTTTTTAAAATCGTATAGCTCGGATATTTTCCCTCATCTTATGGTGCTTTATATTATAGCTCTATTATTGAACAAT